>NC_090222.1:2785000-3145000 GCF_024489055.1 Chanodichthys erythropterus
TTAAGTCAAGGAAAACACTATAGTGAAGCATTGTACAAACACACCAGCTTCTTCTCTTTCATCTCCGTTAAGATCGGAATTCTTTGAACTACTCTATTTCTCTGTTTTCTTCCCCAACAATGTTTTTCTTCAAATAATTACAAAGAATAGGAGTGTAATGTTACAGCCATCCTTGTTCTTTAAACATGAAAGTGCAGGCTAAGGTTTGTTTTGCCCAACATAATAAACCAGCAATAAAAGTCTCAAGCTAAAAGGACAAGACAGAAGAAAAGATTGATACAGAGGAAAAGGGGAGATTATAGGTAGGTGAACAGGCCAGTCAGTGTGACTCCTCTCCCCAGAGTCATGCGCATACCCTGGGGCCACTGGATGTAGCCGACCCCTTGAGCTCAACACACACACATAGACAAGTCTGTAATTACACCTACTCACTCATGTCTGCTGCCCCTTTACCTGCAGCCTGAAGAAGGAATAATAACCCTTGCATCTCATAGCTGAACAGTAGCAGCCCTAAAGAAACCTGGAGTATGCGTCAGTCTAACAGAATGGACTGATCTGACTGACACAGCCTCCCACATGAAACCTCTGATTTAGACGTTGACTTTCTATTTCACTGGCCCTGACGGGTGTAAAACAGCTAACGTGCATCTTAAGTCCCTTCATTCCTTTGTCAACCTGTCTCAGGAGGTGTGGGAGGAACTTTTTCATTTGCTTGCCACGTTAAGAGTAAGGAGAAAGAAAAAAAAAAAAAGCATCTCCATTGACTAGTTGAACTTCCTGGCGGCAGGGCTGTGCTGACAGATTGATATCTCTGTGATCGCTGGCTGTTTGTTTTTGGCAAGCTCTCTAGGGAGGAACAGAACTGGTGCTATCTGTGGAAGAAGAGAGGTGGGAGGGGAGAACTGATAACCTCTCGGTTTGTTTACACGTAGCTGCCGGGACAGAAGGATAGGGGAGTAGAGAGTACGGTACATCTTTTAAGGGACACTTATCATGCACACACTCATATTCACACTTGAATTCTACACAGTTAACCCTGTGAAAGTTCAGTGGACAGGAAGCAGGAAGTTATTTAATTGTTTACATCCTTTTAAAGTATTTAAGATGTATGGGAAAGTAATTTTCTAATTAGGTTTCCACCTTTCATCAAATGTGGGCGTGTGGAAGGGTCCGGATGGTTTATAATGGGTCTATTAAGCCCAAACTTGAGAAATATAAAAGTCCACGTATGTTTCATTCACATTTGTGAATTCTGCTTTTAAATTTGAGGTTGTGCAGAAATTTGGGAGCTCATTTAAGACCGATCACTAAATGAAATCCGGCCTCTGTAGACTCTAAAAGGGAGCAATCTAGGCATGTAGATCCCTATTAGCAGGACGCCATCAGTCCCCCCACACCCACTCAGTGAACCCCATTAGATAGTATCAGTGCATCCATCCCACCCTGACCGGGGTGGCTGTCAGACCTCACATCCTGTCTGTAGACCCTAACACGAGACAATTTGTCAAACTGTCACACTAAGTGAACCACTGGGGTGCTTTGTTGAAGTTTGCTTTAAGAAGAGCTATGTGCTCTGGGACAATGGAACTGCTGTGCCCCTCAAAATAACAGTTACTGCAATTGGATGTACTCGTTTCTCCATTTTATTGACAAAGAATCTGTGTAATGTCAGATCTGTGAACGTGTAAGAAAATTATTAACCTATTGTTTTATTTTGTGTGAACAGAGCAGAGCCTGATTGAAGCCAAGCAGCAAGCGACAGAAGTCAAGCACCCAGTGAAAAGAGAGCACAGCGTTTCAGAGATTTTAAAAGACGTGCTGCAAGAACCCAGCAGACCACTTCCCAGCCATCCCCGCTGCCCTAACAGCCCGGACCGACCTCTTTACCCCAGTGCTGTCTATCCACTCCGCCCTTCCCTAAACGAGGACTTTTTAAAGGGCACCACAGTATTTGGCCTCCCGACCCGCTCCCACAGACAGTGTTCAGGGACGCCCAGCCCTTCTGCACACAGCAGTCCCGAGAGGAGTCCAGAAAGCAGTCCTGCACCTGCATCCCTTGAACAAAGAGACAGCCTTCTCTCCTTCTCTCCAGCACTCTACAGTCGTGGCCTGACCCACTACCATGGCTACTCGCCAGCAGGCTCCATGCCGTTCTACCCTAACCCACACTACTCACGCTACCTCATGCCCCACTACCCTGTTAGTAGTTTGAGTGGGCCACCTACTCTGGGGGGTATATTTCCACACATGTACCCCTTTTATAGCAGCCTGGTACCCCCTCATGTACCCTTCCCACCTGGCATGCTTCCATCCGAGGGCGGTCGGCAATTTCTGCTTCCACCTGACTCTCCGGCTCCCAGGGACATACTGCTCCCAGCGGCCACCAGTGCCTTCTCTGCAGCCACTTCTCTGAAAGACAAACCGATCCTCGGGCACGGGCACCCCTACGCTCCAGCCGGTGGGTCTCCAACAGCCGGCTCCGCAGCCTCTACGGGGCGTGTTCCTACCAAGCCTACCTCAGCGATTCTGAGTACCAGCCGCACGGAGGATGAGGCGATCAATCTCAGCAAGATGAAACGAGGTTCCGCAGGCTACAAAAGTCTTGATTATCCACTTAAGAAGCAGAACGGGAAGATCAAGTACGAGTGCAATGTTTGTACCAAGACTTTTGGTCAGCTTTCCAATCTTAAGGTAAGGCATCTCTGTGTGCTATGCATGTATTCAAAATACTCCTAGTAGTACCTAGCTTACCAATCTTTTTTTTTTTCTTTTTCTCAGGTGCACCTGCGTGTCCATAGTGGTGAACGACCCTTTAAGTGTCAGACCTGCAATAAAGGCTTCACCCAGCTGGCCCACCTACAGAAACACTATTTGGTCCACACAGGAGAGAAACCCCACGAGTGCCAGGTAAAATAAACATAACAATTTCATTACATTTGTTTCAGTACATGTTCTCTGCACACATCCTAAAACCCTGCTTTGACCTCACAGGTGTGTCACAAGCGTTTCAGCAGCACTAGCAACTTGAAAACGCATTTGCGGCTGCACTCTGGTGAAAAGCCCTACCAGTGCAAGATCTGTCCAGCCAAGTTTACACAGTTTGTCCACCTCAAACTGCACAAACGGCTGCACACACGAGAGCGTCCACACCAGTGTCCACACTGCCATCGCAACTACATTCATCTCAACAGTCTGCGGCTCCACCTCAAAGGTTACTGCTTAGCGGTCTCCCCTTCTCCCAGCTGCAGCCTGGACGAACTCAACCGCGTCAACGAGGAAATTGAACGCTTTGACATCAGCGATAACGCGGACAGGCTGGAAGAAATGGAGGGGTTTGATGTAGAGGGCATGGTGGAGAAACAGATCTTTGGCCTGCTCTGGCAGGAGATGGATTTTAAGGCGTCTTATCACACAGGTAGCACTGGAGGAGACCGGCACCCCCCGCCACCTGCATTATCTGCGTATCGTCTGAACGAGCATGGCAGCGAGGCCTCTGTCATCAAGGTTCATTGCAGCAGCCCTATCCAGCTCCTACCCATCAAGGTTAAAAAGGAGACAGAGGAGGCCATGGAAACCTAGCTGACGATAGGCTTTGCCTGACTAGCTTCCTAGGCCAGGTTATGGACAGCCAGAAGTTATGCATAATTCTTCTCACAGAATCAGGCTATGGCCTTTACGTTCAGGGACTTCAATACTCAGGGCTAACAGACATTGATCCAGTTCATCAGCGGTCCAGTATGTCCAACACAAATGATAAAGACAATCATATTCTTTTGTTGTTATAATTATTAATATTATTTGCTCTTCTTGGTGTTCATTTCAGTTTGTTACGTAATCTATTTAATTTATTGTTCAATGCGTCATCCTTCACAACCAATACACGGAGACAATGTTTACAATGACTGGTTAATTCATTGTAATTTACTGTTTTATATATTTTCTTCTACTATCTTCTTTTGTGGATAGTAACTGTAAATAGTGTCCCAGTTGACTGTGATTTCATGTGTGACTGCAAAGAGCTTACCACATTCAGGTTGATTTTTAATGTGGGCTGAAGTTAGAGGTAGACCTTTTTGTTGAAGGCATTTTTTTTACTCTAGGAGAGGTCGGAGGTTACATATCTATGTGTACGTGTTTTACATGACATTTATTCTCTTAATGTTGAGCTCTACACAATATAATGAATTCAAAAGGGCATATTATACATTAACAACAACTGTTACCTCAAATGAGTGTGTGTGTGTGTGTGTGTGTGTGTGTGTGTGCGTGTGTGTGTGTGTGCACTTGTATTGAGAGGCATAGGTGATATTTGTTTTGCTACTTGAAGAGGAAACCAAATGTCCCAATGTGCAGGTCTGCATGTGGTCCAAAGAATAGCAGTCTGTCTAGCTGTCACACACAGGCTGTGAGATTGACACTGACCCTGCATTTTCTTACTTATGCGTGGCACATCACTGAAACCAAAAATGATAAAAAAATGAGAATGTGGAAACGATAACCAAAGTGAACTTTTCAGAGATGTGTGCAAATGCAGTGTGAGCTGCTGCAACTGTCTGTTCTGCAGGTCTGTGGTGACGTTCGTGGACACTCCACATCACCTTGGCCTTTGTATGCACTGGCTCTTTTTATTTCATCTTATGTTTGTACTTTTTCCTTTGTTTTTAATATGATTTCGTCCAGCGATGTTAGTAGGACAATACATCAGCAACATGTGCTGTGAGGTAGTAGTATCTCATACACTTTCTGTCCTAAAGTATGACCAAAGTCTACACCTCATCTTTAGCTTTAAATTAAAGAAAAAGACTGTCTTTGTTTACATACTGGTTTACGTAGCTATTTAAGTACAGCTTTGACAAAATGTAAATTATAATATAAATCTTCACTGATCTAATGCATGTTTGTCACTTGTGTGCTCTTTTATTACTCGCACAACGGGGCTGAAGGTGCACTGGGGTAAAAGGCGTGTTTGATTTTATTCTCCTATAAACCACCATGGCACAAAAACTGACCGCAGCACTTTTCTAAATGACGCAACTGGAAATGTGGCTGATTCTTGATGCAAAGTTGATTCTGACACAAAGGTCTTGTGTTTTTGATGGGGCATGGTGATGAAAAAAAATTATGTGTCAAATGTTTTTGTTTCCCCAGAGAAACTTTGCAAATTCTTTGCAAGTGAACGCAAAGTTTCTCGGGGCAACGCAAAACATTTTGCGAGAAAATGCAAAAGCATTGAGATATATTTCTTCCCCCACCATGTCAATGAAGAGGCTCCGTAGAGTGTAAAAAATATATTTGCTGTTCTATCAGATCTGTTATTTTGAACCCTTAAAGAGTTTTTGCATCATGACAATTTTGTAAAAAATGTGTATTTGCAATAACATACAACATAAAAGCAGCCACAAATACATCAAATTTGGAAAATATGAAAGGACTCTCTGATTCTTAGGTATTTCAAAATACAGTAAATTACCCTTACCAGTGCATTACAGACTAGCGTCTAGCTCCAGGGTAAAAGTTAGCAACACAGCAACCCTACAATTACGAGATGCTTCATGTGCACTTCCGATGAATAGATCCATGACTTGACAGACAAAAGAAGCAGTCACCAAATCCAAAGTGTAAAAACTCAACACCACACAAATCATGAAACTGTTAGTAACACCACCACCACAGGCCTATGAATATATCACACCATGTCACTATAATAATCAAATGCACATGAATACAAGACAACAAATATCACTGCAGAAAAACATTAAAATCCCTTGTACTCTGACCAGCTGTGACCACAACAGGAACTTTTTATTGATTATCTGGGCTGCCATGCTGGATATCCCACTAAATATGAAATCTCATTAATCTAAAAAATCCCCCTCCTTACAAAGCTAGGAGTTCAGTGGTCCATTTCAAGATGAAAATCTGACAAAGATACATTTAGTGCGGCAAACTTTCCTTCAAATAAACACTTCAAAACAAACAAACAAAAAAAAAAATCCCATGACGAATATACATTTTTAGAGAATTGATCAAATCTGTCAGAACTGAATGTCAAGAAGATATTTTCATTGTTAAACAGATGTGGTAATACATGGCTTATGTGTGTCCGAATCCAGTTCTGAGAACGCTGACTACATCAAATGGAATCCCTTTCAGCTCTTCCCAAATTGTACATTTATAGGTCCCATGTGAGCATGTGGATTATACTTGATAATTGGCTTTCTCCATTTCCCGCTGCATGATGATGTCTGAATCACTCAAGCTAAAAGGGGAAACACAGTTACTGAAACAACTTTGCTTTCAGAACATTGAGAAAACAGTGAATGGACAGAACAGCAAATCACAATCCACTGACGTGGTCGTGTTGTTTAAAACGAGTATAAACATGAAAAGTCACAGGCTCTTTGGAAAACGTGCAAAACTCCAAAAAAACATCGCTATACGTTCCATTAACCACAGTTTCCAGCTGAAATACTAAGGCAATAAAACACCAACTTTTATTCTTATTCTTACACAAATTATGATTTCAGGGGCAAATTAAAGACTCACAGTTATCAGCAAAATACAACGTTATGTCCTCAAAACACTTTTACCATATGCATGATTTGTAAGCTAGCAGGCCTATATTTTGACGTTTGCAACACATAATCTTTTCTGGCATAGTAAACTTGTTCGGTAACTCACCTGGTGCTGCAGTGCACTTGTGAAGTGAAGCGCTCGATATGAGTCAAACCAAACACAAGTCAAAGAGATAAAAGAAGATGCAAGCAAGCTCGAACGACATGGTTGCTTTGCTGTTCTTAACACTAGGCGCATTTCACTTTATTCTCCTTCAAACCACTAGATGGCAAAAAATTCACCACTTTTTTAACAATCGCGTTTGACGATGCACGCGGAAATTTGGCTGATCCTCAACGCTATCGTGACAGCAAGGCTGTTGATTCTGTGCTAATTTGATTTAATATTTAATGCTTTTTAAAATTTCGTAGATTCATTGTAGCAAATGAGAATTTGATCAAATTAATGACTATATTTTGAGACAAAGGTCTTGTCAATGATTTTCAGTTGTTTGGTAATGTAAAAGTATGGTATTTGTGGTAAAAAAAAAAGCACCCCTGCTGATGAAAGGCACATCATAAAAATAGTAAATTAACCCTCACCGGACATTTCATTTCTAAGTGGCCGCATTACACACAACAACAAACGTGTAAAACGTTGCCAGATTCACATTCATCTGTTTCAGATAAAACTGAACCGCTTTAAGCGCTGCTCGCTGGACACTTCACTTTGATACCTGCAAGAAGCACTGAAATGTCGCCACATGGCACGTTTATCAAAGTTTAAAAATATCCATATTAGCATGTTTCCACATTGATTTTGTTTTTATTGTCTGTGGTTTTATCGACAATTGTAAGGAATTAAAAAATACACGAAAAGTCTTTTGTATAACAAATTACCATATTTGCCCACATGCTGTCTGCTGTGAAGAAACAAAGGGGGAAAATGAAGAAAACAGGAAAAGAAAGGAAATCAAAGGAAAGTGAAAGAAGGTAATAAATAAATGAAAGACAAAAGAAAAGGAAAAACAATCTGAAAGAATGATGTGGTGGTGGTCATCATCATCATTGTCCCCTAATGATCACAGCTCCTCGGGGGCCCTCAGCACCTGTCCATTAGGGGCCGAGGTTAATGACAGGTTGGCTCTCTGTGACGGGGGTCTGAAGAAAATTAGAGGGCAGCTGATGTTGGAGAAGAGAGAGTTTTGTTGTTTGTTCCTCAGTGATCCTCCCCCTCCTCGCTATCAGCTCCAGGTGTACCGCGGGTACGAGAAGACCGCTCTGGTCGGACGGAGGGGAAAGTTGTCTTCTGACACCTCATATAAGTTAACAGGGCTTGGCTGACTTATGGCCTTTGAGTTTTACTTTTATATCCCAATCAGCAAGCGTAGGGGAGTGGACGGCGCAAGAGTAATGTGCATAAAGTCACATATGAGAGAGCTGAAGGAGACATGAACCCTGTCCGCTTCCTCATTAAATTAACTTCAAAGAGGGTTCACCGCCTGAAACGGTCAAGACTTCACCTACTTCCCATGGAGGACATCAAGAAACGAAGGAAATGAAGAAATGAGCTTGAAAAAAGAAAAAGCAGAACCATTTTTACTGCTCTTACGACATGCATCAGAACAAATGTCTGAAGGAGAGATGACAGAGGAAGACGCAGAGGAGGAGAGTGGCTCCTCTGATCTTTTAAGTGACGGGTTTACTGGAATCAGCGAGCGGGTCTAGGACAGCTCTTTATTTAATGAACACATGAAGAGTGCTCGGCCTCACTTTGATGTCCTCGCCGGCCGCCTCCCGCCCGTCTTCCTGTGCCTGAGAAAACCAGCGGCCCTCCCCCAACACAAGACCACCGCACTGAAGCGCTTCTTTACAGTTACGAACAAAACAACATGAGCTTCTGAGGTCACCGTCAAATCAAATTCGTTTTGTTTTTCAACATTGGAGTATTTATTATAAATGATGTATCAGTGCACATCATGATTGTGTTAAATTCATGTTCTGGTAATCTTGAATCAGAATAACTTCTCCTCCCTCTTGCAGCATCTCTTCTCTTCTCTGATGACGAGGGCGGGGCAACCTGTCACTCACATGAGATCCACCAATAGCAAACCACAACCATCCAATTATGAATTTGGATGTGTCGAAGCTCATGCTGCTTGATATGAAAACCGTTTTGTCATATAATTATAAACACACTAGTTTGTACTGCAAATTATTTATACCATTTACAGCACTTTGTTATTTTATCAGTTATTTACCTATAGCAGCTAATTAATTTGAAGTTCAATCAAAGAAAATATCTTTTGCATTGCAAAATAAGGTTGATAAACTGTCTAATTTCGAGATTAATATCAAAAAAGAATCAGCCTACGAGTAGAACAGAATATACACATTTTCTAAATGCGAATAATTCTCAGATGACCTACTGTATTTTTAGAAAAGGTAAAACAATTGTGTTATCAGTTCTGTTATTACTGGAATTTAGCTAAACTCTTATGAATAAAGCTTCTTTATTGGCATCAACGGTTCCATGAAGAACATTTAACATCAACGGAATCTTTCCATTCCACGAAAGGTTCTAGGGATTATTAATTGTTCTTCACACCAAGAAGAAATGGTTCCTTTAAGGTTCTTTGGGGAAATCTTCTGTTGAAGCACTAGGAAAATCCCACTTTATGCCAATCTTCATTTCCATAAGTGTATCGTGATCAATCTAGTCATCAGTAAAGGGCTTTGGACTGTTGAATGCCAGTTTCCTTCAGCTTCAGAGGGATATGTCACATGAACGAGATGAGCAACTGAGAGTTAGTGTAGAGTTAGTGAAGTTAACGCTTTATTGCAGACCGCTGGATTTTTAACATCTTCTTGACTCATTCTTTGAATCTGAAGTAGAAACTGACCTTTTCTTCAGTATTGTAACATCAGAGTGAAACAAATGAGCGAAAAAGACAAAACGAAGGCTGGGACTTGGTTCAGTTCATCAGATGGAGGCCGATCTTGCTGTCGAGTGTATGAAAGGAGTGGGTTTAAGCGCACTAAATGATCCGAGTCCGTCGTTTCACCGGAAGATCGAATTATATTTGAAAAATGCCTCTTTTTTTCCCAAAATGAGACAAGCGTGAATGAATTGTTCACAATAAGATCAATAACACACATTTGATGAATTTTCATTTCATGTTGATTTTAACATTACATAATGAGTTCATGTGAAAATAACACTACGGTTTGAAATGTTGATTGTGGATGTTGCACTAAATGTGTTAAATGTTGGTAACACTTTAGTTTAGGGTCCAATTCTCACTGTTAACTAGTTGCATATTACTAGAACATTGGCTATTTATTAGTACTTATAATAATATCTTCTACATCCTTAATCCTAAACTTAACTACCTTACTAATTAAGGTAACACTACCTTAATGAACATGTATTCACTATTAACTATGACTTTTCCCTCAGTAAACTCCTAATTTACTCCTTATTAATAGTAAGTTAGTTAAGTTTAGCTATTGGGTAGGATTATGGGATGTAGAATATGATCATGCAGAATAAGGCATTAATATGTGCTTTATAAGTACTAATAAACAGCCAATATTTTGGTAATATGCATGCTAAAGGCACTAAAATATAGTGTTACTCTCATTAATAAGCAGTAATTAGGAGTTTCAGGCAAAAGTCATAGTTAATAGCGAGAACTGGACCTAAACTAAAGTGTGACCTAAAAGGTTTTTTTTCTTTTTAATTGTAGCCAGAGTGTCTGTATGTGAATATAGGAAGCAAATAATAAGCCTCTTTTCTCTGAATAAGATCCTGAGAGAGCTCTGATTAATAAACACAGAAACGTAACACTGCATAGCTATAAAATAGTTTTAATTAAAAGCATTTTAAATTAAAACTAGCAAAGACAGAAAAGCAATCACCACATGAAAATGCACATTTGAACCGTGTTATCAGTAGTGACGGGTTGCAGCATCTTTATTTCTGTAATTATTGGGAGTCATACGAGGAATGATATAAACATCTGAAAGTTTGTACACAAACAGCGCTGTGTTGAGAAGAGTCTGCCGAGAAGTGGGCCGGTGGTGGCGTAAGCGCTGCGGTTTTACCCGCTGTCTCTCTGTCTCAGTCTGGGGTAAAACACTCACCGATTCCTCTAAACGAATAATCACTCTCAGCTGTGTGTCGTCTGCAGCGCTGATCTACAGTCCCCACATCCCCCCAAACACAGACACACAGTCTGCTGCAGGTTGTAAATAAACGGTCAGAAGAGGAAAAAAATACTGTAAGGTTAATTAGTTGGAAGCGGTGTGATCTGTGAATGTGTTTGTTTGGACTTTGACTTACTTTTTATACAACAAATGCCCAGTTCAAAGCTCAAATTTAGCCTCTAAACAAATGAAAACCTTTTCCCAAGTAGATGGAGAAAAAACCAAGATAGTTAAAAGAAGGTAAAGCATATCATTAACGGTGTGCGGGAAAGAGAGCTTCATTGTGCTACATTAGTCTGGGACTGTGACTAATGGCCTCCAGCGAGCCGTGTGACCCCCTACACGCCAGCCAAAACCACACACATCTGATCATGTTTATATGAAGTCATCATCACCATCGTTTCTCCTGCTTCAAGTTTTATGCAAGAATTCCATCTTCATTTTCACACCTCATCCATAAAACGTTGATAATCAAGTCCTGTAGTACGAACAGCGGTTTAGAGGCCTCATTAACAGCAAACAGGATTCCTCCTAACCATTAAAAGATCTGAGAGTCTAAGCGTACGTTACTCAAATTAGAGAGTGGGAACGGGAGAGTTAATGTGGGAGTACAATCACATCAAGCTTGTGCAAATGTATGACTGTAAGAACTTTAAAAGGCAGCAAGTACACGGGACCCGTCATGGGTTCTGTTGCCGTTCGATGACCGTCGCTCAGTAAGGCCACTGCAGGGGCGAGAATGAGAAATCAGGAATGGAAGTCTCTGCAGATCTTTTCTCCGGAATTCTCCGTCGGATCCTCTGGAATCAGTCACTGGGAGCCGGGATGATGCTGATGTGGAGGAAGTTGTCTGGGTGACTCAAGTGTTCGCTCAGCCACTGGATGGGCGTCTCCAGTAGGGGCTCGATGCCGTGAATCATAATCTGGAATCTCTTTGGCTGATCTGGAATAAGTGGGATGGAGAGAAAAGGACACAATTAGGCTTTAAAGGTAGTCCAGTTGAAGTCATGTCAGAAAAAAAAAAGGAAAGAAAAGCTTGCATGTTCCATGGAAATTAATTCACTAGTTTCCCGCAACCATAGCCGCTGTCGTTCCAGTTGGGTCAACAATACAGAACTGTCAATGTTAATAATGGAGGAGTAATAACTTCTATTGGTTCGAATCAAATTAAAGTGTACATAATGAACATCTTTTGTTCTCCAGTGTTTTTCTTTATTTACAGGTGTTTGATTCGCACATAAACACACTTCAAAAACGCCACCATTATTCTCTTAAGGTTTGTGCGAACTGGATGTTGCGACCAACTTTACTTAAGTGTTGTGATGCAGTTTTAGTGCGAATACCGGATGAGAAAATAGAGGGTATGGCTTGTTTTTTCCTGCTGGGAATTGATTGGATGTAGAAGTGGGTGTCCATTCAGCTCACTGACAGTTGGAGGGGATGAATTGTTTATGAATGGTTTACTATAAATATTAGTAATGTGCACTAACAAACAGGGTCAATTTTGACCTCGTGCCGACTGAAGGGTGATTTTGTGTCAGCTCAACCAGAGGTCCCAGGCTAAATATTTTGATTTTGATCATTTCTTTTCTGATGAAAGACGAAGAAAGCCAAAATATTACATGTCATGGATGAATATTTACGGAGTAATCTAATATTTTGTAGAGGGGGGGTGAAAACTTTTCACCCGAGATTTATTTTCCGTTTTCACTTATTTTGGTCTTTCTTCAGAAAAAAATATTAAAAAATGTAGTTTCCGAAATTTGGCTGATTTGACCCAGAATTAATCGTTAAAAAATTTCATATTCCATAATTTTCACATTTAAAATTTTTGTATTGAAAGTATGGTAAATACTGGTAAAATATACCAACGATTACATTTTAAAAATAAACATTTTTTGGCATACCATATAAAAATAACCTGTATCTGAATTTTATAACAATTAGGCTATCCATGTCATGGTGGAAACCATGTAGCCTAACAAAATTTCATTAACAGCAGAAGTGAAATCTTATCGTAGTTTTGAAATCTGGGTACAGTCTTGCGTTTTAAAATCACGTATGGGGGAAGTTGGGCCCCATCAGCGAGGCACTCAAACATGACAAGTATAGTTCACTTTTTACACGTACACGAGGGTCAGCATACAGCGCAGCGCTGGATTTTTGTAACCGTGTGTACTTTGTACACGCAGGTCGCACATTAACATTTAATTTTTTTGCAGTAATTAGTTTATCCACAAGGTGGCAAACGTGCTCTGGGGGCCTCAATTCGCAAGGTAGTCGAAGAAGAAAAAAATCTGCATAAACAGAACAGACGGGAACACGTGCAAGCTACAGCGACTATGGAGGCCTACATAGACGAGAGATTGTGCAAACAGGTTAGAAAGTGCCCTCATTTGTACAACTCTAGCATGAAATAATACAAAGATGTTTACATGGGCTGCAACTCGTGGCGGAGATTGCTCAAAACTACGCGTACGAATAAAGTATGAAGTATACTTTGCAAGGCTGTGCATTCGATTGCGTGTGTGCGCATAAAAAAATAAAAAATAAAATAAAAATTATTCCCAAGGCTTAAGATGGTAAGCTTTTTTTTTTCAGATGTATTTCTAAGAAAAAAAAAAAAACATCTTGTATTCGAAACAATACATAACTGAATTAAAATATAAATATTAGTTGAAAAACACAAAAAATTAAAATTAGAAATGGCAATGAACTGAAATAATTTTAAGTTGAAGCACCAAATTTATTAAATGGAATATATAAAAACTAAAACTGAAATAAAAAATATTTAAAATATTTAGAAAAAAAAAAAAAAAAAAAAAAAACGAATAAAATGACAAACCATAATGAAATTACTAAAAATTCAACTAAAATTAACATAAAACTAAAAATATAAAAATAAAGGCCAATTCAGAATATTTTAATAAAACTGTAATTAATGTGTGTGTGTGTGCTTTTGTTTATATTACATTGTGGGGACCAAATGTCCCCATGATGTAATATAAACCTGAGTTCACCTACATCGTGGGGACCAGCCAGCGGTCCCCACAATGTAAATGGGTTTATAAATCATATAGAATGAGTTTTTGTGAAAAAGTAAAAGTTTGCACAGTTTCCTGTGAGGGTTAGGTTTAGGGGTAGGGGCAGGGTAGGGGGATAGAATGTACAGTTTGTTCAGTGTAAAATGCATTGAAGTCTATGGAAAGTCCCCACAATTCACAAAAACAAACATGTGTGTGTGTGTGTGTGTGTGTGTGTGTGTGTGTGTGTGTGTGTGTGTGTGTGTGTGTGTGTGTGTGTGTGTGTGTGTGTGTGTGTGTGTGTGTGTGTGTGTGTGTGTGTGTCTGTGAGAGAGAGAGATTTATGGAGTCAAATTAATGCCTTAAAGTTTTGCACAAAAATAAAGTTTTGTAAAACACAAAAAAGAATTGAGCTATAAAAAAATGTTTTGCAAACAAAAATAAAGAATTGCAAAGGAAAATAAAATATTGAGCGGAAAAAAAATAAGTTTTGCAAACAAAAATAATAAATTGCAAAATAAAATAAAGTAGTGCAAAAATAAAAATATAAATCAATTACAAAAATCAATGACAGCTGTAATCCTATTTTATCTTTGCCACATATTTTTCATGCTCAAACCTACAAAATCATTTGTAACGCTCATTTTATTCTGCGTTTCAGTCAAGTGTGCGCTCACGATACCGGTTTTCTTTTGCGCTGCACTGTTCTGTGCGGATCTCTTTATGGCACTGGTTTGACGTGGGGGTGGAGTCAAGAAACGGGGGCACGCCCCCGCGAAACACGTCATCGGCAGGAGACGCAGATCGCAACAGAACAGGGCAGCGTTTCCCAAAAGCATCATAAGCTTTTGTATGGGAAACCAATGGAGCTACGATCAACTTAGGCTTACGATGCTTTTGGGAAACGCTACCCAGATCAGATCAAGCATAGAGACCGAGCGCATTTATTATAATCTGAAAACCACGCCCACCGGGGGACAAACAATCCAACAGTCTCCATTGACTTTGTATTGCGTGAGGCTGCCTTCTTGTCTTTTCTGACTCATTACAATAAACAGAACAATGCCTAAAAGCTGCTGTGTGACAAGGTGTACAGCTAACAAGCTAAAAAAAAAAACAGAAATACGTTTTTATAAGCAGTCGAACCCAAAAAACGAATGTTTAAGGACACAAAAGTGGATACAGGCAGTGAGACAGAGCGCAACGGGTCATATTACTATAAGAAATGCATTGGAGGGGGTCGTAATCGGTGACAACATATGCTAAACAAACCAACAAAAACAAACCATTCATTATTTTTCACCATGTCAAAGAATGATTTCACCTCTCGCCGATTACGTTCCCTTCCAATGTATTTCGCGGGGGCGTGCCCCCGTTTCTTGACTCCACCCCCACGTCAAACCAGTGCCATAAAGAGATCCGCACAGAAAAGTGCAGCGCAAAAGAAAACCGGTATCGTGAGCGCACACTTGACTGAAACGCAGAATAAAATGAGCGTTACAAATGATTTTGTAGGTTTGAGCATGAAAAATATGTGGCAAAGATAAAATAGGATTACAGCTGTCATTGATTTTTGTAATTGATTATATTTTTATTTTTGCACTACTTTATTTTATTTTGCAATTTATTATTTTTGTTTGCAAAACTTATTTTTTTTCCGCTCAATATTTTATTTTCCTTTGCAATTCTTTATTTTTGTTTGCAAAACATTTTTTTATAGCTCAATTATTTTTTGTGTTTTGCAAAACTTTATTTTTGTGCAAAACTTTAAGGCATTAATTTGACTCCATAGAGATTATACTAAATTTTACTCAAAAGCATGATCTAAGTCTGCAAGTCATACTAACAAGAAATGATGTAGTTCCAACCACACATCTTTGTGCTGCTGTTTGCGATTGTTTGTTGGAACTACAGTTTCAGGAAACACAGAATCACTGAACTTTGTTGATAATGATGAAATGGAGATCATAGAGGGAAACGCAGCCCTGATAGAGAGAAGTCAGATTCATACAAGGATAGAGATATGAATTCTGCCCAACTGTTAGTATGGGCTGTTAAATGCCATCAGCAAGATTAATATCTAACAGTTCTGAACAATCCAAATGCTTGCATTAAAAACAATATAACCGTAAAATCTGTCTGCGTTTTTGTTTTCTTTCTGGAATAAAACTTTGATATATTTTGTAGCTTGTTGCCATTAATACTGCTCAATGGTATTCAAGAAAATGATAAAGTGCTGCTCCCAGAGTCAGCATAATGTAGTGCTGTTGGCGACACTAGAAAATGAACCCTTTTTAGTGTGAGGCCTGAGCCCCAGAACTGCTCAAAGGCTTGAAACGCTCCGGTATGCATCACATCCAATGGATAATAGCACTATAGTAACACGACTGGATGCTCTAGGAACGTTACAAAGCAGTACAAGCTTGACGTGAATTTAATATTCATACGTTTTCCTACTGTATGACTCATAATTTCAGCACCTGCAAATGGTTTGACATGTTGGTTTGAACTTGGTCCTGAAGAACTGGTACATTTGGAAGTTCCCAAGATATGACAGGAGAATATGCAAAATGCACATTACCAGTTAAAGGTTTTGACACACCTGCTCATTCTGTTGGATAGTCATAATTACTTTATTTAGGAATTTAATATGCTACAAACTTGTTGATTGCTTTTCCTTCACTTTCCTCTTCAACCATTTCACTCCAATTTCTTTAAAAAATAAAATAAAATAAAAACCAGTTTTGAAAAAGGATATGCAGGCCCAATTCATGTCAACACAACTTTGAAAAAATTAAAGCATTTCAGCACTTAATTTATGTTGATTTTGAACATTTACACATGCATTTTTTGAGGGGAGCATTTGTTGGCCTTTAAGGACTCTTATTATGGTGGGCCTACCAATAAAGGGTATGCATCAATGTCCCTCAGCTGGACTGAGTGGCAAAAGAACCTGCTGCATGACTGGATTTAATAGGGGAAACTGTGAAAACACGAGTAAAACTAACGAATTGGAAAAAGGTTGGACTCGAAGGTGTTTCTTACAACTTGTCAAATAAACCTAATCCATGGATATTGACATGCAGCCAGGAGTCGTGTTTCCTGACATTTATACGTGCCTGATTTCGACGGCGGGGAAATACAATATTTTATGTAACTACTATATACTGTAGGTAGGTTTAAATCTGCGTAATCACTTATATCAATGTTATATCGTCATATTGTCCAGCCCTAAAACTTGTATAGTTTTTGACAGTGTTTATTTAAAAACACCAAATTATGCAGAATATAAGATGGCAAATATTCAATTGATGAGTTGTCAACACAATATAAAACAATACAATATATACGGTATGATTTTACCTCAAAATCCAACAATGACACAAAATGATAACTGCAGATCTATGTTTCTCTTCTCATATTCAACTTTAATGTGTTTGCAGTCATGTTTTTTCTGTGTTTTACATTCTTGTCAGATGAGTAAAAGGTAACAATAGACAAAATCCCTTGTGATAATGATTCAAACTTCTTTGTAAAGAGTTGGAATTGTTGTAGTGGAAACTACGTAAACAGCCCTCAGAGCAACCATGCCAATATCATTACTGCTTAATCATCACACTGAACAAGTTCACACTGCGTCGCTAGTTACATCTGACTGGAAAATTGAAGGAAACGCTAGAGGCATAACATTACCCTGTTGAACTATGGAGGTTAAATGGCTAATGCAGTTGGAGGGAAGGAGTTTCAGTTTGACAGCAAGTGATGTGCGCTGGATGACCTTCAACACTACTGAGCTCCATTATGACCTGCTGGATCACTGGCAAATGAGCAAGAGATAGCCGTTCGGCCCTTAAAAACGTTTGCCGAAGTTTCCGGATACGAACAGCACAAGCGAACATGCACGCATAAGCACTTCATCATGTCTGTTCGACCTCCTCCATTTATCAGCAGTCTGATGAGTTGTAGCTCAGGGCTGGAGAGGTTGGGGACACAGATAACGTGGGCACAGGAAGGAACTTCTCCTCATAATGCATTCTTTTGTTTATTAAACCAGTGGTCAAAAAGGCATGGCCTCAGCTTTCCCTCTGCCCGCTGTCAGCTCAATTATCTTAAACTAGACTCATGCATCATCTGCGCTTTCATTAGGCACAGCTGTCAATAAGCTCAAAAAATGCACTTTTTTTTAATTTCTGCATGAAACAAGTAAAAAAGTTTTTTTTCTCTCCACGTTTTAATGGTTTGGAGATAATGCTTTGTGACAGAAGACTGAGATGTGGATACCCTGTTTAATATGGTATCACCATAACAATCATATTTATTTATTTCTAATGGCAAATATCATCTGGCCACTATAGGCCTGTCTATATGTACTTTGTTGTTGCACTGCTTATTTTTCTTTCCAATATTACCTATGATCTGTGCTGGGACAATAGACCTACTATTTAGACATATATATAAATTAACTGAAGTACATTATAATTTGTTTTATATATTTAAAATTTAGAAATACCTGCTATATAGTAGAATTCATTTAAGGCATGACTTTATATTTTAGGAATAAATTCCTGTATTTATTAATGAGTAAACTGAAGATTGCATTGAGTAATTGGCAGCATGTATTTTTCCTCTTTTTTTTTCTCTCTATTGTATTGTTGTAAAATAAAATAAAAAACCTTGTAAAAAACAAACTATTAAAAACATTTCTGATTAAAATAATGCTGAAATAATAAAAAAATAATAATACAGTCATTAGGTAAAGAACCTTAACTAAATGAAAATGAGAAATGTTGACCTGGCAATTAAATGAAATTAAGATCTGATCTGAAATTAAAGTTAAAGCAAGTTAAAAGTTATAAACTGGAAAAAAATAAGAAAAAAATAAAAACTAACACCAACTAAAACTAAAACTGAAATAAAAATAAATTAAACCTAAATAGCAATATATATATTATATATATATATATATATATATATATATATATATATATATATATATATATATATATATATATATATATATATATATATATATATATATATATATAAATATATATATTATATATATATATATATATAAAAAAAAACGAATAAAGAGACAAAACATAAAATGAACTCAAAAAAAAAATTAAAAATAGAAAAATAAAATCTAATTCAAAATAATAACTATAATAAAACTAAAATAAAAGTTAGAACAACACTGTTGAAGATTTATTTTGGTAATTGCAAAAATATGTTGTGGTTAAGATTATTGTTTTTATTATTATTAAGTAATAATATAATTGATGATGATGATGATGATGATGATGATGGTGGTAATAATAATAATAATAATAACATCAATCATAATAATGACATACAAAGGTTCCATGAACCATGTTAGTGAATAATAGTCAATTTCATGAAATCAGTTTAAACTAAGGAGTGTTTCGGCAGGTGTTGCACATGTCCTTCAGAAGCAGTCTTCTGTTCAACAGGAAAGAGTACAAACCCATGCCTCTCACAAATACCAAGAACAGGGACGCAGCTCCTGCAGGCAAATATGACTAAACACATGATGACCATTTCAGACACAAGCGCACACACTTTCGTCAACAAACCGTCCACGTAATAACGGAACTGACTTGAAGCCAATTTAAGCTACAGGGTTATTGGAATAAAAAAAATACATGAGAGATTTATGATATCTAAAACACTGAACACAGCTCAGAGTTTATTGTTAACAGTCAAGCTGGACGAAAACAAACTCAAGAGCGGTCTAAAGAGTCCACTGACCCTGATTTGAAGACATAGCGATGAGCAGAAGGAGGTACTCATTCCTTGAAGTCGCCTCTGTGAGCATGTCTGCCCCCGTGGAGTTTGTACGGGTGTAAGGTGGGAGCGTCCCCACTGTCACTCTCAGAATGATGCAAGGGGAATTCAAACAAACACAATGCTTTCTTTTGGCAGTTATGACAAACGCCCACTGGAAAGCCCTAGCATGGGTCTTCTGTGCGACATAAGTATTAAACTATATCTGTTGGATTGACCTTAGTGTCGCTAGCGCTAGTGTTGACACGGTACCAAAACGTCCGTGGTCGGTGTCAACACCAGCCGAAGGTTCTCGGGGTCAGGTCTGGGTAAAGGGATGTGGCAAGAGATGATGCAGAGCGTAGGCAAAAATAAAGCACAAACAAAAACAGACCAGCAGCTGGACTCACATTCCTAAAAATAAAATTTCCATGACTTTTGAGGCAAATATTCATGACCTAACGTTCCAGGAAACATCTGTATATACATGTAAAATAAGAATAAAAATCCACGTTCACTTTCTTAATCATATAAAATACTGTCTGAAATGCACTGTGATTAACATACATCAATGGGAGGCAATGATGTTGAAGGGTTAGTTCACCCCAAAAATGAAAATTCATTCACTACTGTGCGTTATTCAGGTTAGGTTGAGCTCTGCTTGTGTTCGCTGATCAATGCGAGTAAAAGTCAGTTTTACGATCTCTTTATGAAAGTTTTGAAGCGTCAAAGTGGAAGTTGCAAAGGCGTCTATGGAAGGAAATCTGACAGCATTCTGTCATCAAAAATATCTTAATTTGTGCTCTGAAGATGAACGAAGGTCTTACGGGTGTGGAACGACATGAGGGCGAGTAATAAATTACAGAAATTTAATTTTTGGGTGAACGAACCCTTTAAATAAGTAAATAAAAGTGTTCACTAACACTGACAGTAACTTTACAAGGTGGCAGTGCCAGAGAAACTTTTGGAATACAAAATTTGGTAATTAAAAAGATTTTAAAACAGCTTTGCCTCCTATTTACCATTAATCTTAGGGTTTAATCACACTAGGCGCTCTGAACCGTGCCCGAGCGCGTTTGACCCCTAAAGCCCGGTTTGTTTGTGTGATCGCTCCGTTCCCTGCCCATGCACGGTTTGGTTAGCCGGCCCTGGCCCGCTTGAAAGAGGACCAGTTACTACTTTTGTGTGCGCAACTGTCATCATTATGATGGCAAACATCTTTATTACTGCTTTTGTTGGTAGTACACTTATCCATTCATGTAATTAATTTGAGTGTATTTGGGTTTATAACGGGTCTGGTTCTCACCTTATTGATGAACAGGAATTGTAGTTTGCAAGTAAAGCTGCAAATTCCTCTATTAACGTCAGCTGCTTTCGTAATAATCCTCTGATACGTGCAATTGAAAATCACTGCGTGGCATAAATTATAAATAGCCTATATATTATGCAGTATCTTAGCAAAAGTGCATGTTTTCTTCCATTCAAAAAGTTGCGGCGTATAGCGTAAGTGTGCTCCGGCCTGGAACGTTGAGTGCAGTGTGAGTGCACACCAGCAGGGGTCAATCGCGCTCGGGCTCGGTTCAAGGCAACCGTGTGTGAGTACAGCCTTACTGGACAACCATCAATCAAGATATTGGGCCTCATTTATCAATCTAACACAGAAACGAGCACAGATCTGATCGCAGAAATCATCTTACGACAGGGTTCACATGCGATTTATCAAACATTCACATGCTAGCAATTCTATCGTACGAATGATCGTACATTGATAAATGTGGCGGCTGAAAACAATTTAAATATTACGCCCCTAAAAACTCATGGTTTAGAAGCCTCGCCCCTAGAGTTTACGACACGGTGAAACCTAACCCGGCCAAGAAGTAATCTCATAATTGCAAACAATTAGGCTACATTAATTTATATGTATAATACTGGTAAATAAAACAAAACATTCATTGGCCTACTGTAGTTCCCTCCAATCAAAACAGCCATGTCTGTTTTCAGGCCTTCCCACTAAGCTCTCTCCAGCACTGGAAAGCTTTTCTAATATAAACGCGGGTCCTAATGATATTGCCCAGTCATTACCCTTCATTCCAGTGATATTCTTTTGAGCTCTTTTGTATTGTCTCATCTCTCTTTCTGCAGTTTTTATTATATTTTTTTCAAATCTCCCTCTTGCTTCTCTCTCCTCGACTGTTATAGCTAAAGCTGATTGGTTACATGTTTGTTGTTGCTGTCGGCCCGACAAACTTCCAAACAGTGTTTTTCAAAATCTACTTACCGCACCTTTAATTATTTAAATTAAATATATGTTGTGTACTTTTATAGCCTATAGACTTAATTTTATTCAGTTTTCCTCGGCTCAAAGAAGCGCTGCAGGTGCGTGATGTGACAATGTGTGAATCATGTTCTGCTGTTTATGCTGCTATGTAAAGCTAAACTCCTGAAAAAAAAAAAAAAAAAACATAATTGTGTGGTATTTATCAAACACCAATCTATAATAATTTAATTTTAATTTGACAATCTAATTTTAACGGTTTATGATCAACTAATGAGCTTCGGTTGTTTGTCAGGAAAATAATCTAAACGATCAAAAAACTATCTCATTACAATTCTCCACCAGATTTACTAGGATGCACATAGATATGATCATAGCCACCACTCACGTCCAAATGCGTTTGTGCAAATGGTTTTCATAAATGAGGCCCAATGTCCCCATTTTAATTCCCCGAAAACAGTCGGGTTTATTTTTTCATTTCTGCAATTTACACCTGCAAAGTTTAAACAAAAGTGCCAGACGTCACTCCATGCCAGGGTCAGAAATGAACGAACTTTTCCATTAAGGGGCCCCCTGAAAATTTCCAGGGGCTTTTTTTTTTTTTTTTACCTTCATAAGTGCAACTTTTTTGATTAACTGTGTTGTTTTTTATGTCAAAAACATAAATTTAAGCAATTACTTAGAGGGATAGTACACCCAAAAGTGAAAATTATCCCATTATTTACTCACCCTCAAGCCATATTAGGTGTATCTCCTTTCAGACAAACACAATCAGAGTTATGTTAAAAAATATCCTGGCTCTTCTCAAGCTTTATAATGGTAGTGAATGGGGGCTTACGATTTTGAAGTCCAAAAAAGCACATCCATCCATCATAAAAGTAAACCATACAACTTCAGAGGGTTAATAATATTATATTAATAATAATAATAATAATAATAAAAAACTGATCAGTCATTTTTGCCTTCACTGCTACAAAATATTTAGGAATTACACCTTTTTTGTGGGTGTTTGTCTTGAGCACTGACTGCTCTGACAACTCGTTTCATGTAAGATTAGTGTGGGTGGTTGACACAAAATACTTCGTGAACATTAATTGACATGGAATATTTGTGAAATGAATTTGTCACAGTGCAGGATCATTTCATATCAACTTGTTAAAGGGTTTGTTCACCTGGAAATTAAAATTATGTTGTTGTTCCAAACCCAAATTTGTCCACTTTTCATATTTAATGAGCTCTATTTATGCATGTTGATCAATGAGTAAATGTGAATAAAAGCCAAAATTAAATCTGTTCATCATATAAAGCGATCGTCTTCAGGAGACTTGGATTAAACCGCTCAATTCAATGGATTTATTTTACCATCTCTTTATGAACGTTTTGAAGAGTCAGTTTTGGATGAAAGGACTTTCAATGGAGGGACAGAAATCTCTCAGGTTTCTCTTCATTGGTGTTACAAAGATGAACAAAAGTCTTGTGGGTTTGGAACAACATGAGCGCGAGTAAACGATGACAGAATTTATTTTTGGGTGAACTATTCCTTTAAGGCAAAACTTCGAAAACAAAAAGCTCTGCCCTATAGATTAAATGTATATTTTAACCAAAACTGCTGATGATAATCCAATAACACATTGTGTAAACAACCCAGAAATACACAATCCCGTGTATCTCACATCAAACACAAAAAATTCTATAATAAGTTTTATTAAACGCCCTTTGATTTCTAACTTCAAAATGTAGATCATAATCCAGATTAGATCATTTCTGAGTCACTAACCCCTTTTCACTACATTACCGAGGTAAAACGCTCTATCATGAGAGGCGCTGATGGAGGTGGGCGGGCCAGCTGGAGGTTTCCCCACTGATGCCGTGGGCTGACATGAAGGGCTGATGGGCGGGGGTTTTCTGTGCAATTCATTTATTTGAAATAATACCACCACACACCCTCTTCTTCACTATAAAACCTCTCACTATTCTGACCAACTTCTAAAGCAGAACATAGGGAAATTTTAGAGTATCGTGTATCGCCGTTTCGATATATATATAAAATCTTTATCTTATTATGAAAAGCGTAGGAGAGGCCACACATTTGAGCATGTCTCCATTTTTACCCCCAAAATGGTACAAGTCTATCAACAGATTCCATTGCACTGGGCGTTTGAAATGCACATTACAAGTCAGTCTGGCTAAAGCATTCTTGGCTGCAATTCCTTTTTCTATTTATCTGAGGGAATCCCCATTCCGTTACAGGACTGTAAGTCATCTGTGGCATTAAAACACCAAAGCTTCTCACAGATTACTGAAAACTGCTGATAAAACAAGACAAAACAAGACAAGACAAGATAAAACAAAAAGTAGATATTCCCTCGTGCGTAACTGATGAATGAATAATCAAGCCAACATGAATTGAGACCATGTCGAGAACCGTTGGGTATCTTAGCGATTCCGATTCTGCTTATCGATTCTGATTCAGTAATAAAATAAGAACAAATAAACAAACTAGCAATAGCAAGTGAACCTTGATACAAATTAAATAGTGGTTTTAGTTTTTCAGTTAGGTCTAATACATTTTTTTTTTTTAAATACATTAATTATAAAATATAGATGAATCCTTATTAAAGTTACAAAAGTGATTCAGTCAAGATTAGCAACTTATTTTCTTTTTATTTTATTTATACACTGCCTTTCAAAAGTTTGGGATCAGTAAGATTTGTAATGTTTTAAGTCTCTTCTGCTCACATTTATTTGATTAAAAATACAATAAAAACAGTAATATTGTGAAATATTACTACAATTTAAAATAAGTGTTTTCTATGTGAATATATAGTAAAGTGTAATTTATTCCCTGTGAACAAAGCTGAATTTTCAGCATCATTACTCCAGTCTTCAGTGTCACATGATCCTTCAGAAATCATTCTATGCTGATTTGCTGCTCAAACATTTCAAAAGAACAGCATTTATCTGAAATAAAAATCTTTTGTAACTTTATACAATACCGAAAAGTTTGGATTTCAAAGGATTTCTATTTCAAATAAACGCTGTTCTTTTGACAGAACACTTACACAAGACTTTTTTTAGGTTTTAACAAAAATACCACAGCAAAAACAGACTAATATAAATTAGTCGGATTGCTTTCCATCGGCTATCGAGCGGAAGATGACAAATCCCATGATTCCACGCTCATTCACAGCATCATCAAGCTACGCCTTGGTTCTGAATAAGCGACCTCTAGCGGCGAAAATTACATATTGTGCCTTTAAGAGAATGCCGACCGCGTGTATGAGAATATTTTGATATAACCGTGTGTGTGTTTGTCCATTCAATCACAAGAAGGAAGAAAGAACTCAATTCAGTACTCACACACTTCTAAAATCACATTAAAATGTGCACACACACAGGAATCGATAAGCAAAAAAAAAAAAAAAAAAAAAAAAGAATTCCAGAATTCCCAATCCTAACCTTGAGACAGAAAAGGCATTTCCCAGGTTGAGCAAGTAGATGTATTTCCCTGTAATCTCAACACTTCTCTCTGTGCCGTTATCAAAGCAAATCCCACATATCTGAAAGAGGCAGAGCAATAACAAAGCACAAAGTGCCACTTTCTCTTCAAGCAAAGCACCAGGCCGTTCAGACAAAGCAAGCAGGCCTTGAAGCGGCACAGATGTGCTCCGTCATGCAGGCAGCTCTGCCAGCAGGTGCTCCGTTTGTCACTGCTATTGTCTGCTTATCTACTTCCTCTCAGGAGAAACCCAGACCGCCTCTGTTTTGGCTGAGGATTCCATTCAAGCAACCCTGATTTGTCTTTTCCTTTCTTTTCCCTTTTCTCATCTCCTCTGTCAATCTCCAGATGTAGAGATGTGTTTTCCTCTAATGTCTTCCCCACTAATCTGCAATTCCTTCCTCCTGTAAGAGATAAGTCTGCTCACACGGCTCACCTTCCACACATATGACAGCAGGAAACAGCTCCTTCAGCAGGTCTCCCAATGTAAGCGGGTGTCCGTCTGCAGACACCGGCCGGAAGAGCTTCTGGATGAACGGCCTGTCACTCATCGTCTAAAATGGGACAGATATGAAAACTGTTAGAATGATTATGACAGTACAATCACAGTGTAAAGTTCTCAAAAAAGAGCTTGTGTCATCCCCCAGATGTCATCGTTGTAAAACATGTAAAGGGTCAATTATGCATGTTTTTTGGGAATGCAGGAAATTAAAACATTTCTGGAAGGCAGTACATGATCTAACTGTTAAGATTGTGGAAACCCCCTTGGACATTACACCAACACTGTACCTCTTTGGTACTGAATTGGACAAGACACTGGACAACACATGCAGGAAGAGGATTATATTAATGTCGTATATAGCAAAGAAATGCATCTTGCTCAACTGGAAACAACAAAGACCACCATCATTCAATCTGTTTAAACAAATCCTAAATTAAACTTTAAGGCTGGAACAATGCTCATATGTCCTAGAAAATAAGTGGGATGCCTTCAGGAAGATATGGGAACCGCTTATGGACCTCTGACACTACAATGTTTGGCATGTATACATAACATTTACAAAGGTTGAACTGTGATATGTGACCATGGATTGACTTGATTTAACTCGCTGTTTTTTCATATATTTATTTTTTTTATTTATTTTTTTTTTATTTTTTATTTTATTTTATTTTTTTTTATTTCTATTTTATTATTATATATTTTTTCTCTTCTGTGCGTTATGTTATTAAAATGTTAAAAATCAATAAAAAGATAATTGAAAAAAAAAGAGCTTGTGTCACTGAAGAATGTCATTTCCACACAAAAACAAAAAACTATCAATTAAAAACATAGCGTATGTTAAAGTCTATTAAGATATTGATATGTGAGACTGTGTTATAGTTCATTTAGCAGAAGTTCTGCCAGCTGCAACATCAACCAACTCCCCTTTCAATAGAAACATTTACTGTTTACAGAACTTTTTTTTAGGTCAATTCTGAGTTAAAAGAAATGTTCAGTTGTCTAAAAATGTTACTGATACTACTTTCAATTCATACAGGCGTGAATTGACATTTCCTTCAGCCCGGGGCTTATTCATTTCACTTCTGGTGTGAAAAGGCCTTTACATTTGCCAAAACTTTTTTTGTTATTAAGAAACAAATGTGGATGATGTTGACAACTGCAAAACTCTAGATTATGCCTTTATAACTTTGGATCAACATACAAAACTATCCATTATTATTCTTATATTGCAATATTATTATCCTTATATAGCAATCATTACAAGCACAAGTTGTAAAGGTTGCTGACTAACACATTCATTATGTCTGCTGACCATTACAAGCCCATATTGGACAATAAATTCAAATACTATTATTTAAAATTAATACATAATTCAAAATCAAACAAACAAACAAAAAAAAAAAAATCAGCCAAACAGCCAATCAGAAGAGCATGTGGGTGGAGTCTCTCTGCAAGCGCACTGCACTCGCAACCAAATCAATCCAAAATCGCAGCCAATCAGAAGAGCGTGTGGGCGGAGCCTCTCTGCAAGCGCACTGCATTCGCAACCAAATCAATCCAAAATCGCAGCCAATCAGAAGAGCGTGTGGGCGGAGCCTCTCTGCAAGCGCACTGCACTCGCAACCAAATCAATCCAAAATCAGAGCCAATCAGAAGAGCGTGTGGGCGGAGTCTCTCTGCAAGTGCACTGCACTCGCAACCAAAGCAATCCAAAATCGCAGCCAATCAGAAGAGCGTGTGGGCGGAGTCTCTCTGCAAGCGCACTGCACTCGCAACCAAATCAATCCAAAATCGCAGCCAATCAGAAGAGCGTGTGGGCGGAGTCTCTCTGCAAGCGCACTGCACTCGCAACCAAATCAATCCAAAATCAGAGCCAATCAGAAGAGCGTGTGGGCGGAGTCTCTCTGCAAGCGCACTGCACTCGCAACCAAATCAATCCAAAATCGCAGCCAATCAGAAGAGCGTGTGGGCGGAGCCTCTCTGCAAGCGCACTGCATTCGCAACCAAATCAATCCAAAATCGCAGCCAATCAGAAGAGCGTGTGGGCGGAGCCTCTCTGCAAGCGCACTGCACTCGCAACCAAAGCAATCCAAAATCGCAGCCAATCAGAAGAGCGTGTGGGCGGAGTCTCTCTGCAAGCGCACTGCACTCGCAACCAAATCAATCCAAAATCGCAGCCAATCAGAAGAGCGTGTGGGCAGAGCCTCTCTGCAAGCGTACTGCACTCGCAACCAAATCAATCCAAAATCGCAGCCAATCAGAAGAGCGTGTGGGCGGAGTCTCTCTGCAAGCTCACTGCACTCGCAACCAAATCAATCCAAAATCAGAGCCAATCAGAAGAGCATGTGGGTGGAGTCTCTACAGACGGACTGCACTCGCAACCAAATGGATAAATACATGATCAAATTCATAAATATTTCACCATTTTAACATTAAAAATACATAGTGAGTGACTGAAACCATCTTTGTCTAAAAATACACTGAGTTGAACTTGTTTCCTTTCAACATTTGAGGTGAATTATCCATTGTCGCTTTCAGTTTAAAGGTCACACAAAATTAAAAAAAAAACTCACATTAGACGCTTTTAACATTAATTAAACCATTATAAAATATATAGAATATCATTGTCATACTTTGTATGAAATATTAGAAACCATTTCTAAACTAGAATCATTGTGTGTCACCACTGCAGCTGGTTAACACTATGGAGAGCTTACAACATAATTAATTTGATAATATCTCTTCAGTTAGCGGCTGTTTTAAACCTACACTAGTTGAGTGTAATGTTGTGAATAGCGGAATAAGATATTGAGTGGATTAACAGCCGGTAGTCATGGCATAGTCTTTCCTTTGGCCTTGAATGAGCAGGCAAGGTGTCGAATGCTGGACAGGATCCAGTTTTCACACACAACTTGCATGTGGTCAGTGACGGAGGGTATCATTCTGTAAGATCTGGACCTGTGGTGACAAACAGTGGCCTGACAAACAATAGGAGTCAATCTTGGTGCTGTGAAAAGGAAACTGGTGACACAACGGCTCAGGTAGTCCAGCTGACACCGACACCCTCGGGTCTCAGGAAGAGAAGGTGTCTCAGGATGCTGCGGCCTCGATCAGGTTACCAGAAAAACTGACTCACTGCTCACTAGCAGCGAGATCATCTCCAGAGCCGGAGAAGAGAGAGTGTGAGAAGTGACAGCTACTTCGTTGCATTTTTAAACGGCAGCATTAATTATTGACCTCAGCATTATCCAAAAGGCTCCTGATACCGATGAGAAGTGTGATACTCCGGGTGCCGACACTTTCTTTTCAACTCCCCTGACACCCAACCTGGCAAACCAGCACATGAACCACACAACAGACATCATTAGCCTTTCCCTAAAAGCAAGAGAGCAGAGAAAAGAGACGCTCTCAGGTCTCATGATCAGAGGCTGACTCTACTCTGTAGAATATGCTGATAATTGTAGGTTCTTTCAGCAATAATCAGAGTGTAAAACACTAAATGAGTCACTGGTGGCAGGCAGTAACCCTGGGCCTGGTCTGATTCAGGTTTTAAAAAGTAAAAAAAATACCAAACAGTTGAGATATTTGCATATTAAAAACATTCAAACTGTTAAGCATTTCGGATAATTATATTCAAATATTATGTTTGAATAAAAATATGCAAACTATATATGTTATGGACTCCCATATTCCTCTACCACTAGGTGGTACTGCCCCAAATATTTAGGCATCTTCAAAGCACAGTAAGTTTCACAACAATACACCAATACTCATGATCTGAGGCCAAACTATTCAGAAGTTTTCAGCAAAAACAGCTTTTTTCATGATTTCTTGATCAGTAGGTGATGTTGTGCCAGTGATCTGCTCACGTAACCTCAAGGCAAAGATGCTCAGAATCAACATAAAATGCAGGTGAATACAGGCTGTAACACAACATAAGAGTGAAGGAAACTTCGACTTATTTCCATGAATCAATTCTTTCAAATGTTTCGTTTTAATGAACCAGTTCCAAAAAATTCAGCTATTCTTTCATATCACATGGTCCCCGAGATGCTTGTGTGGCATATTACATGGTCTGAAACGTTACAAGAGTGCAAAAGTTGGTTCCAGAAGTAAAAACTCCATTCATTTTCTCCATAGGGAAATTGATTTTTAATGATAACATATAAACCTTTAACAACAGCTCTACCGTGAGCTATGACGTTGTTAATTAATGGTATTTGCTTCCGTTGATGCCGCCTGACCGCATTATTTCAGCTTATTTTTAAAATAATCATGTTTAAAACAGCTCTTCATGAAGCACTGCGCATGATGTAATCGTGTCATCTCCCGATGCTCTACACTTGTAAATATTTATATATCAGGGGCGTTTCCTCTGAGGAGGCAAGGGAGTCAGTGCCTCCTGAAAAAGACTGGATGAGAAAATAATCAATATTACAAAAATAAAAATGCAAATGTTACAAAATTTGACATTCGTTTTTCTAAAGAAACACCCGCAGGTGAAGTTACAGTGGGAAGTCTGCGTCTCTGTGCCTCCCTTCAGCTCACAGAAACAAAGCAGAGCCCGTATAGCGTGCGGTGGGTTTAGTGGGGGGTAATAGAGAATGAATGGGGGAAAGTCACATCACATGACAGGAGGCACTGCCTCCATCGCGTCACGATCGGATATGACCATGAAACCGGTACGAAGCTTTTTGTATTAATTGAAATGTCTCCTTTAATAATGTTTAAAAACATGACATACATTTTATCTTCATATTAGAAATTATTGTTTTTTTCAGTTCACACCATCTATTTTGTCACATCTATGAAAGTGTACTTGGGACATGAATAATAAAATGAGAAAAAAGTCCCATAAATATCCACCTGTGTTTGTCAAGCTTAACGACTCAGCCCCGTTACATCAATTAACATTAAAAAAATAACTTTATTTCAACATTATTCATGATTTCTTAATATCATGCATGCCATGCGCTCTCCATTTATTCACTTGATTTAGAGCAGTGGCCAATTTGGGCCAAAAAAAAAAAAAAATCACAAACTCGTCACACCTAAATTTTTATTATTATTTTTTTGTTAAGTTTATAAAAAAGTAATGTAAAGTTAGTTGAACTATGTCTGAAATGTTCAGAGCAATCATGAGAATACTGATTTTAGCTCAAATTCTGAAGTTAAATGATGAGGTTTCTGTCACAAAAACTGCCCATTTCAGGCTTTAATAGCAAAAGTGTGAGATTTTATGTAACTTTTATATTTGCAATTACTGAATTAGTGTGAGGGACATCTGATTAATAGGAAAATGTTGATTTTATCACAAATACATTTTATAATAATATTCAGAGAGCTCCCACAGTGTCCATAACTTAAAATAATGACCAATAATAACAGGGATTTGATGCCTGAGATGGGAAAATAAGGTTTTCTGGAAGTTAAATATGTCATTACAGTTTTTTCCAATTGCTAACACACTAAAATGACATGCACAGCACAATTATTTAAACTGACACACAGAGAGCAAAACTTCTTCTCAAGTCTCCAAAAGTCTAAACACCTTTTCTGTTTTACACACATTTTGCATTTCAAAATAGCACTTTTTAAATTCACTAAATACAGTTCTCTGCATAAGACACAACAATCTGACATAAAGTCACATGTTTGCCATTTCAAAACACTGCCATTCAAAATGACACTACATGAGCTAATTGGCCAATTACATGTGCCACCTGGCCAAACACCTCAGTGGTTAATTGTTAACACTTCAATCAGGATGTAAGCACTATGAAAAGACCACAGGTGAGAACCTTTTTTTTTTACAACAACAATGGAAGACATTGCAGAGAGAGGAAGAGGAAGAGGAAGAGGAAGAGGAAGAGGGAGGTTGAGAATAAGAGGGGGAGGAAGAGTGAGAGGTAACGGTAGAGCAGGTAGAGGAGTTCATGGCCAAAGAAGACAAACACTTTCAAATGAAATCAGAGCAACCTTAGTAGATCATGTCATCAACCATGGGTTGACAATGCGTGAGGCTGGACAGAGAGTGCAGCCAAACTTGAGCCGTTTTACTGTCGCCTCTGTCATCCGGACCTTTAGACTGGAGAACAGGTATGTAACCAAAATTTCATGTAGTACACATGTAGTATACCCCATGTCATAGTGTATCAGTTGGGTGACACCTGTTTACTTAGTGTATGACATCAGCCATTCATGAACTGTACAAGTTTCCTGTACAATGTACTCTACTGTGGGGGAAAATATTTAGGCTGCATTGTCCAAGCCCTATATATATTTTTATTTTTATTTTTTCTAAAGGACTGAGAGACGACACCATGGTGGAGGAAGGGGCCAAATGTTCACCGGGGTACAGGAAGCTGCCATTGTAAACTTGGTTTTGGAAAATAATGAAATCAGATTACGAGAAATTCAAAGCCACATCATCCAAGACAACACCTTATTCAACAACATTCAACGAGTTAGTCTGTCCACATTGGCTCGCATTCTCAAGCGAAACCAAATCAGAATGAAACAACTTTATAAGGTGCCGTTTGAGAGAAACTCTCAAAGAAACAAAGAGTTCAGACGAGCATATGTGGATGTAAGTACTATATTGACTGCAGTACACTACACACAACATTGTTTCCCAGTGTACTGGATAACACCATATTGAGTGATTTTTGTTCTTTGTTTTCAGGGAGTACTGGAAATGGATGCTCATGCAATCCCACATGAGTTCATCTTTATAGATGAGGCTGGGTTCAACCTAGCAAAGACCAGAAGAAGAGGGAGAAACCTCATTGGCCACAGAGCCATTATAGATGTTCCTGGCCAACGTGGTGGGAACATCACAATGTGCGCTGCCATCTCCAATATGCATGGTGTCCTCCACCGTCATGCCAAACTTGGACCATACAACACAGCCCATATTCTCAGATTTCTGGACAGACTTCACAACATTCTCATACCACCAGAGCGTATGAATGATGCAGACCATCAAAGAAACCGGTACGTTGTAGTATGGGACAACGTGAACTTTCATCGTGCAGCCCCAGTCCAAAACTGGATTGCTGACCACCCAACATTTCTCGTGCAATACCTCCCACCATACTCACCATTTCTGAACCCCATAGAAGAATTCTTTTCGGCATGGCGGTGGAAGGTATACGACCGGCAGCCCTTTGTGCGCATGCCTCTTGTGCAGGCCATGGAAGAGGCATGTGATGAGATTGATGTGGGTGCAATTCAGGGATGGATAAGGCACTCAAGGCGCTTCTTCCCTCGATGTCTGGCAAGGGAAGATATTGCCTGTGATGTTGACGAGGCGTTGTGGCCAGACCCGGCTGTGCGGCAAGATGCTGCCTAATTATTTTTCTTGCCTTTTTTTTTTGTTTGTTTTTTTTACTGTAATATATTTTTTTTCAGAAATTTTCTTTTTCAGTTTACTTTTTTTGTAAGAATATTTTTGTTCAGTCCCATGTAAATATATCTGCTGTGCTTATGTTGTACTGACTTGTTTACTGTAGTGAAGGAAAAAAAATAAAAATGTTGCAACAGCATGTGTGTTTATCTCTAAATATTTCTGTGCATGTGAACAATCTGATACATATTTTAGTATTATGGCAAAGCATACTAAAGATGGGGGTGCTTTTCATTATGCCCAACAGTGTGTAGGTGGTTAGGCAAAAATCTGGTAATATGAATGAAGTGTGTGCCATTTCATGCAAAAGTTTGATTTTGATAATGCTCTGTGTAGTTTCGGTTGCAGTGCTTCATTTTGCAGGATATATGAGGTATTTTGCAGTTTGGGTGTGTGGTTTTGTGAATTGTGTTAAGTGTTTTGATAAAACCAGACTAGTTTGAAAAATTGTGTGTTAGCAATTGGAAAAAACTGTAATGTTGTGGGGTGTTCAGAAAAGTAATACATTTTGGTAAAAAAAATAAAATAAAAACATCTAAAAATGTGTAAGGCCAAATCATACCAGTTTTGTGGAATGACTCAAATACAGTCAAACCAAAAATTATTCAGACACTTTTTTTGATATGTTTTTACTACTGTGTGCAGGACACTAAAGATCATTTATGTAAGTGATAGCAGCAAAATAAAGTAAACCGTGAAATATTATACCCAAAAATTCTTCATACGGTGGAATACCAGTAAAACTGATAAACTGGAACCAAAAATTATTCAGACACTTTGACCTGACCATGTTTTGATTAAGTGTCATCTGACATTATTAAGATTATTTTTTTCTGACAGTTTAACTCCGAGATCTTGTCATATTTTATTACCATTTTTTGAAAATATAGTGAATAAACTGAATTAATGAAGGAAATGTTCAAGGTGTCTGAATACATTTTGGTTTGACAAATAAATATAGAAGTATATATATAATTTAAAATAAATAAATAAATAACTTATATACTTCGTGTGATTGGATTTTTTTACCTCACTAAAGTCATACCTTTGTTTAGTTTTTTGGCTGATTTTCAAATATCGTTTTGCTTCAAATCAAAGTTTTTAAAGATTCACCCAGTATCTGGTTGGTTCAGTTCATGACTTATAATGCTTCAACAGAGACTTTTTATAAAAAAAAAAAAAAACATTGGAGAAATTGATGGAAAAAATGCTTACGCCACGGAAAAAAAACACATTATGCCGTTTACTAAGAGCTCAGTGCATGCTGCAGCAATGACTGTATAAAAGAAATAAATGAACAAATACCTGATATATCCTAAAGGGAATATAGCGGAAGCCGCCCTCTTCACTCGGATACTCCATGAGTTTCCGATTCATGGCCCAGAACTGGTCGAATTTATCTGATAAAAGAAAGAAATCGCTTTAATCAGTGACAGTTTCATGTGGACTTTCTGTAAGTCACGCAGTAGTGTTGGACTTTCTAACACAAAAGGAGATGGCTGGAATAATGTATCTCAGTCACCATTCATCTTCACTGTGTGGAACAGAGACTGAGACTGACAGTCCCTAACATCTGCCTAACATCTCTCCTGTGCTCAGTGGAAGAAAGAAAGCCATTTAGGCTAACAAAATGAGAATTTTAATTGCTGGCTGAACTTTTCATGATGAAATGATGAAGAAGAAAAACAAAAGAGAGATGAGAGTTGTGAGCAAACCCGTGTGTGTGTGTGTGTGTGTGTTCAGTCACGCTGGCTGCGTTCTCACATGTGCAGTTTAAAATCAACATCCGCTTAGAAATTGTTACTTTCTCTTCTCACACACACACACACACACACACACACACACTCTCTCTCTCTCTCTCTCTCTCTCTCTCTCTCTCTCATTAGCGCAGAAGACAGCTGTGTGTTATCATCAAACCATCGATGCTTCTGAAACTCACACCTCTTTCAGTTTATCAGCAGAGCTTCACATTTTCACCTTTAAATTAACTACTGAAACCACTGGCTTGAACAAACACACTAGCTCTGCCATATACTCAAACAGAAGAACGTAGACACTTATAGTGTTATGTTTAAAGCTAAAGGCTGGAATACACTATACCATACGACTTTAAAAATCTGAACAGATCTTGATTGAATATGCATATGCTGTGTCCCAAGAGTAGACAAACTTTAGGACAAAACTGTCATAATTGTGGATGCTCTGTCGCATAGTTACATGCAACCTGTTAAACTGGCCTGTCAATCATCTCGTCACAGTTTACATCCTCCACATTTCATCTCATTTCCTACTATACTGGAGAGAAAAGAAGCGGCACACTGATCTGCAGTCGTGGGTCTTTCATGCGGATACTCTCCTCATGTGTTTGCACAATGATGCATTTAAAAGTTAATGGCCAAACGGATCTTTATAAAAGTTCACAATGCTGATGAAATATAATGATGATCATATTTAATAAATCAGGTTAGATACTGGTTATTAATCACTCAAACCCCTTTATCTAAACCGCTCTACTTAAGGGTTAGTTCACCCAAAAAAGAAAAATCTGTCATTAATTACTCTCCCTCATGTCGTTCCACACCCATAAGACCTTCATTCATCTTCAGAACACAAATTAAGATATTTTAGTTGAAATCCGATGGCTCAATTAGGCCTGAGCAATGACATTTCCTCTCTCAAGATCCATTAATGTACTAAAAACATATTTAAATCAGTTCATGTGAGTACAGTGGTTCAATATTAATATTATAAAGCCACGAGAATATTTTTGGTGCTTTGGAGCTTTAATAATCAGTGTCAAGTCAAGTCACCTTTATTTCTATAGCGCTTTTTACAATGCAGATTGTGTCAAAGCAGCTTTACATTGATAATTGGTATATAATTTTTCCTTTTAAAGAATAGTGTCAATGCAAGCAGATCAAAAGCACTGTTGAATAAATGTCAAGGATACTGTTGAATATCAAATGTCAAGTCAAATTAAATTAAATTAGGGCTGCACGATTAATCGCATTTTATCACAATATCTGCTTCTCTCGATTGATTTTAAATAATCGTCACGATATTGGCCCGCTCCATGAAAATGAACATAATTTGGAAATATTGGAAGTAATATTAGGAATTTCGCTGGTTTATCTTTTTAAATTCCTAAAGGTTTTACCAGTTTTCATAATGTTGATGAGCTAGAAATGATTTTTCTTTGCTTTACGAATTTGCCGGGCAATTTGAATCTGGTTTGTCTTATTGCAAACGAATTGTGTTGCTTTAAAATCTAATGTGAATACATATTACAAAGCGCTCACCAAAACCATGTTTTGTATTGATTTACCATCTAACGAAGTTATCATAGTTGGTTAAATTTAAGTCTTTGTGCCACCTACAGGCCTTTTGGGTGAAGTGTAGGTTTGTAAAGAACTTGCAAAATAGCCATAGTTACATTACTCTTTTGATAGAATAGTGTATTGAATCATGAATCGGAGCGCATGTCAAACTCCCAAACTGCTGAAATCATGTGACTTTGGCGCTCCGAATCATGATTTGATACGCCGATTCATAATGCTCCAAAAATATTCTTGTGGCTTTATAATATTAATATTGAACCACATATTGAACTGATTTAAATATGTTTTTAGTACCTTTATGGATCTTGAGAGAGGAAATGTCATTGCTCCCTATGGAGGCCTCACTGAGCCATGGGACATTTTCAACAAAAATATCTTAATTTGTGTTCTGAAGATGAACGAAGGTCTTACGGGTGTGGAACGACATGAGGGTGAGTAATTAATGACATTATTTTCATTTTTGGGTGAACCAACCCTTTAACCATCAGTCTCGCACATCCACCATATTTGTAGTTTTTTAACACTTTTTATTGGTGTTTGTAGTTCTAATCAAATCCTCGTCCAACACAATGTTGGTTGTGTGCAATATTAGCCATTATGTGTTCACAGATCCACATTTCGGATTCTAACCGGACCTTCCTAAGACTATCTTTGAAATACTCATTTCAACATACTACGATTTTGGGCACACATTCTAATATCGAGAATACTATTTAGGACAGGCAGTATGTGAATCGGAGTCTGTGCTCATCACACAATACATGACTTTCTGTCAACTCTCCAGACTGCCTACAACTTTCTGCAACTATTGTCGAAAAATACTGGACAAAGATGTGTAGTGTGTTCAGAGTGCAGGTAAAACAGGAGGTTCTTACCGTTCTGCAGACCCATCCACAGCTGTTTATGGTCTTTTTTCTGCATGTCGTTGATGACTTGGCTTTTGTGTTTGAGCGCATCGGCCTCTTTAATGCACGACATGAAATGTGCTTCTATCACAGAGTTCGACGGGCAGTGAAGCAAGTCTTGTTCTGGGAAGTTCTACAAGACAAAGTACATTACAACTGTGGCATATCATTAATAACAGCGTGGAGAAGGAGCGAAGCAGTCTACACACCTTAAAGTGCACTGAGACGTTCCAGGGCAGAGCCGTGTTTGAAGCGTGGAGGTCAAACAACACGCCAATGGGATAGTGCCTTAAAACAATGAAAATGACACATTTATCATCCATGAAGTAAAGACGGGGCATCAGCAAAATGAGTTACTCATCAGACAGTCTCAGTCCTTGAGCAGCAGAGAGCTCGTGTTGTACTGCCACCTTGTGGTTTAAGAGAAAAGTACACCAATTACTTAGACCATGACACTAGAGCTGTTGAACTCCTACTACTTTTCTTCAATGGATACGAAGCTGCCAGGATTTGAGAGTATAAAAATATTATAAAAACCAATAAATCAGATCCAACTACAGGTGCGGGAAGTTATTTTTTTTGAATGCCACATACTAAACGTCATGCACCAGCTGAGAAAGAGATCCGTCCCGTAAACAGCAAGAATGAGTCTCTGAAATCTACACATTTCTGTGGTGTGCTGGCATGTGTTCAGAAAGCTCTGCTGTAGGTTAGCCAAACTGTTTGCAGCACCTTTAATAGAAGCGCATGAACATCAACTATATTGAACGTAGCATACCATTTTTCTGCACTTTAATAACACTTTAAAGTCTACTGTATGATATCGTTTACTTTCTAAATGATCAAAACTTTGGTGATAAACCTGTAGCACTCAATCTCCTCCCCTCCTTCTGCCGTCGGATTGATCGTTTTTATCAAGTAAAGCCTTTGAGCGTAATTGTAAAAACGTCTACCTTCATGGTCTTTACTGATTTTTTTATCAAGTAAACGTAAGAATAACTTTGATATTAGTAATATTTCAAGATGAACACTTACTGGACTGAAGCAGCTTTACTTGATTATCATAATCTTTTTTTAGAAAAATCATGAGTACCAAATATGATCATCAGGTTTATTTGTTCATCTTCAGTCATCATTGTATTATATTGCATTATATGTTTTAAAACTACAGAGCTTTGATCATAAAACTAAGCATTTAAATATCATCATCTTTCTAAGACATTATTGGTAGATATTGATATTTATATGCATTTTATGTCAGTATCTGCTATACAGTTATAAAGATCTCATTGATTTACATTACAAGCATCAGAATCTTATGTTTTGTCCATATAAATATCAGCACCAGATTGCATATGTTGCTCATTTCGGGCCTTTGAATAACATTGAGCTGTTTTTGTTTCTTCTTTAAAGGATTAGTTCACTTTCAAATTAAATTTTCCTGATAATTTACTCACCCCCATGTCATCCAAGATGTTCATGTCTTTCTTTCTTCAGTCGAAAAGAAATGAAGGTTTTTGATTAGACTTGTGCTGATATTCCGTAATGCGATAAATCGCGATAATAAGTATATGCACGATGTTGTAATCGTGGGCACATCAGAATACCGTAAATAATAATTTATTACCAATTATTATTTTTTTATAATGCAGTAAAGAATACTTTACCCATCAATCAGATGTAAACAATCCCAAAATGCACGAGAAGCATATGGCGGAACGAGTGAAGGAGACGAGCTGAATGAAAGTGCGCGTTCACTCTCTGACAGCAGAGGGCGCTGATGGAACAGCAGAGTGCAGCGGTTACCACGGAAACCGTGCAAACAAAGTAACTGCGCTAGTGAAGTTTTTAAAATGCTTCAAACAGCCATTCATTTTTTTGTAATCTCAGTGTTGTTCATCACAGCACCAAATACTGAATACTTAAAAAAAGACTTAAAAGGATATTTATTTTCAAACCTAAACATTTTTATATTTTAATCTGGACTACAACATGCCCTAATGATTAGAAATGTTCTGATTATTTGTTATTGTTCAGTAAAACTTTGAAAATATACAGCTTCATTAGTTAACATGTTAATTCATTATCACTAAACTGACAATAAAAATACTGTTAATTTCTTAGTTACTATTTAATAACATTACTAAAATCAAAATAACTTATTTAATGGACCTGAGATAAAACTAACAATGATCAGTTGTGTTTCTGAACTAACATTAACAAAAAAATAACACTTTCTGTAACAAATGTAGCTATTGCTCAATCTTAGTTAATGCTTAAATAGAGTAAAGTGTTATCTGTTGTTCTTTATAGCCTAATTCCTTTGCATTTTAATCTGTTTGAAAATTTCAGTCAGATTTGTTTTTGTTTTATTACAAAAAGAGTTCTTAAACCTGTTAAACTATGACAAAAATGGTTTTGCAACTTATTTAAATATCGTGATAATACCGTATGCCGTGATAAAAGCTTCATCAATTAATCGCAACATGAAAATTTGATACCGTCACATGCCTATTTTTGATTAAAACATTCCAGGATTTTTCTCCATATAGTGGACTTCAATGGAGCCCAAATGGTTGAAGGTCAAAATTACAGTATACAGTGATCCCAGACAAGGAATAAGAGTCTTATCTAGAGAAACCATCACTCATTTTCTAAAAAAATAAATAGTTATATAAGTTTTAATCATAAATGCTCATCTTGAACTAGCTCTTCTTCTCTATTAGAATTCCAGCAGTGTAGACGCTGCTAAGTGTATTACTGCCCTCCCCAGGTCAAAGTTTGAACTAAACTGTCATATACAATATGCTAGTGCAAGTATATAACAATTAGTTCAAACTTTGACCTGGGGAGGGCAGTAATACACTTAGCAGTGTCTACACTGCTGGAATTCTAATAGAGAAGAAGAAGAAGAAGAAGAAGAAGAGAGCTAGTTCAAGATGAGCATTTATGGTTAAAACATATATAATTTTTTATTTATTTTTTTAGAAAATGAGTGATGGTTTCTCTAGATAAGACACTTATTCCTCGTCTGGTATCGTTTAAAGCTCTTTGAAGCTGCACTGAAACTGTAATTTTGACCTTCAACCGTTTGGAGACCATTGAAGTCCACTATAAGGAGAATAATCCTGGAATGTTTTCCTCAAAAACCTTAATTTCTTTTCGACTGAAGAAAGAAAGACATCAACATCTTGGATGACATGGGGGTAAGGAAATTATCAGGAAATTTTAATTTGAAAGTGAACTAATCCTTTAAGCTCTACATTTTGTGTAGCTTTTAATACAGTAGTGCAAAATAAAATAAACTTATGAAATATGCATTTTTTTAACATTTCAGTTGCATTTTAGTTAGGGATGCATCGACAGTACCAGTTTGCCCAGAACTAGTCATATACCGATACTTTCATTTTGGTACTCGCCAAAACCGATACCTGTATTTCCACCACAATTATAATCATTTTTAAATATATTGGGTAGAGAAACCAAAAGAATATGAATACCAAACTCAGTCAGAGTGTTCAGAGAGTGAAAATATATCTGTGCTAAACTTATATTTGGCCTCTAAAACACACACATTTGCGAGAAAAAAAAAAATCTAAGAATGTATTAGCTGATGGTTAATGATAGACATTATTTACTCACATTGCAGAGGATTGTGACATATAACACCCCTTAGAGCTATCGAGGAACTTCAGTTCTTTGTGTATGGTCGAAAGTAAATTAACTTACACACTGTTCAAATGTTATATGCCCTTAATGTTGTGGCAATTCCCCCTCTGGTATCAAAATGGTATTGAATATCATAATTTTTAAGGTATTGTTTCAAAGATATAAATTCTAGTATCATGACAACACTAGAGAAAAAACATTCAGCCTAAATTGTTCCAGTGCCTCAACTAGTAGAGTATCTTCGGATAAAAGCATCCGCACAATTCATGAATGTGAAGAGGAAAGCCGAGGATAGTTTCGAGGTTTGGCGACGCAGCGTCAACTCAACGTACCACTTGAGAGGCGTTCCCTCATATTCGAACCACATCTCCTCCACGTCTTCGGCCTTCATGACTTTGAGGAAATGCTTCTTGACTTTATCAGTGACCAGCGTCAGGTAACTGACCCGTGGGAGGAGCAGCTGAGGGAAACAACACAGGTCAGGTGACACGACCCGACACGACCACATCAGAACCAAAGCGTGTCAACTGAACTTACGTAGTAGGGCTCAGCCTCTCTCTCCGTGGTTTCCTCTGGAGAGAGAGTGAAGCAGGCCGGGATCCTTCCGAACCAAACATCTCGGAGAACATCCTTGTCATCTGCCATGATCCTCTTCCTCCAGGTGGAACATACAAGGGCTTCAGTTTCTGAGCTGCTCAAAAAGTGAATCAACATCAACACATCAAGCAGACCGGGCAGTAACTTCAGTGATCTGAAGTAAGTATTCAAATACGTAATGTAGGTATGGATGTGTCTTTATAGGTCATTTTTCCTTGCTATCGGCACCTTAAAGGGTTAGTTCACCCAAAAATGAAAATAATGTCATTAATTACTCACCCTCATGCTGCTTGTGTGTCGAATCAGCAGTTCGGAGCACCAAAGTCACGTGATTTCATCAGTTTGACATGTGATCCGAATCATGATTTGACACAAAAGATTCATAACGCTCCGAAGCTTCATGAAGCAGTGTTTTGAAATCGGCCATCACTAAATAAGTCGTTATTTTTTTTTTTTGGCACACCAAAAATATTCTCGTGGCTTTATAATATTAATATTGAACCACTGTACTCACATGAACTGATTTAAATATGTTTTTAGTACATTAATGGATCTTGAGAGAGGAAATGTCATTGCTCAGGCCTCATTGAGCCATCATTTCATCAAAAATATCTTAAATTGTGTTCTGAAGATGAACGAAGGTCTTACGGGTGTGGAACGACATGAGGGAGAGTAATTAATGACAGAATTTTCATTTCTGGATGAACTAACCCAAAGGGACTTTAACCCTTGGTTGTCTTACAAAAACTTTGAACAATATTTGAAAATACATTAAAATTTAAAAGGAATTATTTCTCTTCAGGTTTAAACATCCAACACTACTTATATACCATTAATTGTTACAGAATGCCAACTGAAAACAAGTAAATACTGTATATACTTTTCTGACAATATTTTACTTAAACTGACAATAAAGCCAATTACTTAATTTTGTGAACAACATATTGTCAATAATATCTTTCTAGATAATTGTCTCCGGTTGAGAGCAATACATCAAACCACACCTTATATACACACTTCCCTCCAAAAGTGTGGAAACGCTCTAGAAAAGTGGGGTTTTGGACAATATTGGCATGAATCCTTGTTAATTTGTGATAATTTTGCACTGATAAGGGACAACACAAACTACAAAAACAGATTTTATTACATAAACAGTTTATACATAGAAAAAACTTCCTCAAAATATCCAGCATTAGCAGCTATCTGACCTAAACTGGGTTCTGATTGGTTCAATGTATTCTAAACTTAATTGGCAATCAATTGTTGAAGCTATTAAGGTGTGCTGATCCAAAAATCTTTTACAAACCTGGGCCAAGTTTAAATCAGTAACCAGCATTACAGCTGGCAAAGGGGCATGTCTGACTTTCACATGTGTATATTGCCATTATTATGTAATCAAAATGAAAATTATTATTGCTGGTCTTCAATGATAATGTCAAGTGACTCTAATGTATTTGCACCAAAAAATGATAAGAATTTATGCTGATATCGTCCAAAACCACACTTTGCCAGGGGTGTTTCCAAACTTTTGGAGGGTAGTGTATATATAAACCTCTTTCAAAGAAATTAGAATAGAGGAAATCCAAATATAAACATCAGCTCTTCTAACATAGCTGTGCTAACATTGGCTACTGTAAGCATTTTACACTTCATGACAAACTGAAGAGTACTGAAAAACTTTAAAATGACAAAATTTAAAACGATGAAGTATAATGTAGTATTTGTGACAGTTATCGGCCTGTTCTGGAGCTGTAAGTGTGATAGCGAGAGTAAATAAAGCAGCACTGACAGCACACGGACACACACCTTCGAGACCAAAACCGCTTCGGCTTTAGAAACTACTGCGTACAGACATAAATAACAGCGAAAACAGAATAATAAAGTACCTTCATTAGATGTGGACAGGAAGCATTAGAGTTGAGCTCATTTCGACACACAGCTATGCTATGCTTCCCTAAGATGGCACGGCCTTCAAAATAAGAGTCTCCACACGGTAAAGTGTTTTCACAATAACGCGTTTTTCACAATAAAAGTCTCTGTCATTTGATCAGAGTGTTCATCATACTGCTGCTTCTATCTATTCACTTCCACAGTGCTTCATACAGTAATTTAAATATTTAATATGGATGATTGTTTCTGATTGGTTGACAGACATTATCCAATTTATCCTATTTTGCCAAGGACAAAGTAGGTAAATAAAACGAAGCGGAAACTTCTTAAACTGGTCATTTTATTTGTGCAATGGAGGCGTGATTTTATTTGGATATAAAGTCCAATAAAACACATGCAACACAACTTGGTCCCTTATAATTAACATAAATTAACTGCAGTTAATGAGGACCATAATCTAAACAAGTCAGAAAGAGATATCTAATTAAAACTTTCCACTCAAAGTGACAAAAAGAGAGAGTTTTTCTTTTTTAGAATATAATATTGACAACGTGATGTTGAGCTGAAGTCATGTGACCAAAAGTATTGGCAGTATCAATATTTATATAATCCATTGCTTATTTTGCAAAAAAAATAGACGCTGTAACATATGATGTGTTATGCTGTTATAAATTATATTACTACGATAAAGAGATCATTCAGTCCTGCAGGTGGCGCTAAATGACCGGAAGAACCGCCACGCACGCGCAGTACTTTCTATCGACACTGCGCGTGCGCACTTTGCACATGGAGGCTGACGAATGAGTGGTAGCTGTTTTCTGCAGATTTTATCTTCCGATAGTACTTTAGACAAACATATCAGCTGATTTGTTTTCTGCTCTTTAACAGCAAGTGAAATATATGATATTTTGCACGTATGGTGTAGTCTGCGGAGTTGTGTCGTCTCCACGGGTCAGGTGTTGTTGTTGTTGTTGATCTGCGGTCAGTGATGGAGGCTCCTCCGGTCACTGTGATGCCCGTCACGGGCGGAACCATCAACATGATGGAGTATCTTCTGCAAGGTACACGCCATCAGTTAATCAGCAGATCCTCGCTGTATTTATATACGCATATTAATGGACTTTTAGCCATCTGTTTTTAATCTTACTTAACATACAGTTTTCCTTTAACTTAAACTTTTTTGGTGGCACTTTAACAATGAATTTATTAATCTTAGTCAATACAATAGTGATAAATTACTAAAATCAGAATATTTTTATCAGATGTGAGTTGACATGAACTAACAATGAACAGCTGTATCCTTATTAACAATGATTAATACATTTTTAACTAATGTATTGCTCATTGTCTGTTAGTTAATGCATCAACTAACCTTAAAGGTGCAGTAAGCAATTTCTGAGAGAAATTATTGATATTTGAAATTGCCAAAATAAACACACCCCTCTCTCTAGCTCCGCCCCCAAATTCACAAACAAGCTATGCAACACAGGCACCTCCCTCCTAATGAGTGGACACACCCCTTACTGCTGATTGGCTGAGGTGTGTTTTGACGCTCAGTCTGATCAGTCTTCTCAGAAATTGCGTACTGCAGCTTTAACCCTTAAATGCATGACTGTTTCGCCAATCATCCTTACACATTCAGGTCTTTATCGACCCGGATCTATTTCTAACACAGAAGGATCTCTACCTGTCGCGATAATATAAAACTCCTCTTATATTAGAGTAACAATTACAGAAGAATAAAATAAATTACATTTTGTTACCTTTTGGAGCTTGAAATGTTTTATGCCATCATCACTGTCCTCATCAGAGCTCATTTCCCAGTAAATTCAGCTAATAATGGGCTAGTTTTATGTTTGAGGTCACGAATATGAGCACATTCGCGATCTCAAACGTATTCTCAAAACTATATAATTTTCAACATCTTCAAAATCAATATTTTGATCGTTAACAGCTTCACCAGATTCATCCTGTAACAGTTAGGGCCGTTTCATAGTCAACGCATCTGTACGCATACGCGTCCCCGAGGCTACGCATCGTTACGCTTCGGCCGCCATTATGCGTCGGTGCGTAGCCAAATGTGTCTTCCTAGTTTTTGATACGCGACGCGTCGATGCACGCAATACTATGCGTTGTCGGTGGGGGCGACATTGCAAGTATTGTACATTAATTCAAGTATATCGTGTTTACAGAAGAAGAAGGTTTGAATACAATGGCGGGCGAAGAGGAAAAATTATGCGAACTTGTATTCATCCTAAAATACTGGAAATGTCTCTCCTTGTCCAGGCTTCGCATGGGAAGCACCAGAGACACAAACTCCCCATCCTGATCTCTTTTTTGATTTAAAGGGCGAACATACCACTGTCTATCTCTGCGTTGCCTTTGTTGCCGCCGATGTAAAATCAGCTACAGAAAACACTCCTCTTCATTGCCATTTTGATCTGAATATCACCCGACTCTACTACCCCCTGTTGCGTGAGCGGTGTATTGCATACACGCATCGCCCGTGACGCTTGCGTCCACTGTTTAGACTATGAAAGGGAGCGCGTCGCTCGCGTTGCTTGCTCGCGTTGACTATGTAACGGCCCTTACAGTCATATTTGATTGTGTTCAGTACTTGCTCTGCAGTAAATCGCTGAGCCATTTCATGTTTTTCTTATTATTTCGTATTATTTCTGTCTGAATGAGTCGTCACTTCAGCATTGTGTATCAGACATTGCCACCTTGTGGAATAAAGGTGAATTGCACTTATTCCATCATCGAAGATTAAATTATTGTTGTGCAGAAAAAATATACGTACACTCATACACACCTCGGGTCGTTAGCGACCCTATACAATTTTTACAAAAAATGAATGCAAAAATAAGCATTCTTTTATAATTTTCTGTTTTTTTTTTCCTTGTTATTCTTATAATGAATTGATTGAGGAATACCAAGAAGGTTGATGTCTAACTTTAAAAAATGAACGAGGAGGAGGGTAGTGAATGACGTCCCAGGTCACTAAAGACCCGAGGTATGCATTTAAGGGTTAAAGGATTAGTCCACTTTCAAATAGATTTTTCATGATAATTTAATTCCATGTCATCCAAGAGGTCTTTCTTTCTTCAGTTGAACAATGAACACATTGTCACTGATGATAAACGTGAAGCTTGTTTTGTTCGGCACAGGCAGCGTGTTGGATCAGTCCCTGGAGAGTCTCCTGCATCGACTGCGAGGTCTGTGTGATAACATGGAGCCGGAGAGCTTTGCTGATCACGAGCTGGTGTATCTGCTGAAGGGCCAGCAGGGCAACCCGTTCCTCCTGCGCGCGCGCCGCTCGCTGCTTCACCCCACCGCCCCCTGGCACCTGCGTTACCTCGGCCAGCCTGAGGTGGGCGACAAGAGCCGGCATGCCCTGGTGCGCAACTGCGTGGACGTGGCCGCCTCGCACAGCTTACCGGAGTTCCTCAATGAGATGGGCTTCCGCATGGACCACGAGTTCGTGGCAAAGGGCCAGGTGTTCCGGAAGGGCATGATGAAGGTGGTGGTGAGCAAACTGTCACGCGTCCTGGTTCCGGGAAACACGGAGAACACGGAGCCGCTGTCTCTGTCGTATCTGGTGGAGCTGAGCGTTCTGGCTCCGGCGGGACAGGACACGGTGTCTGAGGACATGAGGAGCTTCGCTGAGCAGCTGAAGCCTCTGGTGCACCTGGAGAAGATCGACCCCAAACGCCTCATGTAGCGCTGACTGTCACCTGCCACTTAATTTCCCTTTGTGATATTTTGATGAACTGAACGATAAAAACTGTTTAAAGTTTTGTGTCAATTCTCAGATGAAATTTCTTAGACAAATCATTTTAAACAAGAAATATGCCACTCTTTCTTGAGAAAAAGTAATTCTGTGAAAGCATTTGTAAATTCATTCTTGCATAAAATGTTGCTTTGATATGAGTGTGACATTATGATTTCTCCATCTTCATCCTTCTTTAGTGTTGCTGTTTGAGCATGAAAAAGATTTGTAAAGTTCATATATTCTCTATATCAGTGTCAGTGTTTCTGAACTCCCTCCATTGAGTTTTCTTCACAATACTCCTCATTTAAATAAATCATACGCAGAATACATGGGCGGGGCCTTGTTGAGTTAGTACCAAAAAAAAAACCTTTATTCAACAATCTCTTCCCTGTCATTATCTAATGCAGATGACACAGTGAAGCTTCTGTGTTTACATCCAAATGCCGACTCAGCATTGGCCAAAGCTGATCATGTGATCAGCACGACACATGCGTTTGATGCTGATGCAGGAGCCGGCCAATAATGAGTCGGTGTTCTGACGATGAACCTGGAAGTGCTGGACGTAAACAACGTATGAGAATGACACAGAAGAGAAGAGATTGTTGAATAAAGTGGTTATTTTTGTTTTGTTTTTGCGCACAGAAAGTATTCTCGTCTCTTCATAACATTAAGGTTGAACCACTGCAGTCACATGACTGTTTTAACGATGTCTTTAGTACCTTTCTGGACCTTGAAAGTGTTGATCATATTGCTGTCTATGGACGAGTCATATACCTCTCGGATTTCATCAAAAATAACTTAATTTGTGTTCTGAAGATGAACAAAGGTCTTACGGGTGTGGAACAACATGAGGGTGAGTAATTAATGACAGAAATTTCATTTTTGGGTGAACTAACCCTTTAAATTTTAAAAATGTAATCTATAAATCTATAGGTTTTAACATGCAACTCAGTAATTACTACTGAGCAACTTCAGTTTTGTATCATTATGTTTATGCCCACTAAAAATAGTTGTGCCAGTCGATTTCCTGAAGAATAGCTTGCATCATCATCATCAATTAAATGTTTTTCCAACACTGTTAAAAGTCTGTGCAGTGACAAATCAGTCTCCAAAACAATGATCAAAATCTCAAAAATGTCATATTACTCTCCAATTTCTTCTCTGTCTCAATCACCCATCAAACACAGTCTTTTATAACCAGAAGATCAACAATCCTTCACTGGATAGTGTTTTTAATGTTCTTTGTCTGCTCACTCATGAGCTTTTCAAAGCAGCCAAATACCAGCAGAGCTCAGACTAACTAAAGAATAATACAGATCTGTCATGAAATAAACTCAAATCAAGCATAAGCATCCAGGGAGTATTTCTGCTCTGTAATTAACCTAGATTCACACTGCCTGCCCTCAGGAATGAACACACACACTCATAAACACACAATAGCTGTAGTAGGTGATGTGTTAGAGGTCTATAAGCAGAACGCCCAGTGCACGCCCTGGTCTCTGTGTTGAGCATGATAACATCACGAGTGTGAGATCACAGTTATTGTGGGAGTCTTGTGTAATGTGTGTGTGGTTGTGTTGGGTGGAGACAGAAAAATCTTGTGGATGTTTTGTGGATTTGTATTGTGGTGAATTATATCACTCTTGGAATGTCTAGTTGTGTTTCTATCCTTTAATTCTGTCCTCTGCATGTCTGATCTGTGAGGTTAAACAGGCTGGTCTCTGTTCCTCAGCAAACAGTGTTTGGAATCAACACAACTGTTGTACAAGGAAGAAAACTGCTTCACATTTCTGCACAATGGACACATTTGTTGATGGTAATAATGATTGTGTCCTTGATCACCTCAAACACCACGAGAGAAATAGTCTAATTCATTTCAGTTTATCTGGTGAAAATAAACACATTTTTGATAGATAAGCTCATGAGTTTAGCTCTGATTCTTTAAAGATGGTTCAAGGCTACATATTCATTTAGCAGATGCTTTTATCCAGAGTGATGGCAATTATTACACACTAAATTCCCTTAAAAGGACACAATGGTGCCATGGATATAACCACTATACCACCAACAAAACAAAACCCTCAGTCCCAAATGAAACAGTTACCAATATAACAAATCAAACATTGTTGTGAAAGGGCTGTGGAAGCTTTCGTCTGTCATTAGGGCTTGGGTTGTAATTAGACTGGATTTGGGCATCTGAATCTCGGATCAGTGTCTGCGGATTCAGTGACACTCTGAAATGATTAAAGAAAGAGGAAATCATCTGGAGAAAATATAACATTTAACCTAATACCAGTGAATAGAATTGCAAAAAACAGATCTGAATCTGATAAGGCATATTTCACAAATATGGTAACATTTCAGTGTCCTTTTTTTCAAGCATTACAATTTTTACTAGGACACATTTCTCAATATTCACTCAAAATGCACTAAAACACTTCATTCATGTCTCAAATCAACTTATTCTTCCAGAACACTAGCAAAGCTTTCACACAACAAACACACTTACACTAACAACAGGAGCATTATTCAATGTTTTCTTTTGTAAAGTTTCTTTGTAAAACAAGAATGATACTCTATATTGTTTGTAAAATTCACTGAAGTTTGTTACATAGATAACATGATAGATAGATAGATAGATAGATAGATAGATAGATAGATAGATAGATCTCTGTTTTTTTATATTTGATTTAGAAAAAAACAAATAAAAAAGTATTTTTTGTTAAAGTGGACCTAAAGTCTCTGTGAAGTTTCAGCTCAAAATCCCCCACAGCTCATTCATAATATCTTGTTAAATTTGCCCCTATTTGGGTGTGAGCAAAAACACGCCGTTTTTGTGTGTGTCTCTTTATATGCAAATGAGCTGCTGCTCCCGCCCCCTTTCCAGAAGAGGGCGGAGCTTTAACAGCTCAACAACAACAAAGGTGGAGAATCTCACGCAGCCAAAATGAGGATTGTCAGTAACGGTGTTCAGCCTTACATTGTTCAAACCGGAGTCGACACTGATGGAGAGACTCAGGAAGAAGTTACAACTTTTAGACGTTTCTGAATGGTTAGTGGATAAATTGATGTAGTTGCTGTGGAGTTGATTCAACTCATCCACTAGCATGTGCCGTCATGTTCATCTTTTGTGTTGAATTGACCCTCGTTTGTGAAGCAGTCCGGCGTAAAATGACGGTAACAACAACACTCGACTACAACAACTCTTCCTCTTCTCTAAAGCAGCCCAACATGGCCCCGCCTCCTTTGTGGTGTGTTCTCGGGGGCGGGATTTATGTAAATTTTAGGGTTAGTTAGTGATGTCACCAACCCAGGAAGAAGCTTGTTGTAGTTCCTACCAGCCATTTGTTGCAGTCCTTAAAAAGCGATTTCCGTAACTTCACAGATGTTGTTTATGCTCAAACAGCAACATTACACACTAACTAAAGTTAAAGAAGTCAATTCATAATCAAGGACTCATTTAAGTTTCAGGCCTTACTTGGTACTGTATTTATGAAAAGTGCCATTATACAAAACAGCAGAATATAACAGAGTTTAGATTGTAAATAAATAGAATCAGATTATCACTAGAATAGAAAAATAAAATATGTCGGGGACTTTTCCAAACAAGCATCAGGACACTGGTGACGCAGTGTGAAGTTTTCAGTCATCTGTTGCTGCTCCAGTTCTGCCTGTAATCAGGAGGAGGAGGAGGAAGCTGCTGCGGTCAGAGTGAGTTAAAACCGGCATGGAAATTGAAGATGAGCCGCTGTCTGAACACATGCATCCATTATTCCGCCAGACTCACTTCATCATGCTGCGCGCTCGTCTACAGCATCCTCCTCTCTCCTGCTCTGTGAGGTGGACTCACTGAGGCAGCTCTGAGCATACAGGATCGCCTGACGACATCTGCCTCCATCAGGACACATGATGATGATGATAGAGGAGGATGAAGCGGAGGCTCATCAGGTGGATATGGAGTCGGGTTTGGGCTGGACGAACGACTTCTCGTGCGAGGTGAACGCGGATCTGTCGCTTAATCTGTCCATATTTAAAGTGGATTCGGATCATGTTCCATCAGCATCGTGCAGGAGGAGAAGGATGATGCTGGATGCCGGAGGATTTCACGGCTTGACGGGAGCTGCGCTGCGCAAAACCAAGGCGTCTTCCCGGCGGAACGCGTGGGGAAACCAGTCGTACGCGGAGCTCATCACCCGAGCCATCGAGAGCACGCCCGAGAAAAGACTCACCCTGTCTCAGATCTACGACTGGATGGTCCGATATGTGCCCTATTTCAAAGATAAAGGAGACAGCAACAGCTCTGCCGGCTGGAAGGTACCGCGTGATGCACGCATGCAATTACAATTCACCTCAAGTTACACAAGGTGTTTGACTTGGTGCTTTGCTCTAATAAAAATAGTATTCAACCCATACACATGATATATAACACAAATCACAATATACAGTGGATATGCTGGTGTGCGTAATGGGTTAAGAGGTCAAACGAAAGATCTTTGTGTCATTATAGACAGATTCAGGCTTCTTCTTAATCTCTAGGTTTATACAGAGATGAAAGTGGGTGTGAGAAAGAGAGGATGCATGGGTAATAATATATAAGGAATAATTGTTAGTGTATTTTTGATGATGGAAGGAAATTGTTCATAATGTAATCACGCACATCAGACTCCCTCAGGTTCAGTGCTCTGCAATCAGTTTGATTCATTCCAAGCTCTTGATTTGAGCCTCACACTTGAACTTTATTAATGCACAGTTACTGTACACGTGTCAGACTTCAGAAACAAAAACAGCACTTATTATTCACTTCAGAGTTCTGAAACAACTCAGCTCGTACTGTAATTCAGTTCTTATTTGAGCGATGCACCTGTCAAGCTTACAGAAGTGTGTTTGTCTTGCTCAATATATTATTCAGTAATTGAATCATATAAAAAGACTAATGCAGGTGTGAATGATACAGTGTCTTTCGGTAGGGATCGACTTCATTTCTTTAGGAAATGTAGGGGCTGCAGTTTGTTGGGTTACATTTTCTGCATCCCAAATCAACTTTTTCCATTTTCATAAAAAAGTCACATATGCCTATCCAAATGGTCAACTATGGCACTAAAGTCTTTAGCAGCACTTGATAGTATTTGTAGCACTTTGTCAATGTTCCATCCAATAATAACACCTGAGCGGCATACTGTTGCTATGGTTTCCTCCTCAGACACACTCAACTGTTCACGAGTTTCTATTTTTAGATATCAAACCCATATGGTAAGTTAAACCCTATTGTAACATCTGTCCGTCCATTTTTCCAGCTCATAGTCAGGAAAAACTCTGGGCAGATTGATAATCCTATTGAAACATTATATGTAAAAAGAATAGTTACTTCCAAAACTTTTGTTTTCGTGTAATTTAAAGGGTTAAAATCTTCCTTAAAGGGATAGTTCACCCAAAAATGAAAATTTGATGTTTATCTGCTTACCCCCAGTGCATCCAAGATGTAGGTGACTTTTTTTCTTCAGTCGAACGCAAATTATGATTTTTAACTGCAACCGCTGCCGTCTGTCATTCAAATAATAGCAGTAGATGGGAACTTCAACTATAACAGTAAATAAAACTTGCTTAGACAAATCAAAATTAAAACCTGCGGCTCGTGACGACACATTAATGTCCTAAGACACGAAACGATCGGTTTGTGCGAGAAACCGAACATTATTTATATATTTTTTACCTCTAATACACCACTATGTCCAACTTCGTTCAGCTTCCTGTTAATGAGGTCAAAAAATGCGTTCTGAAGACGGAAGTGATGTCTCGCCCATATACTTCAATGAGTGTCAGACATCACTTCTGTTGTCAGAGCGCGATCAGACCTCACTAAGGAAGCTGAACGAAGTTGGACATAGTGGTGTATTAGAGGTAAAAAATTATATAAATACTGTTCGGTTTCTCGCACAAACCGATCGTTTCGTGTCTTAGGACATTAATGTGTCGTCACGAGCCGCAGGGTTTAATTTGGATTTGTCTATGGAAGTTTTTTTGACTCTTATTGTTCAAGTTCCCAATCACTGCTATTATTTGACTGACAGACGGCAGCGGTTGCAGTTAAAAATCATAATTTGCGTTCGACTGAAGAAACAAAGTCACCTACATCTTGAATGCCCTGGGGGTAAGCAGATAAACATCAAATTTTCATTTTTGGGTGAACTATCCCTTTAAAGGGATAGTTCACCTAAAAATGTGACTTCTGTCATCATTTACTCATATTGTTCCAAAACTGTTTGAGTTTCTTTTCTTCTACTGAACACGAAAGAAGATATTTTGAAGAATGTTGGTAACCAAACAACACTCTTTAAAATATCTTCTTTCGTAGTTCAACTGAAGAACGAAACTCACACAGGTTTGAAACAATGTGAGTAAATGATGACAGAATAATCATTTTTAGGTGAACTATCCCTTTAAGGAAGTCAGTCCCACACCACACAATTTGCACCCTGACATGAAACAGAACCACAAAAATTACATATGCTTATGACAAAAGTACTGTATGTCAGAAATTCGTTGTGTTTCAACAAAGACACATTGAGGAGCCCGTGATTTCATCAGAACTGTGGCGGTGACAGAATGAGTTAGCAGCTTCAGCTCTAACAGAGCCGATCTCTTCAGCCTCTGACAGCTCAAACACCTGTTGAGACGCGTCCTGATGGACAAGAGCTCTGTGCCAGTCATGGAAAAAAGGCATATCCTACTATCTGAAACAATGCAAGACAACAGAAAGCTGTAAAGAGGACAGACATCTGATTGTGCCACTATAGTTTAGTTCACTGCAGTGCATCTGGAGGTGTATCGTGCATGTTATGTTCCTCTCAGGTGCTCTTGTGCTCATTCTTGAGTGTCATTCACTCTGTCTCTAGTCTAGTTTTCAACTGGAAAACCAGTGTGAGCGAGTGATTAGTAGAATGATAACCTGAGTTGAAGGAGTCATAGCGAGCGGCGCCCTCTGCTGCACTGAACGACACCACAGGACACAGACGAGTCTTGAGTTTCTCGCCTCATTGTGTTGTGACAGTCAAAATGTCCAGGAAATGAGGATTTCTGGACACCCTGTACAGCTTTGTGTGAGGAACAGATGGAAATTTAGGTTATTCATTGAAAATTTTAACTTTTGCACAAACTATCCTTATGCAGACTATACTTTTACAATTCGTTCTTATTAACGCCGACAGTGTGGTTTGTAATAATAATTTGGGAAATGAATATCCTTCCCTTTGTTCTGTTTGTGAACTTCAGCTCTAAAGCAGTGCTTGTTTCATGCAGACATAAGCAAAGACGTATTATTGTTATTATTATTAATACACTTTTATATTTAAAATAAATGCAGTTCTTTTGAACTTTCTATTCATAAAAGAATCCTGAAAAACAACAACATTGATAATTATAAAAGAAACTTTATTAATAATTGAGCAACAGCAGTAACTGATCAGCTTTGATCAACTGCATTTTAAAATATATTTAAATTGAAAATTGTAACAATATTTCAGTGTTTTTACTGTATTTTTGATCAAATAAATCCAGCTTTGGTTTGTTTGCTCATTTATACCCATGTTTCTCAGGTTCCTGCTCGGTTGATGTGTGGAAGTCTCGTTCGGTTCTCCTTGTCTTTAGTTTGGATTCTGATTTTCATATTTTGTTATTATTATCATTTATAATAATAGTCAATATCCACATTACAGATGTGTAGATATTCTTTTCTGAAAAGAGAGAAAGAGTGAGGCTGCGTCCCAATTCGCTTACTTATACTATGCCCTAAAAGTATTATAAAATTACATACTTCTGAGTGTGTATCAGAAGAGTAGACAAGCTTCGGGACAAACTATCATGTCATCAAATTGTGTGTAAGCTTTACTGTCACCGTGAACTGCCCTGTCAATCATCTTGTCACATCATCCACATTTAATTGAATTTAATTTCCTACCATATCGGAGAAAAAAGTAGCATATTGATCTGCCAGTCGTGGGTCTTTCATGTGGAGATTTTTGCATGATGTATTTAAAAGTTAATGGCCAAACGGATCCTTATAAATGTTCACGTTGTTGCAGATGAAATATAACACTGATAAGATTAAATATTTTTTATCAGGTTAAATGTTGATTATTAGTCACTCAAACCCCGTTATCTAAACCAAATCCGCCATGTTTGTAGCTTTTTAACACTTTTTATTCATGTTTGTAGTTTGAACTGAATCCTCCTCCAAAGCGCAGTGGGTTGTGGGTCAATATTAGCCGTTATAGTGTGCACGGATCCACACTGGGAAAATATGCTGGAAATAGTAGACCATCCGGGGACTTTAGAAATACTCTTTTCAACATACTATGCTTTGGGACACACTTATTCTAATTTCACATACTGTGAAAATTATAGTATATGCACTCTAAAAAATGCTGGGTTAAAAACAATCCAAGTTGGGTTGAAAATGGACAAACCCAGCGATTGGGTTGTTTTAACCCCGCAGTTGGGTTAAATGTTTGATCAACCTGCTGGGTAGTTTTATTTAAACCAACTATTGTTTAAAAATTTCTGTATTGCTTACTTAAAATGAACCCAAAATATCTTGAAAATTAACATTTATTAATATTATTTTAGATTCATTTTAAGTCAGCCATATAGTCATTTTCAAACAATAGTTGAGTTAAATAAAACTACCCAGCAGGTTGATCAAACATTTAACCCAACTGCTGGGTTAAAACATTTTCCATTTTCAACCCAACTTGGGTTGTTTTTAACCCAGCATTTTTTAGAGTGTAGACACTGGGACACAGAGTGTGTGTGTGTGTGTGTGTGTGTGTGTGTGTGTGTGTGTGTGTGTGTGTGTGTGTGTGTGTGTGTGTGTGTGTGTGTGTGTGTGTGTGTGTGTGTGTGTGTGTGTGTGTGTGTGTGATGGCTGGTAATGTGCTGCCAGGGTGTTGTGCGGCGGGTCAGCGCGGGTGTCAGGCCGTCAGACAGACTGTAATGTGAAGTGACTAGAGTGTTATTTATAACATGTCTTTAAGGTCTGTAATGGTGGAAGGCAGCAGGGCAAAGAGTCAGGAGCCAGAGAGAGAGAGCGATGACAGACACTGACATAAAGAGAGAGTAAAGCGCTTCACAAATACAAAAAACACATTTAGGGAAAGTTACTTTTGAAAGTAATGTGTTACAATGTTGCATTACTTAGTTACTTTTTATGGAAAGTAAAGTGTTAGTTTTTGTAATTATTCTAAGTTTGCATTTCACAGTTTTTATTCATTTTAAGGAATACTGAATGTTTTTGTGTAAGTGAGATGAGTAAATGCTCACATTCAGTCTGAACTACAATAGCATCATGTTCACACACAACAATCTGACCTTAACATGAGGACAGGAGAGCTGACGGTCAATACATGTGAAGAAGAAACTTGTGTTACTTATTTGAAAAAGTAAGTCAGATATTTTATAGTAACTTTAAAAGAATAAATGCTTTACTCATTACTTGAGGTAATCTGATTACATAACTGACGTACCCTCAACACTGGTCGTCTAATATTTATTTGAGATATTTCAGAGTGTATCATAAGAGACCAGTAGGTGTTGTGCTCCATTTGTAGAATTCTGACACAAAGCGTCTGATGAACATCACCACACTAGAGACAGAGTACAGGAAACACACAGTGTGGAGGAGGAGGTGTTGGCTCGCTGCACAGCAAAATGACCTCCAACTCCTCCTCTCTGAGCTCAAGGGTGCAGCTTCACCTGTTATAACCTTTAGGGTTATGTGTAGGGTTAGGTGCGCAGCTCCACCCGTCATGCCCACAGCAGGTCGAGAGAAGGGGAGCTGGAGGTTATACTCCACCCATGGCTCTGCAGTGAGCAGCCTTTCTGCTGTTTCTCTGTAAAATAAGTCAGATTCCTGGAGCTCAAACAGAAGAGCATGGCAGCAGCAACACAAAGGTCATGGCTTCAATTCCCTGGAAAAGTGTGAAAAGATTAAATGTGTGCCTTTGGATCAAAGCATCAGACAAAAGCACAATATACTCCAGCAGAACGGCACACTTCACACCTTTCAAGTCGTGTGTGTCTGTTGATGATATTTATCAGCATCAAATTTTGGAATAAGTAAGATGTTTCTGAAAGAAGTGTCCTCTGCTCACCAAGAGTGCATCAAATATATAGTGAAAACAATAACATTGTGAAATATTATTACAATTTAAAATAACTGTTTTATTTTTGAATATATATTTAAAAATAGATTTAAATGCATGGTATTTATAGTTTTACCCTTGTCACAAACCTTCTCAAACTGTGACAGTTCATTATAACAATATTAATTATTACTGTTGAAATTATGATAATATATATAAACAGTAAAATAATAACAGAACCTGTCAATATTTGTTGTGTAAAAATTATTTGTATTCATTTTTCAAAAATTACAGCTATGGCATCATGTGTGTGTGTGTGTGTGTGTGTGTGTGTGTGTGTGTGTGTGTGTGTGTGTGTGTGTGTGTGTGTGTGTGTGTGTGTGTGTGTGTGTGTGTGTGTGTGTGTGTGTGTGTGTGTGTGTGTGCGCGCGCGCTGATGGACTCCTCAGGGAACAGCTCCTGTTAATAATTCAGATGTGGATTATTATCAAGCAGGCAGAAGATTTCATCTTAATTGCAGACAGTCTGTTCTGCTCAGTCTCTCAATGAAAGCATGAGCTCTACACACATGAAACTGCACATCCAAATCTTTATGCACCTTTCAGAGGTGAAAGAAGTAACACTTTACTTAAAGCCTCTGTGTATAATGGATTATAAACTACCAAATTCTGCTTTTTACTCTACACTCTACTGATATCCACGACTCTAAAAACTGCTGGGTTACATATGGACAAACCCAGGGATTGGGTTGTTTTCACCCAGCCATTTTTTTCAGCCAATTTTGGATTTATTTTTTTAGCCAGCAATATAGTAATATAGTAAAAGGCATGTTTTTGCTCACCCCCAAATATTGGCAAATCTGTGGGGTATTTTAAGCTGAAACTTGACCAGACCAGAGACTTATATTACATCTTGTGAAAAAGGGCATAATAGGTGCCCTTTAACCCAACCTGCTGGGTTTGTCCATATTTTACCCAACTTGGGTTGTTTTAACCCAGCATTTTTTAGAGTGACACGAGGAACAACAGAAAGCCACATGATGAATCAGAGAGGTCATAAAACAGGTCAAATACTTGTACATAGATGATGCACAGGGTTAATGCAGAGTACTGATAACAGAAATGAGAAGAAACAAAATACTTTATATAAAATATAATCATATGAGATGTATCACATCCTTTTTAATGGCAGGTATCATATATGGTAATGCAACTTACAGTTAACCAATTAACATTTTTTATTTTTCTATAAAGAATAACGTTTTTAACGGGATAGTATATTTCTCTTTCACAGACATTGTGGAAGGAAATATCTCCAACCAAACCCAAAGAGTTGATGGTTTCAGCAGACTTGTAAATGCGTCTGTGCTGCTGCAGTTATTGCTGTTGATATTCACAGTATCCCGTGTATGTGAGAGCGAGAGCTGTGGTGGTGTTGGACAGCGCAGTGAGCTGCCCGCAGATTTAGAGTCAGTATCATGGCAGTGTGCTGCTGGGTTATGAGCGTCTGTGCTGATGGATGTCTGGGAGAGGCTGACAGACTGCCGGGGTTATCGCGGGTCCAGACTCGTTATGACTGAAGCAGTGCTGATATAGGCACACATTTGAAACAAAAGAGCCAGCTGTACACTTGATGCGGTATTGAGTATTTCTGTGAAGTCCATGTGAAGTCACTCTTTTGTAAAGGCTGGACTGGTGGACTTCTTGTCCTTTTAAGACTAGAGCTCTGGCACTGTATGCAGATGAGTGCTGGCTCTATTATTCTCAGTGGAAATTGAGTAGGATTTGACATAGATGTGGGATTAAAATCTCTGTGACTTCCGGGAGCACTTGTGAATCCACAAGGCAACATCTAAAGTCAATCAAGCAAGCGTTGAATGAACCAAGCACTCGATATGAAGCACAAACTGTCAAAGCCGCAGGAATGACACCATAGCAGTAGAGAGGACCGGCAGGGGTAATTGAGGTTCACACGGCTGAGATCTGGCCATCCTGAGTGGAAGTGTGTGTGGCTTGGTGAAAGTAGGTCAGTCTGAAGGCTGGATGTTTGCTATTCCATCCATGTAAACCTGGAGCTGGGAGCCGCAGACAGACCCGCACGCTCTTCATCTCTGCGGTTACGCAACTCTGTTTCATCTTTCATCTGCTCTCTTAATCTCTTTTTTCTGTTCTTTTTCATCTGCACATTCAAGGTTCTGCCTTTTCCCTGAGTCAGTCAGTCTCATATCCTACATACAGATGAAGTTCGGGGGGTTTGTACTCAAGATGATAAGAGTGCACATATACCTTTAATAGGGAGTATTTTGCATGCCGTGCTTCGTTTTCTCTTGTCAGTCTTTGGCATAAAATTCAAGGCGGCATATATGGACACTCTTTACCGATTGGCTCAAAACACATACTTTCCAGGGATTTTTTTCAGTTTATTGCAGTTGTTGTGGCAGTCGACTACAGCACAGCTTAACGTTTTAACTTTTAGCAATGTTCAAAACATTTCTGTTTAATGAATTAATTTGCTCTTTTTACCCAGTTTTAACAATGGGTTCCTAGGGAGACTGTTATATGTCTGATCTGTGTTTCCTTTTTAGTTTTTGGTTCAGTCCTGTGTTCCCCAGTCTGTTTAATGAGTTATGTCATTCACCTGTGCCCTGTTAAAGGTGCCCTAGAATCAAAAATTGAATTTATCTTGGCATAGTTGAATAACAAGTGTTCAGTACATGGAAATGACATACATTGAGTTTCAAACCCCTTTGCTTCCTCCTTCTTATATAAATCTCATTTGTTTAAAAGACTTCCGGAAAACATGCGGATCTCAACATAACACAGACTGTTACGTTAATATGTACGCCCCCAATATTTGCATATGCCAGCTCATGTTCAAGGCATTAGACAAGGGCAGCCAGTATTAATGTCTGGATCTGTGCACAGCTGAATCATCAGACTAGGTAAGCAAACAAGAACAATAGTGAAAAATGGCAGATGGAGCGATAATAACTGACATGATCCATGATATCATGATATTTTTAGTGATATTTGTAAATTGTCTTTCTAAAAGTTTTGTTAGCATGTTGCTAATGTACTGTTAAATGTGGTTAAAGTTACCATCATTTCTTACTGTATTCACGGAGACAAGAGCCGTCGCTATTTTCATTTTTAAACACTTGCAGTCTGTATAATTCATAAACACAACTTCATTCTTTGTAAATCTCTCCAACAGTGTGTAATGTTAGCTTTAGCCAAACTCATTCAGAATCAAATGTAAACATCCAAATAAATACTTTACTCACATAATTCGAAGCATGCATACAGCATGAATGACGAACATCTTGTAAAGATCCATTTGAGGGTTATATTAGCTGTCTGAACTTTGTAAATGCACTGTATTATAGTCGAGAGCTCGTGTGGCGGGGAGCAGGTGAATTAAAGGGGCGGCGCGCTGCCAAAATCAGTGTATAGTTAATGATGCCCCAAAATAGGCAGTTTAAAAAATTTATTTAAAAAAATCTATGGGGTATTTTGAGCTGAAACTCCACAGACACATTCAGGAGACACCTTAGACTTATATTACATCTTGTGAAAAAGCATTCTTGGGCACCTTTAAATTACTCATTAAGCTCCATCTATTGATGCCGCGTTCCAGGCAACCCGTAACCCGTGTTTTTCCATCCTTCTGCCCGTGAAAGTGCGCTGGAAAAGCAGTTACTCCCAGTTACGGGTTCTGACGTCACACAGCCCCTACGGATGCGGTGTTTATGCACGGTAAAATAAAAGGTATAACAGCTTCTCTTGCCTTATGCGCCGTTTTCCTCTTCTGTTTCCCTCAAATAAGCAAGCAGCAAGCACCTTTGGCAATAGAAATAATTGTTAATGAGCATAAGCCCTGTACGGTCCGCCATGCTGGTTTGATTACACTTTTACGCAGTTTGCCGTGCAAAAGTCATGAGTTACGGGCCCAAAAACCTGCCTGGAACGCAGCATCAGTCCCTGTATCCTCCTTCAGTCTTCGTCTGTTCTCATTAATGTTAGCTTCTGTGTATATGTGTGTATCTCCTGAGCTGAGCCTGTTTCCTGAGTATTTGTTATTAAAGCCTGTCTCCTCAAAGTCTTCCTGGCCGTGAGAGTTTATCTACGTTACGTGACAAATGGATCATTTTTGAAGATTCTGTTAAGAAACCATGACATGAAGTAAAAGAGATTAAGTTTTGGGGTGAACTATTACTTTAAAACAATGATTGTTATATCTGAGTCATATATCTTATCAGATTATCTCCTTTCTTCCTTAAAGAAAGACCCAAGTCATTCAGCTTGGTACATCTCTTCTGCCGGTGATTCAGTGATGATTCACTCTCTCTCCTCCTTTGAGTCCGTCTGAAGGAAGCTGCTGTTGGCTCGGTTGACAGTTGCGGCTTTACTGTGGCAGTCAACCTGCATTAAAGGTCAGAGTTCATGGCCAGGGTGTCTTTTTTCTTTATTTGAGTGAGACAAGAGAAAGAGAGAGGGGAAAGAGATGGAAAAGGACTCCAGGAAACACATGATTCCCATGCCATCTTTCACTAGTTTCTGACCAATAAATACATGTTTCCTATGTGACATTCAGAACATTTGGAATAAATGATGAAATGCTCTTTCTCGAGGTACGTAAATATGAAAAATGTGTGACTAATTTGAGAATCCCAAACACTCCAAAGATGCTACTTTTAATTCGGTGATTAAACTGATTAAAGATAACAATTTCAAATAAATCAAATGCAGTCTTTTGGTATTTAAAAGCTATATCACAAAGACAGATCATTAAAATGAATAATAACTACTTAATAACATTCAAATAGAAAACATTTGAAATCATTCAGGTATGTTCTTCTCTATTGTGTCGTATATCCGAGTGAAACGCTTCTCAAACAAGAACAAATGTAGGGCGGGGCTTGATTTTGTCTGTGGGGAATTGATTGGATGGTGGTGGTTTGCTATCATGTGAGTGACAGGTTGCCCCGCCCTCATCATCAGAGAAGAGAAGAGATGTCGAATATCCTTAAAGAAGCCTAATTAATCAAAAATAAGACAAATTTCAAGACAAAGTAAAATCTCACATTGAGGACATCCACTAGTTCAGTCACATAGGAGTCAGTATTCACGGGACACACCACCTGCTGAGTTTTAATTATAAGTCAGAAGATTGCAAAAATGAATCTTAATTATTTGCAGAAAATTATGCCCTCTGCAAAACGCATTACTTTTGGATGGAAGGGAATTCTAAGCCCAGAGTCCACACATATTTTCTACTAACTTCTTTGGTTGTGCCTGGAAAGCGTTTCTGAAAGACCGATGTGCAGTGAGTGTCAGACTAATGTGCTGTAGATGTTAGTGTGTGTGTTACTCTTCAAGAGACTTCATAAAAGGTCTCAACCTGCATCTCCACGCGCTGCCCAGACCTCCTCCAGACACGCATCAGCCGTTCACGCTGGATCTGAGAGCTTTTACCGCAGACGCTGGACTCAGCAGTCTGAGCCGAAGTGCACATTAATATTTCAGCGTCTCGTGTCCAGGATCTCAGAGATGAATGCATCTCATTTGTTCCTCTTCTCCATCTCTGAAAGCTTCTGCCATTACTCTCTACTCCCCCTTCCTCACTCATTTACTATCAGACTCCAACTCGAAGCGACTTAATTGGGGGCTTTTTTGTTTCGGGAAGAGCTGCAGTTGGTGAGGGGGATGGTCGTCTGTAATTTCCCAGCTCTCCTTCCACTAACATCTTCTCCTTATTCTTCATATTCTTTTGATTTTTATTTCTACTCTGTAAAAGTATCAGATATGTATAGAAGCTTGTTTCTAATGCAGAATAAACAATAATAGAGGAAACTGCATCTTTTTATCTCACAATTCTGACTTTATTTCTCGCAATTGTGAGATATAAGAGATATAAACTCTCAACATTTTTCATTCCGTGGCAGAAACGAGCTTCCATAGATTTCAGATGAAAGCAGATTTCACAAGCATGTCCAGAATGACCAAATATCACAGTATTCCTGTTCTCAGTCAATGTACTGTTCTCATAGCCTATAGGTTTATGTAAGCGGTGTTGTGGAGAGTTTACAGGACAGTGTTTTTCTGAAATATGCTGCCTTATGGTGTGGTTTTGCTTTTTAATGCAATGGATTCAAAATTATTTCTCTCTCAGGTTACACTGAACACATCATTCTGTGAACCGTAATGCAGTCGACAAACATGGAACAATTTCAGAGCTGTGTGTTTACGGGAAAATAATTGCACACCTCAGAACATTTGTCAACCAATCAAGCATTCAACAGCCTGTGAATTAAACAAAAAATACATACAATAACCTATAAACATGACATTAGTTGTTGCTTGTTGATAGACTATGATGTTTGGTAACACTTCAGTATAGGGAACACATATTAACTATTAACTACAACTTTTGCCTCAATAAACTCCTAATTTACTGCTTATTAATACTTAGATAGTGGTTAATTTAAGTATGGGGTAGAAATATGGGATGTAGAATATGATCATGCAGAATAAGGCATTTATGTGCTTTATAAATACTAATAAACAGCCAATATGCAAGCTAATAAGCAACTAGTTAAAAGTGAGAATTGTTCCCCATACTGAAGTGTTACCTGATCTTCCATATGCAGGAGCCTCTGCCTGCCTCCTCATTTCAGAAGACCTTCTAAGGCAGCATCCTAACTGAAATGATTTACAATGTATTTCATAGGCAGCAGCAGCTCTAAAACAATGTTCATATTTTGGTTTTAGCATGTTTGCCAAGCTAACACTGTGATTCTTCAAGCCTATGATGCCTTGAAATACTTTATGATCACTAGATCATTAATTGAGAGCTAGTGTGTTTTTAATGTTTCTTTATCCAAGAAATTATAAAAATGTGTCTCATCTCGTACAGCTGAAGTAGAAGCAGTTCATGAGAGGATGATATACTGTATGTTGCTGCATGTCTGAACACTCAACATAACACCTGGAATAATCCAACATGTCCTCCAACCAATACGCCTATATAGATCGTTTGTCGCTTCCCTGAAATACAACCCATAGGAGCGTTTACTAAAGTTGCGCCCCTTTTGACAACAGGACACTTTCGTTTTAATGCATTTTACCCTTTTATCTGTGTCATATTTCGGGTTTCACGTAGCTCATATGCAATCATGTGATCATACGATCGTGGGTTTGATCCCAGGGAACACTCGCTCATGAAGTGTGTATGCACTATAAATCACTAAGGGTAGGTTTAGGGGTGGGGTGGTTGTAGTCGTTAATAATAAAAAAAAAAAAAAAGAGTTTTGCTAAATGGAAATAGGAAAAATGGTGTAAAAAGTCCACACATTGAATTTAAATGAACACGCATTTTGATTGGTAACGACGGTCATACGTCATTTCATGATGACAGACGTAACAAGACACTGTCATTATTTTTAAGCCAGCTAGAGGGCGCATGATTTTAAAAACGTAAATATAGGTTGTAATAAGGTGCTTGAAAAAAACAACCTATAGGGTCGGGGGTTTTTTGGAGGACAGTCTAAATAATCTGATTTATTAAAGGGGTGGTTGATTATGATTTCACTTCTTTAACTTTAGTTAGTGTGTAATGTTGCTGTTTGATCATAAACAACATCTGCAAAGTTACGACGCTCAAAGTTCAATGCAAAGAGAGATATTTTCTTTTACAGAAATCGCTTTTTAAGGACTACAACAAACGGCTGGTAGGGACTACAATGAGCTTCTTCCTGGGTTGGTGACATCACAAACCCTAATATTTACATAAACCCCGCCCCCGAGAACACTCAACAAAGGGGGCGGGGCCATGTTGGGCTGCTTTAGAGAAGAGGAAGAGTTGTTGTAGTCGAGTGTTGTTGTCATGCCGTCATTTTACGCCGGACTGCTTCACAAACGAGGGTCAATTCAACACAAAAGATGAACATGACGGCACATGCTAGTGGATGAGTTGAATCAACTCCACAGCAACTACATCAATTTATCCACTAACCATTCAGAAACGTCTAAAAGTTGTAACTTCTTCCTGAGTCTTATCATTGGCGACTCCGGTTTGAACAATGTAAGGCTGAACACCGTTACTGTCAATCCTCATTTTGGCTGCGTGAGATTCTCCAGCTTTGTTGTTGTTGAGCTGTTAAAGCTCCGCCCTCTTCTGGAAAGTGGAGCTCATTTGCATTTAAAGGGACACACACAAAAACGCAGTTTTTTTGCTCACACCCAAATAGAGGCAAATTTGACAAGCTATTATAAATGATCTGTGGGGGATTTTGAGCTGAAACTTCACACACATTCTGGGACACCAGAGACTGATATTACATCTTGTGTAAGGGGCGTTATAGGTCCCCTTTAATAAAGTCCTGTGTACTTGCATTTCAAGGTTATTGGTTTGCATGTAAACCAGGACAACAGGTTAATTGGATAAGTCATTAGTATTATTAATCAAGTTTTTATATGAGTTGAGTCAAGCAACCTGTATCCTTTGATTTCCCCCATCACGCGTGAGTGAATCCCGGCCCCTCCCCCTTAAACTCACCCATGCCACTTCCACAGGGATGGGAGAATGGCTGGGAGGAAAAAAGGCTGCTATGGCAACAAGATCCCTCCCTTTCCCATGGGTCTCCTTAGCAACTGGTCGCTTAGCAGTGTGCCCACTGTGCCAAGCTTGCATGTGTGTAATGTGTTATTAAAGCATGACTGAGGCACATCATAGAGTCTGAATGTGGCCTTAAGTGTCCAAGCTTTATTTATTTATGGGATGGCTGACTTTAAAATGAGAGCTGGCAATATCCAAATGGGCAGGCGGTCCTCATTCATATTTGTAGGTATTGTTATGTAAAATATACACATCCAGTTTTGTTTGAATAGACACAATAAACAGACAATAAATTGTCAAATGATTTTATCACATATAACCAAGTTCAGAGTTTTGTTCTTTCCTCATATTTAAAAAATATATAAAATATTGTCCTTATATTTTGATGACTATTGAACTTGTAGGGTAATTGAAAACAAATCTAGGGGACATGAATTTTGAGCACTTAATGTTAACATGCACATATACAACTTCCAAGAGCTTTTGCATTGACATACAGTATCACAATGAGGATTCTGCTTTTTTCAATAATTTTGATTAAATTAAACAGTTAATTGAGATTAGAGATGGGCTCTGACCTTGACAATAAAGGAAATGAGATTCTTATTTCTGTGAATGAGAATATGCAAGATGAAAACTGCTGCACATTTGTCTCATATCCTTCTGTGGAGTGGATGAGATTTCCTGCTGACGTGATTGTGACGTGTTGTGTTTTGAGCTGAACTGTGGACAGGGGGATCCCAGGAGTCAAACTGGCACAGGATTCCGGATTTTCCGATCTCCTGTCTGCTTCTCAGATGCTCGGCTAATCTGGTGGCACTATTTATAACTACCTCACCCACGCTGACTAGCACCCACACCCACAGCTCCTGCGGGAAACACAGCCGGCTCACGGCAATTAACGCACAGCCAGCCAAGAATCACAGACCACCTCCTTCATCCCTATGAGCGCAATTCACATACGTCTGCTGATATTATTGTGGCTCCATTCCATTCAAAAAAAGGATTTTACAAGGTTTGTAGGTTTTATGTGGCTGTTTTGTGTGGCTGTGGTACACAGTCTTAACCACACTTGTTTATTATGCCTATCATGGCAGCACACTTCTTATAGCTCTGTTATAACAATATTCTCAGACAGAAGGTAAGCTGTCACTGGGCTACTAATGTGCACCATTTTAGGTACTAAGCAAACCAGGGTTAAATGTATAATTTTCCTTTTTGGTCCCAACCAAAAGGGCCAAAAGAAGAACCGAACTACATGTGTGTAAACACCCTAAATCTCACATAAACTATCATGTTTATCCCCCGTCTGATGCTTATGGCACACAAAATGGGAAACACTTCAGGAGTTTCAAAATCATCATCTGATTGGTTGAATTCTCCAGGATTTCTGAGAGACGTGTGTGTCGCGTTCTTCAACGGTCCACCTGGAAACAAAGTTGTTGCAAAGCCAAACCCCCTCATGGAAAAAGAATAAGGAGTGCTTATCAGGATCAACTAAAGTATGTGAAGTTCACAGCTTAGACTCTTTAAAATAAGTCCAAGAGTTGTTATTGTAGGTACATTGACTTAACATTTTCACATCCCTAAACATGTAGCTTAATTGTGATTGGCTGCTTTACATCACAGTCAAATGTCCTCTTGGAAGGTCCACGGACAATGAAAGCTGCTATGGAGTCCAGACCTTCTGCCGTCAACCTGAAGATCTGGCTACACAAGACTAGGAAATAGGCTTTAACAGGCAAAACTTATTGCATCAAGTTTTCCCCAAACCCTCAAAAGCCCTTCAGGTCAGCCTGCTGGATTAACTGCTCAAAGGATAGTAGTATCTTTAGTTGAGATATTATTAAGTTTATACCTGAAGTAATGACAGGACAGCACTGTTGAGTCACAGGGGTTTCTGGAATGGTTTAGACTAGAGAATTGCCAGCATCAAGGGATCAGCACAATGGGTGTGGCTGGAGCAGACAGATGGGTGGCAAATGGTGTCAGGATGGTACGGGGTCTCATGGTGGTGCTTGTAAGTATCTGGCCCTATGGAACACATTCCCTGGAGCAAAGAAAGAGAGATCCTTCAGCAATTAAGCACAAACAAGACTGGAGGCAAGAGCTCCAGCTGTCCTCACTATGGCAATCTAGTTAATGCAGTGAGAAACCAGGAAATCCAAAGATGTCAGATTTCTCAATAGCAACCCAATCAATGTTATTTAGCGCTTTGAACCAACACGTTTTAGTAATTCAGAGTCCTGAAAGTATGTTTGATAAGGTTTGGAATCATAACTTACCATAGACTTGGTAAGATGGATGATGTGGCTCCACTTCCTTCTAGTGTAGCAAAACGAAGCCGTTGTAGTAGAAGAAATGCCTGTTGTCATCTTGTGCTGATGACAACATTCGGAGCCTGAGTCTGGGCGGTAGTGATCGTGAGGTGGAGCCGCGGTATCAAGGTCCGGCACACACTCTCGCTCCCGCAGACTCATTCGCAAGCACAGCTACTTACGAAATAACTAAATAAAACCAAACTTACTGGAAAAACCAACACTTGAGCATACATTTAATAACTACCTAAAATGACAAAAAACATCTTTGGAATAAAATTATTTGAAGTGTAATTGGATTTTTTTAGTTTGGCTCTTTGAAATGCTTTGGCTCTTTTCAGGACGTGTGCGGCACACTTGGTGCTTACGTGTCTTGCTCAAGGGTTCAGCTCATGTTTCTCACAGCAACAAACCTTCATTAAAGAGGGAGTATTCCAGAAAGAACTTACCTTGATGTTAACCCTCTGAGCTCAATAGAGAAAATATTGCTTACTTGCATTTATAGGTTACGTGGTGTGAAGTTAGTTCAGTTTATGAATGCACAGTGAATACCGAATCCAGGATTTAGCATGGAAACAAATGTTAAGAAAAGGTTTGTTTTAAACCAGTCTACATTTGCAAAGATATGCAAAGATTTTTAAGATTAACCATTTTGCTTGTACATTTGTGATAAAGTGAGATTTACTAAATATGTATATATTACAGAAATGATATAGAAAACGACCCTTTGCAAAAAACAGAAAAGAAACAAAAGCAAACCTTTTTGCCAATCCATGGTGTATGAGATGGGAAAATGTCACGGCACATTATGGAGCGCCAAATCCGTATCCTCACGCCTTTTAAAGTGGGTATGTGCAAATCCTTGACCTTTCCTAGTGGGTATACAGCATATACCTGCGTATCACGTAGACTACACCACCGTGGGGTCCCCCTCGGGAGAAATGTGCAGAAGTGTGCTTTGCGAGGTGGTTAAACACGGTACTGACTGAGTCAGCTTTGATCAAGGTTTTAAACAACTTATTGACTGTGGTCTTCAGCAGTCCTTGTTTTACTGGACCTTGGCACAGCATTCAATGCCTCTGATCATTAGACTTTACTTTCACGACTTGAAAAGGTAGTGGGAATCCATGGTACTGCGCTCGCATGGTTTAAGTCCCTGCTTACAAACAGAACTTTTTCCGTTAATGTTGGTCAAGATTATTCAAAATCTGTCAGGTTGTTTCGCTGGGTTCCACAGGGGTCCATTCTGAGCCCGATTTCGTTTTATTTGTAGATGCTGCCCCTAGGGTCAATTGATCATAACCATGGAAGCTCTTTTCACTTCTGCACAGTTACAGGTGTATTTCCCTCTGCAGAAGCACAACAAGAAGCAAAGTAACATAAGTAACTTTGCAACTACGTCAACTTACAGTATTTTACTCACCCTGACCCAACTAATACTCTAATGATAGATAGTTTACATGTAGTTGAAAAGTTACTTATAGTCAGTAGAATATCTAAAGTGAACTAAATCGAAATAAAGAGTAACCAATAAACATTACTGTATTTGATATTAATGCTCCATAATTATAATATTGTGCTTAATCTGTGCTGTCATGTCCTCTGGATCATCATCAGAATGGCACGTATGTCCTGAATACCTCTGGATGTTTACCTGAACTAAATGAACCTGATCCAGAGCACGGAGTATGTTTCTGTAAATCTTAAACCTGCTTTTCTGAAAAGCACTCTCCCCACTTCATGTCTCGAAACTTGTCTAACCATATTTAAAGGTTTTAAACTCTGGTGCGAAACTGTGCACTGGAAGACCAGTAGGAAAAAAAAAAACATTTCAGTCATTAATGAGCTCCAAAATGTAACATTTTTCTTTGCAAAAGAGGAAGTATTTTGTTCATTTGTGCTGTGAGGGCGTACAATGAGCTGACTGGAGTCTGTGTTTAATTAAAAGTCCCTGGAAGTGTTTTAGTTGAGCTGCAGAAAGTGGACATGTTGACTGTATAGCTTTTGACACAGCCTCTCGTCTCTTGTCTAACAGGAGCAGACACGGTGTCAATGCCAGTTAGCTTAGCCAGCAGCACTTCCCTACCGGACAGAGAAATGGTGAGGCGGGAGAAAGTGTACAAGACAGAAAATGCCTTGGAGAGACACTCAGATTTACCTCTGGGCTGCACCCATGATGTCTAAATGAACATTCAGTATAACTCATTATTGAGTGATCTGTTGACCACTATTAATTATCCAACACATTGTCAGAAAATAGTGCACCTCTAATAACTGCAATGTTTGCCATGGCAGTGAGTTTTTTTTTTTTTTTTTACCCATTTTAGTAATAAGGAGGATTAGCCTTGAATTATATGTAAAACCCAGGAGAATCATTTGGGATATCAGTGCGACTTAGCAATTATTCGAAATTTGCCCTGTTTAGTAAATTGCCATAGTGAGGACAGCTGGAGTGCCTCCAGTCTTCATAATAAGGATCCCTGTTTGTCCATCTGAAAACCTCCACAGATGAACGCTCTCTTTTTTTCTTCACGTTTCCATGGATACTCTCCTTGTATTGTTACCTTAAGAAACCTTTTGTGTCAGATGAACCTCTGAGACCTAATTCTTCACTTGAAACAACCATTCAGAGATTATGCTCTAACCTTTCAATAAATATAAAGAATAATAAATTTCCATTTCATTTCTGTCTGTAAAAGCAGATTAATGTGTTACATCTAGATTGTTTTAAAGGGTTAGTTTACCCAAAAATGAAAATTATGTCATTAATGACTCTCGATTAACGACCCTCATGTCGTTCCAAACCCGTAAGACCTCCGTTCATCTTCTGAACACAGTTTAAGATATTTTAGATTTAGTCCGAGAGCTTTCTGTCCCTCCATTGAAAGTGTATGTACGGTAGACTGTCCATGTCCAGAAAGGTAATAAAAACATCATCAAAGTAGTCGGTGTTGGTAATGCTCTTTTACGTCGCCATGGTTGTTTTTGGCAATTAGGACATCCGTGACATGCACACTTACTCACCATTTTAAAAAATATAGCAATACCAAAATACAAACAATGTAGAATAGCTTGAATACAGCGTGCGTCTCCCTCAGACTGTAAACGAAGCTCGGGCGCACCGGATAACACGTAAGCAGCGTCTTACATCAGCAGCGTCACTGTGGAGTCGTGACGTGAACCACACTCCAGAGCAGAAGGGGGCGGTAATGCATCAATAAGCTGGATGCCAACCGCCGTAAAACAGGAAAGAAGAAGAAGAAGAAGCGGAGTCATGAACACGGATTGACAACAGACCCGGAAGAGAAGACAATGCTGAATAAAGTCGTAGTTTTTGTTATTTTTTGACCAAAATGTATTTTCGATGCTTCAAAATGTCGCGGAGGTCCTAATCGCCAAAAACAACCACGGTGACGTAAAAGTGCATTGCCAACGCCGACAGATGAAAGGATTCAATGGAAACAATTCAATGGAAAGGATTCCGGAAGAGAAGACAATGCTGAATAAAGTTGTAGTTTTTGTTATTTTTGGACCAAAATGTATTTTCGATGCTTCAAAAACTTCTAACTGACCCTCTGATGTCACATGGACTACTTTGATGATGTTTTTCTTACTTTTCTGGACATGGACAGTATACCGTACATACATTTTCAATGGAGGGACAGAAAGCTCTCGGACTAAATCTAAAATATCTTAAACTGTGTTCCCAAGATGAACGGAGGTCTTACGGGTTTGGAACGGCATGAGGGTGAGCCATTAATGACATAATTTTCATTTTTGGGTGAACTAACCCTTTAAATTAATTTCACAAACCACCTGGTCAATCATGAACAGAAGCTCTGCTTTAATGACTTTCCAATGACCTTTCCTGTGCAGATAACTTTTCTTCTCTTTTCTTTGGGTGGAAACGTGCAGATTAAGGGGCGGTTCCTACGTCACTAGGAGAGCAAAATCTGAACAGCTCATTTTTTTCACACACTTGGAGAGAATGGCTTACCAAAACAAAGTTACTGGGTTGTCCTTTTTCAAAATTTTCTGGGATGGATAGCACTTAAACATGGAAGAAATTAGATTTTCATGATATGTCCCCTTTAATAAACAAAAAAGTGGACCAATTTAGTCCCAAGAAGTATTGAAATAATACACTTAAAAGTATACTACTAGTATATTGATTTTATTTAGTATACTTACTACACAGTCTATACTTGGAAAATACATTTGAACTTAAGTTTACTTAATAAAATGAACTTGAAGTATATTTTTAGGGTATTCATATACTGTAGATGGCGTAGAGATGAATATTTGAGAAGGAAATGTCATACTTACATAACAATCTAAGCCAACTACTCGACAGGAAAAAAAAAAATACACAAGTATCTTGATACTGCTTTAATGACTATTTTGATGAGTGAATGGTCTGTCTGATTCAGATAAATTTTTGTTAATGTAACAGAGGCCATCTGTTAAACCCCACTCTCCTGGCCTCAAGACACAAGACTTTTCTATTGCATCTATATTCTTAAACTCTCGTCTTTTTTTTCTCTAGAACTCCATTCGCCACAATTTATCCCTGCACACACGTTTCATTCGTGTGCAGAATGAGGGAACTGGCAAGAGCTCCTGGTGGATGCTGAATCCTGATGGAGGGAAGCCAGGAAAGTCTCCCCGCCGTAGAGCCGTCTCAGTGGACAATGGCACCAAGTGCTTGAAGAGGAAAGGACGAGTAAACCGTAAGAATGCAGCTGGGAAAGCAGAGAAAGAGACATTGATGGGGTTCTGTAGCTCTCCGGAGCATTGCAGTCCCACTAGGAAGTCTAGAACAGACGGGGGGGTGGTAGTTAGGGAGGAGTTTGAGACCTGGACGGATCTCCATTCACTCGGCAGCTCTTCAGCATCAACTCTCAGTGGTCGCCTATCACCCATCCTAGCAGAGGGGGAACTGGGGGAACCTGAAGAGGGGAGGATATCCTGCACAGCATCTCCACGCCTCTACCCCAGTCCCTCCAGTGTCCACTCACCTGCATCCCACTGCCCTACAGATCCCAGAGCAACAAACACCTACCAGCAGCACCAATCCCCATGCCATAAACACACTCCTTACCACTACACCAGTGACATCAAGGATCAGGGCTCCATCTGCGAGACAGTTTATGGCCAGCCAGATGTGGGCATGCTTCAGCACCATTCCTCCATGCAGACTATTGAGGAGAACTCCAGTAGTATGCAGGCCTACAAAGGCACAAGCACCCTCCAGAGTTTACTGACCATAGGATCCCAGTTTCTTGTCAAGGACAAGATACTTGGGAAAGAGAATGAGGTGCACTCCATGATGGTTGGTGCAGGATCCAGAGGTCTGCATCACAGTCACAATAACGACCCTTCGTTTAAACCTTTTCACAGCCACAACATCATTCAAAGCCTGAGCCAGGACCTTCGCCCAGCAATGGTCCACTCTCAGCCCAATGATGGACACATGCAGTCGTACATACATAAAGCCCCTTATCTATATAGTCCCCAAGTCAACACACATCTCCCAGCAGCCACCAACCCTTCGGGCATGCAGGGAATCTCCCAGGACACCTGCCACCTTACTACATCCCCATACCCTCAACCCCATGCCTATATTTACACCGACTCACATCAGCACAGTATGGCATATGGACTGTACCGTCAGCCTCAGGGGACGGGGACGGGTTATTACAACTACCACCACCCCGACCAGCTATACCCACACGAGCGGCTGCCACCGGACCTGGATATGGATGTATTCTACAGCAGCCTGGACTGTGACATGGAGTCTATTCTTCTACATGACATTATGGACTCCGGAGAAGAGATCGATTTCAACTTTGATTCCTCACTGGCACAAGGAATGGGCATGGGATGTGGATTTACAGGCACACAGCAGAGCCACAGCAAACAGAGCTGGGTGTCTGGATGAATAAATGCCACACTTCCTAAGACACAACTACCTACATGCCAGCCAGCGGTGGGCTCCCATCACTCCACCACAATTCAGGGCAAAAACACTGTGCTAACACTGAAATCAAATCAAGAGGGAAAGCTCTCCTTTGAAAGTCCATCTTTGGATTTATGTTGTCTGTTTCTGTCTATGTTGTGTGTCTTTGTATTGAAAACTTCTCTGTCCCTTACAGTTTCTCTGTGTTCCAGTTTGCTGTGAGTGAACCTCCTTTAGTATCGCTGACTGAACCATGATGACAATCTAAGGCAGGGATCTCAACTCTGGACCACACTCCTGCAGAGTTTTGCTCCAACCCTAATCAAACACACCTCAACAAGCTAATCAAGGTCTTCAGGATTACCAGGGCTGCATTTAAATCCAATTTTTTATGCCCTTCCCTTGCTAATTTCCTTTCATCTCACTCATTTGGATGAACATCATTGTTTACATTGCACAAGTGCCCACAACTGGTGGAACCTCTGAATGTCTTTAAATGGAACGCCCTAATCCCTTGATCACTTGGGGCCCCATTTTAACAATCTAAATGCATGGTGCACTTAGGTCATGTCTTTTTAATTTAATGACAGAAAAAATGGTCAGTGCGGTCCAAAAGGTGTATATCTATTCTCTTAATGAGTCATGGGTGTGTTTTGGGCATAACGTGCAATAAACCAATCAGAGTCTCATCTCCCATTCCCTTTAAAAGCCAGTTGCACTTGCACCATGGCGGATTCCAAATTTATATCTGGGAATTTGCAAGCAGAAAGATTTTTAACATTTAAAAATGTTTGTGTGCTGCTGCGCGTCCCTGTGTGTGTAACAAGCGCATATTACTAACGCCTGTGACCAGGTTTTTGTTGGTCAATGGTGCAGTCATTTTCAGTTGCCTCTAAATAGCAACACGCCAACAATGCACCTGAACGCACCTCGTTTTCAGACCAGCACACCCACGGGTGAACAGATCGGCGTGAGTGCCTTTGCTATTTAAACAACATGGCACTGGACGTGAAAATGTTAACTGCGTCAGGCTGAAACTAGCAAAAAACACTTCCGTCGCACCTAGCATTGCATTGCACCGGGTGTATGATAGGACCCTTGGAATCCACAATGGAGCTGATTTATTATTTACAGTTTTTTTCCCTTTTTTATCCATTCTATAGGCCTGTATGTATGCTTGGGATGTTGGAGAAAATATAAAATTTAAACAAACAAAAATGATAACAGTACAATAAACTATAAAAGGTATCTACTAGTATTATGCAGTTAAATGTCAAAATAACTCCATTATCATACATTAGAGTTGTGTGGGGTGGGGGTAAATTAAGTGTGATCTGCTGTGACTTCACAATCATGGTGCATTGTGGTCTACGGATCTGCCTGAAGTGTACATGTTGAGTAGACTCGCTCCCTCGGGCAAAATTACAGATTCAAGGGTCTGCCCAAATACAATTCCCTCGCCCACTTGATGAAGTTGAACGCACTTTAAAATGGCGGCAGGGATTCCCCTGAGGAAAAGTGCTTAGGGAAGTTTGCGAGTGTGTGTCTAAAAGTGGAGTTTTGATCAAGGTTGGGTCTAAACTCTGCAAGAAAGTGGACCTCGAGGGCCAGAGTTGAGAACCCCTGATCTAAGGTAAATTACCCAACATTCTTTTGTTCTTCAATCAAAACTCTTGTGCACTTTATCTATATCGAGAAAATCCATATTTTTATAATTTCTCTCTCAGAAAAGACACAAGGGAAGCTTGGAACTGGAAATACACCCTAGAAAAATGCTGAATTATTTTGTGATTGTCATCATCAGACATACTGCTGAGTTCATGTTGTTTCTCTGATCTGAGGGTTTAATTTTCATGATCAGTTCCTCATTGGTGCTACATATTATAGCCATGAGTATGTGTGGTTTCCATGATTACTCCTCCTCATTCTCCATCCCAAACTCTTGTTTTCTTAAGGTGGAAAATCAGTGGGGTCATTGATTTTCCAGTAGAACTAAAGGTCTGTTTATTTCATTAAAATTTGTATCGAACTCCATCTCTCCATCTCTAAACACCAGTCTTCTGTTTGGGTGTTGAGGCAGCAGGAAATTTTTATACAGTTTTTTTTTTTTTATTTGTTGTTGTCATTTGATATTTTCCTCTTTGTAACTGTAAACCCATAAGCATAGACCATATCCTGGTGACTCTTTATAACTGTAGAGCTTCTCTAAATAGCTCACTGCATTACAAAATGATAAAAGGAAACTCTTCCACGAGGTTCCTGAACAAACAGTCTATGAAACTGATGTGTCAGAGAAACTCGTTCTGGTTCTTTGTGTCTGTGTCCTGATATTTTATGTTGCTTTCTGTGTTTGAAATTGAATAATTTTTTTGTCAAGGTATTCTTATTTTGTACAAACAAAATCAATATATTGAGAATATTGTATTCTAGTTTTTAAGACTTTAAAAGGTGTTTATCGATTTCATTGCTTGTTTCTTTTTTAAGAGAATGTTTCATTTCATGACTGATAAATAAATGAGAAGATAATGCTCTCATATGGCTGAATACATTTCTTTTCATTTTGTAATATAGAAGCGCTGAAATGTTATGTGTTATTTATGTGTATGTCAGAGCATGTGAAACTGGAAAACTCAAAGAATTAAAGAACATGATGGAAAGAAGAACTAAATACAGTAAATGCACACTGGCTTCATGTGTAAAGGTTTGTAGACGCATATGAGTTATATAGTGTTACTGTAAAGAGGTAGTTTACACATTTTAAATGTTGATATGTATAAAAATAGAATCTGTTCTGATAGGTGTGGATGAGGCGGTGTGTGTGTGCGTGTGTGTGTGTGTGTGTGTGTGTGTGTGTGTGTGTGTGTGTGTGTGTGTGTGTGTGTGTGCTGATGGGGGTGGGCTGCTGAGTATCTAATAAGGCTTGTTATCTGGAGTTTGGTCACAGCTGTCATACTCCCGTCTGAGGAAGTCACAGAGGGAGTGTGTCTCTCAGTACAGCCATATTGTCTTCTCACCAGGGAACTACAGTCCCTCCCTTTTTCCAGAGACGTGTGCTTTTAATTGACTCAGTGCTGTCTGTCCTTCTCTAGCAAGGAAAATATGCAGGAAAATGGGAGATGCTGAGAGACTGATATGAAAGAAGTTTCTGCTTATTCATCCTATTGGCTTTTTTACTGAAGCAACATCTTACTTTACAGTGTATTAATATATCTGCAAAGCACAACTTACTGTATGATTTAAAAGTAAAAGTGAATGTCTACAGTCGACTGTCAAAATAAAGTGTTACCATTTGTTCTTAATGGAGCTAAATAGCATCTGTTCACATTGACTTTTACTGTAGGGGTTTAGAACAGCATGAAGGTAAGTAAGTAATGATAATTTTCATTATTGGATTGCTACTTAAACAAAGATCAGAATTAAACTAGTGATGTTGAGGAGAAAAGTGACACCGAAACAGAAAGTATGAGTGTTAGTGTGAGAATCTGTGTCCTTTTATCCAGACAGCAATCTAGTCCTACTCCTGTCTGTTATCCAGAACCAACAGCGAGAGAGCAGTTCCTCTGGTTCAGCATATCATCAACTGTACAGCACTTCATTCCTGCTGACGGGCACGAGTAACAAAACCTAGTGAGGTGGATTGCTGTCTGTCTATAGGCAGCTACTCTCATCTTAACAGTTGTTTCTGCCCTAGTTTGTGGTTAGTTTCTATGGTTTTTAATTGTTTGATTAATTTGCACACCTGTTATTCATTCCGTTGATTGGTTTGTTCTGTGTATTTAAGCCATGTGCATGTTTCAGTTCATTGTCTGTCGACAGACACATAAAGGTTTGTAATTACATGAGGGTGAGTAAATGACAGAATTTTCATTTTTGGAATAATTATCCATTTTTGGCCCATTTTTTATTTGATAAATAATTTCTGAATCTTTAAGAAGAACCGAAGCCAACAACTTCTCTTCTCATTCTCTATTTCTAAAGCCCTCATTACGTCTCCTCCCATAGTTCACGGCTCATTCTTTATTCCTCCAGACTCCTTAATCACCCTCGAGTGTTTACAATCACCACTGCTAGATCAGAAGAGAAGCCTGTGAATGACTGATCCTGATTAAAACAAGAAAATAAGCAGGAAATATGTCCCTGGTGAATACTGAGCAGTTCTTACTCCACACATTATAGATATGTTGAACATTACACACACGGTCTGCTTTAACTGCTGTATGAAGGCTTATTTACTTCTAAGGCAGCATGTATCTTTAAAAGAGAAAACAATCCCAGAATGCATTGTGACGAGCTCAGTGAACTAATAAAGTAGTGCCATTTCTCCTGCAGAGTGTTTCACATCAGTCACTTTTAAGAGACTGAGATGGTTAGGAAGCTGCTTTAGAAGTACAGCAAGACTTTTGGAACAGAGCCCATCGTAATCCTTGAGGATCCAGCTGTGTTGTGAAGACATCTACGACAGAATCCTTAAGCAATATTAACACACTCTATTCACATATCCTCTCTCACACACACACACACACACACCAGCACAACTGTCATCTCCATGGCTGTGGCTCTGAAGAATTCCCTAGGTGTGACTGTGCTCCTGCAGTAAGAGGCCTGATCTGAAAGCTGCAGTCTAGACCGAGGCGACAGACGTCTCATTAGACTCCTTCAGCACACAGCTGCCAGAGCACACTGTTCCCACAGCTGGAGGAGAAAGAGGAACTCTAGGAAGTGATGGCTGGGGGCTGGGTAGAGTCAGATGGTGATAGTTGAGATATTAGATAGAATAGGTTTGGACCTGGAAGAGTCGAACACTGTTTAACTATTGCTGTTAAGACTTTTGACTATTAAAACGGTTCTGGAACAAGAACAAATGTAGGGCGGGGCTTGATTTTGTCTGTGATTGGATTGGTTGGATGGTTGTGGTTTGCTAATGGTGGATCTCATGTGAGTGACAGGTTGTTCTTCTGAAATAGAACAGCATCTTCAGATCCAAAACTAATGAAGAAGATTTTGGGCCCGTTTTTGTATGATAAAACGATAAAGAGAGGCAATACTTCAGTCACTGGCAATGGAGATCATAGAGCGACACCCCCCTGGATTTGAATATGGGATATTGGCAGATCCCTTTAATACCAATATCCTATGAAAAGACAGACTTCTCCACACCATTCCGTTTACACCTATACATGACGGTGTGTTCAGTTTGTTTGGTGGCCGGACCACACTCATCATATGCATGATATATAGTGTGTATGTACTCATTTCAATGCTGAAATATCATTCTCATTTCATGTGGCCTTATGCATAACTTTGAAACGATGATTGTGTTAGGATGAAAGAAAGCATGTATATGTGTGTATATTGAAGGTCTTTCTCTCTCTCTCTAGCCCGTCTGCAGTGTGTCGTGAGCATGTACCAGGTCACTCTCAGTGCCTGCCAGCCACCAACAACCTTTAGCCAGAGATGGTGAATATGCTGTTCCTATTGCTCTGACATGTCACATGACAAGTATCATTTTGTCCATGATATTTGAGGATGAGGGCATGTCTCTTAGCCTGTGACCGATAAATCTGCACCCAAAAACATCAACACAAATGATGTCAGAACTAAATACACTGCTTAAAAAAATTAAAGGAACATTTTTTTAAAGGATTAGTCCACTTTTGAAGCTGAACTGAAACTGTCATTTGAACCTTGAACCGTTTGGTGCCCACTTTAGTCCATTATATGGAGAAAAACCCTGGAATGTTTTCATCAAAAACCTTCGACTGAAGAAAGAAAGACATGAACATCTTGGATGACATGGGGGTGAGGAAATGATCAGCAAAGGTTTATTTAAAAGTGAACTAACTCCTGGGATATTGATCTGGTCAGTTCAGTAGCAGAGGGGGTTGTTGGGCAACAATGAGACGACCCCCAAAACAGGACTGGTTTTGACTTTTTTTTTTCCTACTCATCTTTTCTGACTGTTTTTCACTAGTTTTGCATTTGGCTAGGGTCAGTGTCACTACTGGTAGCATGAGGCAATACCTGGACCCTACAATGGTTGCACAGGCAGTCCAACTCACATCAATACGTGCCATTGTCAGAAGGTTTGCTGTGTGTCCCAGCACAGTTACTCTAGGAGAGCTGGACAGGGCCGTAGAAGGTCTTTAACCCATCAGCAGGACCGGTGTCTGCTCCTCTGCGCAAGGAGGAACAGAATGAGCACTGCCAGAGCCCTACAAAATGACCCTTTTAATCTCATATATTCTATATATAACCACTTGAGAAATGTATAACCATGTATCCAATTTTTCCATCTCATAATTTTCCTTTTATAGGGTTTGGTAAGGTAATAGGTAAGGTAATTCTCTCTTTTGAACTCTTTTGGTATTAGTGTTTCAGAGTTGCATACTACGGTTAACTAAAATCACATGGGTAGCATGTTTGGTATCGATGGACTCCAACTTTCATTTCCTATTTGGTCATTTAAGTTACGTGTTTCTAACTCTGTGACGCAATCGTATCTTCTCTCATATATTCAATCCAGTGGCTTGTGCTAATATCTTACTAGAGAACAAAGACTGAAAAATGCTGATGTGAAGATGATGCTGTGCTAGAAGCTTCTAAGGAATCCCAAGCTTGTGCCAGGCTCCGGCCTAGACCTTCCATTCACCAAAGATCCTCTGAATCCAACTGGTTCTCTCTCTTCAATACAACATCAGCAAATATCAACTGGAGCCTCCACAAATTGCATCAAGACAGTTTTAATTCAAATGGGCGAGACATGCAAGTATCAAACTTAGTCTCTTTAATTGACCAATTAAGTATCTTTTCCCCTTTTAAAGAAGGGTTTGTTAGAACTAAACTGATGGTTTGCTCAAGGCTGTTGATCTGCTGAATTTCAAACAATGCAATAACTTCTTACTTTCCTGTATTCTGCTTCAGCTCTTTCTTTCCCTTGGTTGACTATATGCATGTATGTGTGTGAATGTTCGAGTAGTTAAGTGTTTAGTTTAGTTTTGTTCATGTCACATGTAAAGTTGTCCATGTTTTGTGCTCATATACTGGAGTCCCTAATCATGCAGATCCTGACTACATGCTCTGAGTAGTACTGTATAATAAGAATGTTATTTCCCATAATCTGGAAATGAACATTTCTTAGAATTAATAAACCATTAACACTGAGAGTTCATTAGCCAAACAGGTTAATTGATTGTAATATTCATTTTATTACATTTAGTTAATTTTATTAACTAATCCAAATATTTATAATTAATTACAACTATTTATGATTAATTATTGAGCTAATTTACTACAGAATGTCTCTGACCAAACAATCAGAAACAGACTTCATGAGGGTGGCCTGATGACCCGACGTCCTCTAGTGGGCCCTGTGCTCACTGCCCGGCACCGTGGAGCTCGATCGGCACACCAGAATGGGCAGGCCCTGTGCTTTTCACAGATGAGAGCAGGTCCACCCAACATGTGACAGAAATGAAAGGGTCTGGAGAAGACGTGGAGAACATTATGCTGCCTGTAACATCATTCAGCATGACCGGTTTGGTGGGTCAGTGATTTTCTGGGGAGGCATATCTATGGAGGGACACACAGACCTCTACAGGCTAGACAATGGCACTGTGACTGCCGTTAGGTATCGGGATTAAATCCTTTGACCCATTGTCAGAACCTACACTGGTGCAGTGGGTTCTGGGTTCCTCCTGGAAGATGAAGGAATTGATACATTGAATGGCCCCCCATGCTCAACTGACCTAAATCCAATAGAACACCTCTGGAACATTATGTTTTGGTCCATCCGATGCCGTAAGGTTGCACCTCAGGCTGTCCAGGAGCTCGGTGATGCCCTGGTCCAGATCTGGAAAGAAATACCCCAGGACACCATTCGTCATCTCATTAGGAAGATGCCCTGATGTTGTCAGGCATGCACACAATCACGTGAGGGCCATTCAAACTACTGAGTACCATTTTGAGTTGCTGCAATGAAATTTCAGCAAAATGGACTAGTCTGCTGCATCATTTTTTCACTTTGATTTTCGCGGTGTCTTTGAATTCAGTCCTCTGTAGGTTGATATGTCCTTTCGTTCCTAACACATTATCCATATCAGTATAAATATGCAGCATATTTTTCCCAATTGAGATCTGATGTGTTTTCAAAGTTTCCCTTTATTTTTTTGAGCAGTGTATATGACAAGTATTTTCATCTCACTTTTAAAAGTTGAAAATAGTTTTTATTTTGCTGTCCTAAATGCGGTATATTTGACTCTATTTATCATACTATTTTTGTACTGTTTGTGATCAGATCAGACCTTGTGCATTTTTGGTCACATTTCAATTTATGCCTTGCTTACAGCCTCATAACGTTTACCTGCATTCATTCATTCTTTCTTTATTTATTTATTAATTTACTTATTTTCATCACTGAGCACCTTTCCTCACAGTTCCCCTCCTCTCATCCTCGTCTCATTTCAGTAAATGTGAAGCATGTTCTCACTCGTGCTCATTTCTCTCTCATCAGAAGCAGAGAACAGGGGAAGCCCTCTCACCTCTCCCTGCATTCTGACAAATTTGCATATTCATGAGGACAGGAATGCATTATACATGAGATCCTGAGGGAAACAGCGAATGACATACACAAACACACACACGCGCACACGCATACACTCAGTACAAAGAGAATGGCAAAGCTGTAGACACACACACATAGTAAAAGCGAGCATTAAAAACAGAGGAGCAGTATCCAGTCAACATTTAATATTTCATTTAAAAAGAATTTAAATAAGTTCTGTATGAATTCCAGCCCATTAAAGACATTAATGGACATTTTGTGCTTCTAGTGTTGTTGACAGACAGTATTAAATATATTATTTTTTTTGTGCTTCTGAATCCCACAGTGAATCCTTTCTCCCTGTGATTTTTATACTGAATAATGAGTCAATGATGCCACAGAAATAACATCAAGCCCTATTTTTAAATAAACCATGATAATGGTTTAATCATCAGTAAATACATTATATGAACAAAAGTATTATTAATCATTGAATTCAGGTGTATAAAAGCAAGCACACAGAGATGCAGTCTGCATTTACAAACATTTGTGAAAAAATGTGTCGTTCTTCTGAGGAGCTCAGTGAATTCAAGTGTGATACTGTGAGAGGATGCCACCTGTGCAATAAGTCAGTTTGTGAAATCCCTACTAGATATTCCTCACTCGACTGTGAGGGATATTATTGGAAAGTGGAAGGGTTTCGGAACAGCAGCAACTCAGTCAGGTATGGACTGCCGTCACGATCGCTGTGGTTTTCAAGCATCAACGGAGCCGCACCCATTCATTTGCATTTGCATAATATGGAGTCACGAAGGATTATTTTCCTAAACATCTTTGTGTTTATCTGAAGAAAGAAAGTCATACTACTCATTTCTGGTTCCCTAAGCTCCTGAAAATTAATTACTCTACTGTAAAACCTATTGTTTGAAAGTATTTACAATTCCAAAGCACACTTTCCAGTTTTAAGGGCCACTGAATCTGTGTTTCTTAGGCTTCATATATGGCTGTCTAGTCTCAGGAAGGCACTCTCAGTATAAAGAGAAACAGGCAGAGCATCGTGTTTGTCTTATTCCACTTCTTTTTGGCCTGTTTGGCAGTTACTGCAGGCAAGAAGTGGAAACAGAGTACTCATGAATGTTAAGAATGACAAACTTCCACTTGAGTAACATATTAATCATTACAGATGGAGAATCTGGCTCCATCTCTTCTCCAGACATACAGGCATTGATACAAGCACTCAGAATCAATATTCACTCCCATCCCATCCACTTTTGGAGGAATTACACCTGCCAGTGAAAAGGCTTTCGTTGGCCTCCTGCCAGCCGATGAGTTTCCTCAGCAGTCTCAAAATATTGCATACGTGTTAGTTTAAATGAACAATAATAGCTATTATAAAAGTATGAGAAGTTTGTACAGTATGTTATAAAGACAAACTACAAAGGCAGTGCTCGAGTACAAAATTATATATGGAAGTAAAATAACGACAAATGTGTATGAAATATTTTCATTTGAAATGTTTACAGCTTAAATATACAACCATGTTGAATATCAGATCCCAAAAATCTAAGCCCTGAAAATACAATGCATTACAATGCCAGCACTCTTTTTTTTTAATTGGTGCAATTCAACAAGCTTTTTTGTTTCAAAGACATTTGAAATTTATTTACTTCCATAGTTATAGTTAAATAAAAATATACATTTGTGAAACGTAACTTTTCCAAAATGCCACATATTGTATTGTTATGTGGTATGACTTCAGAAGACTTTAATTATTGTGACTTTACTTTTATGAGCATGTTTAGTATTTTAATTGTTGACGAGTGGGGTTGGGTGTTCACAATGACTATGAAGGTATAAATATTTATTCAAATAATTTCTACTTTTACAGATGTATGCAAATAGTTAAATGTTTAATCAATTTTACTTTATATATAAACACAAATGTAGAAAACATTTATGCAATCAAATTTAGAATGATGATGCATCTAAGAGAACCTTTATCATCTTAGTAAAGATGCATAAGGCACCTGATCATGCTTATTTATGTTATATTTAAGAAAAAAAGAATGGAGTAGAAGGACACTGTTCAATCAGCTGCCTCTGCAGAATGCTCTCTTTGTGTTTCCTCTGAGTATTAAAAGAAACTTGCAATCTTCAAACATCCTCCAGAGAGAGAGAGAGGGGAGGGTGGTGAAGAAACTTCAAACACACAGGCATCAGAGACGAGGCAAAAGGAAACAAGCAGAATGATTAAACTGGGAGGCTGATATGTGTCATTAATGTTTGCTTTCAACATCCCAATTTCATCAGAGTAAAAAGACTGCCTAGTATGGGCCTTATTTCACTTCAAAATGAAGACTGTGTCATGATTTATTGCTGATATTTCTCTATGGAACACTAAATGGAGATATTTTGAAGAATCATCACACTTTTGTTAATTTTTACTGATTTCTTGTGAGACTTTTGTTAGGCTGGTGAATATTGCATTAAAAAAAATGCATGGCCATTTATCTCAATGTGACAGAAATAATCATCTAAAAATGCGATAAAACTGCACAATGTGGAGCAGTTATCTACAAGTATGAACAGACAGTGAGGAATGCTGCAGCGGTCTCGACACTGAACGGATGAGAGGAGTGTTCACATTCAGAAGGTTTGATTCCTCCAGCTGTGTGTGGAAACTAGCAATCTAGTTCTTCCTTCTTCACGATTCTGTTTATATCTGAATCACCACCACTCCCTTCAGCCTTTCCCTTTTGTCTCTCTGTCCCTTCTCCTTTCCTCTTCCCTGGTCTCACTCTTGAAGAGCAGCAGCCGAAGAGGAAAAGTACAAGCTACAGGATAAAACCAAGAACTTTCGTGTCCTGTCCAGAACTGACAAAACCATAGTTTTTGGAAATGCAAAAGTAAGATTTCTTTTTAAAAGGGGAAGCTTTAAAAGGGCTTTAGGAGACGTCCAGGCCAAAATAACTCACAAAAGAGATTAGAGAGATTAAAGCGGGCCTGATCGTATGTGCAATTTTGTTGGGTAGCTTTAAGACCCTCAAGTCAAGTCAAGTCACCTTTATTTATATAGCACATTTTACAATGCAGATTGTGTCAAAGCAGCTTAACAGTGAAAGCAGGAACATAATTTTGGCTGCACAGCAGCTCTAGAAGAAAATTGTGTACTTCAATGATATACTTAAAGGGAAATTGAAGGATTAACTGTGATGACATTGCTATATCAGGCCAGATCGAAGTTTGTTTGGAGTTCATTTCAGGAGTTCCCGACCTTTAACGAAAAACCTTTGAACAACCATTGGTCTGTGGTGATGATATAATGGGTGGGTGTGGCTCTGAGGCTCCGCCTTCTTTGAGGTGTAAATCTTCTCCGGTTCATTTCTTCTGTTCAGTCGGTCGAGGTCAGACACGAGTAAAACATGAACACACTGGAGAGACGCCTAATAGTAGAAACTGAAGCTGTGATTCTAATTTAAAGAGACACTGACACTGTTTTTCATGTTTAATACTGTAAAGCTGCTGCTTTATGAGCTTTTGATATATAAGAGGTCACCATACTGTAAGAAAATCCTGTGAGTTTCAGAAATGAAAACTTCCTTGTTAGTCCAATAAAAGCTTTTATTGACACCAGACCCAGAGAACGACTGATCCTGGAATGTGCCTATAGGTGAAACTCCGCCTCCACAGAAGAAATCAATGCCTACTTCATCATTACAGCATTAGCCCCTCCCACTGGTGTGTTAGTGAGGTGAGGAAGAGAGAAGAGCGATGCAGGACTAAAATAACATTACTTTCAAAGGATCCTAATCATAGACTGTAAAAAAAGATGGACGACGCGACGTCGCTTCCTTCCATTGTATTGAACTGAAGCCAAAATGGGCTGATGAATGGGCGCTGACACGTTACGCAATACGTCAAAAAAAAAAAAAAAAAAGTTTGGAGCCTGGGCATGCGCAGAAGGAATCGTCAGTTGAGCCGGAGTCGCGATATCAAACTTCCGCCCAGACGACTGCGTCATCATTCATGTATTTTAAATAGACTATAAAAATTATACACAATTTAAAAGTCTACCTATAAAATAATAGGCTATTCTGTTTCTAGAGCAATAATATTTTTGAAACAGCAAATTCAGTAGATAAAATCAATATAATATGCCACTAGAAACAACTCTAAATCGTCAGAAACGGTCCTGCCATTTTAAATCAAGTTCAACTAACGTTACAGGAGATCGATTGCTGTAATTAGAGTAAGCTATCCTTAGTTTTGTCCTGCTAATTATTATTTTATACCCATAAAAATAATAAGTAACTGCCAGATAACGATCACCTGCTTTTTCCCGACATGGTTAACATTAGGTGTGTTATCTTAACTAATAACATTTATTAATTAGCTTATAACGCCCACATTTGATGTTACAGAAAAAAAGTTAAAGTTAAAAGGTCGGTTAGTACAGTTTACTGCTGAACAACTAATTTTGTTGGTGTTAAATAACAAAGAAATCGAAAATTAACAGTTAGTTAATACATCTTCAATCTCCCCTCGAAGCTCCGACAGTCCTCAGACAAGCTGAGCTGTCAATCAAGTTCGAATCATGACGACACGCCCCGTTTTTATAGCATCAAATTGCTAGCTAAAATCTAAATCATCACAAAAACGAACAATTGAATATATATCAGTGTGATAACAACTACCTTAAATGACCAAAACCATCTTTCAGAAAGTTTTATTTGAAGCAGAATTTATTTTTAAGTTTTCACTGAAGTCTCATTCGACTGCATTGAGAAGGCGGGGTTTATGACCTGTACTGCATCCAGCCTCCAGGGGGCGATCAAAAAGCCCGTGGCTTCACTTTTCAGAACGTATGAGACACACCCGATCCTAATGCAGAAATATGATTATTTATTTTCAACAATGTGAATGTCTCAGCTGAGCTTTGATTTACCAAAGAATCCACAGTGAAATGAACCGAATACAAATAAATAATCGCATTTCGGCGCAAACAGACTTTTACGATATGAACTCGACAGTAATGCGACAACATGTCAGTAACTGTGTTCATTCTGATATTAATGATTCATGTACAGTCACATGATCTTTGTCTGTGTGTCAGTAAATCAAACCAGCGACTAAACGATCAACTTCACCTTGTTTCTCTTAGTAGGATGAAAATAATCTGTTATTTAAACATTAAATTTTATAAAGAACGTTCCCTTTACAATCGCTGGAGCTGTCAATCAAACAGAGTGAGTTTATCAGTGACTGAGTTCTGGACTCGAGCCAAAACTCCCGTTTTAATTCTATGAATCTCTTAGTTATATCGCAATTGCACTGTTAGTTATGATGAAAGCATGTGTTAGTGTGCAGAAATTGACGAGATCACTGCTTTCATGATCTCAACAACATGTCTGTGATCGACTACAATTAGTTAACTTTGAGAACTGTAATAGTAAAAATGTGCTAGTGAAAGCTATTTCAAAAGGAAAGATGTCAGCCAATCACAGCAGTGGGCGTTTACACTGAAGTATCACAGCAGACACGCCCCTTAAAACAGAGCGTTCAAATCAGAGGCTAAAATCAGGGTAGGAAAAATGCCTTTTATTTCTAAATTATGACAATTTTTAATGTAAAAAGCATACTAACATTATAAGTGCACTCCAGAAAACATTATAAAACAATAAAACAAAGCAGTTCATGACCCCTTTAAAGCAATCTACTGTATAAATAAACGTGACGTGACTGGAGTCTGAATCAAGCACATCCACATCACTGTGATCAGATGCTTTCTGAACTGCTGTTTTCTCACCGCTGGTGTTTCTGTTGTGTGTTTATTCTGTTATTGAGAGGAAAGCACATGTTTACATATTCATCTAAATGTGGGTGGAGTCAGCATGTTCACTAACAGTATATCACTGGTCACATATTTCAAACGTTTTACTCCTAATTGAAGAACGAAAGAGAAGTTTACCACGTGTATATCGGGGTGACAGGAGCTCTCTCCGTTCACAGGGTCAGATTGACAGATGTGTGTGTCGATGACTGAGTTTAGTTGGTGTCAGTGTTTAAACAGGAGCACTTCTGATCTCCACTGGCCACAAAGAGAACGTGGAACGAGCATAACAATATGGATTGACCAACTGTAGAATAGTCATGTTAGGAGGTTTACAAGTTATGAGTGTCAGTCGAGCAGCACCGAATCAAGGTGTTCACAGAGAGTTTCCTGACAAAAAGACGTCAGAAAAGCATAACACTGAAACTGAAATTACTTGTACTTACAGAACAAGCTCTAGAAGCAATGCTGTGATAAGCAGTAATATAATAATATAGCCAGCCACGTAGAAACAGTGAGTCTAGCCTTCGGTGAAAGGAAACGCTGAACGTGATGTGGTTCACAGTTCTTCATCAGTCATTCTTTATGCTTCAGGTTCTATATTTTGCAACCAACCATAAAATAATGTTGTGGGAACCAAATATTGTTACCTTAGACTAAAATAAAATGTTCTCATACCAATACACAGATCTCTTCTTCCTTTATTATCCCTTTTCACAGTGTCTTTGATGATGAGCATTTGCTTTAGCTTTATTGACAGCTCCACAAACACAATTCGATGCAAGATACAAACAAAACGACGAATTAGCCAGACTTGTTGCCTTCAGTGTAAGAGCAGATGAAAGCCAGCTTTTACCCAGCTCAAGCAGGGAGGAAAGTCCCTGACAGTTTCTGCTGTTGTTTGATGACTGTCAGAGGTTGCTTTTGCTTCACGCTCAAATTGGATTCTGTCTCCTGGACTGAATTATCAGAGGCTGAAGGGAAGATTAATAAATCATGGAGCTGTTTTCTCTGCTGCATTATGATTATTTCACTAACAGAATGGCTCCTTTGCTGCTCATGCTGTCTTTTATATTCTTTATTCAACTCAATGAGCTCATGATACAGCATGTGCCTCTAAAACGTACCTATGGCTTACATACAAAATGCTGCAGTTAACAGCTGAAACGAACACAAGAGGCAGTAAAACAGCAATAAAATCTCAGACTAGTCCCTGAAAAGGGTGAAAATACCTTACCTCCCAACCGAAAACAAATAAATATGTCCAAATACTGGGCTTAACACACTTTCTTTCTTGTAATGCAACTAAACATGATGAAGCACATAGAGACGTATACTAGCATAGGATTGACAGTATATTGAAGTTTTTTTGTGTGTATGTGTGGTGAACATGAAAACCCTGCTCTCTCTCTCTCTCTCTCTCTCTCTCTACTCCTCCCTCTCTCTCATTAAAATAGTGAGCCTCGGCTTCTAATTAAATCCCACTTGAAAAGTCTGAGAAGTCAAATTGATTCAAATTTGCATTTCTGAATAGGGTATGTAGCTTAAAAGGATTAATAAAATGTCAAAAAAAAAAAAAATCATAGCTCATAACAAACAAAAATGAATACAGAAACCTGCCGCCCAACAAAACACAGAGTTTATCTGAGTGTAAAGAGAAGAATGTGTCTGCCAAAACACCCTGAGCTCTCTAATTCCCTTAGTATTCAGTGTTTTTGACTCTTTTGTTTTTTTAATATCTTTTGCAATATTTGTAAAGGCACATGTAGTGAACTGCTTGAGGCATAATGCAGAATAAATGTGAAACATTTAAAGGGTTAGTTCACCCAAAAATGAAAATTATACGGTAGACTGTCCATGTCCAGAAAGGTAATAAAAACATCATAAAAGTAGTCCATGTGACATCAGTGGGTTAGTTAGAAGTTGTTGAAGCATCAAAAATAAATTTTGGTCCAAAAATAACAAAAACTACGACTTTATTCGCTCCGGGTCTGTTGTCAATCTGCGTTCACGACTCCGCAGTGACGCTGCTGACGTGTTATCTGGTGCGCCCGAGCTTCGTTTACTAGGGCAGTTCGATTCCGGATTTTTTGGAATCGATTCCTCACTGTCATTTTCGTTTCTTTTTTTCTTTTTTTAATACCAACACCGTCTAACATTGTCGCGTCTTACAGTGCCACACAGCGAGAAACTCTCTACACCGGGCGTGACAAAGCGGCCATTGCAAATGCATTTGTCCTTCCTATTAGACTATTGCGAGTGATGCTTGTTCATAGATAGAGGCATGTACTCAGGGGATTTGTCACATCGTGCTTCCTGTGTCAGGTGTGGACAGTAGACAATATAGGGGTGCAACAGTTCAAATTGCTCACGGTTCGGTTCGTATCACGGTTTTAGGGTCACGGTTTCGGTATGGTTCGGTATGTGCTATGCTTAGGGAAAATAGGACTACTGTCAAATAAAAATAAAGAAAATAAGAACAAACAGCATCACAAATAAGAACAATAAAGCAAATATTCAAATAAAATAAACAATGCTTTTTCAGGTATCTAACATAGTTTTCAGGTACAGTAAAGTAATCAAATATAAAATATCACTGCATATTATCTTATAAAATAAATAAAGATTAATCGTTATTGAAGTTACAAAAACTATTCAGTCAAGAGCAGTGAGTGATTTCTTTCGGCCGCGGTTTGTTTTAAAAAAATAATAAATAAAAGAGGAGTCGATTCCTCTTAGTGGAATCGATTCCAACCTTTGGGATTGACAACAGACCCGGAAAAGAATACAATGCTGAATAAAGTCGTAGTTTTTGTTATTTTTGGACCAAAATGTATTTTCAATGCTTCAAAAAATTCTAACTGACCCTCTGATGTCACATGGAATACTTTGATGATGTTTTTATTACCTTTATGGACATGGACAGTGTACCGTACATACATTTTCAATGGAGGGACAGAAAGCTCTCGTACTAAATCTAAAATATCTTAAACTGTGTTCAGAAGATGAACGGAGGTCTTACGGTTTTCATTAATGACATCATTTTCATTTTTGGGTGAACTAACACTTTAAAACAATATTACTTCATATTGCATTACTTCATTATAGGGTCATTGTTTGGTGGATTTATGTCCCCATGAAACAATATTGCACATTTACATAATCTATCATGCCACATGGTTCTTCATGCATAGATGTACCCATAATAATATTAATAATATCACTGTTTTACATTATAACTATTGTTTCTTAAAAGTGAACTCAATGTTTTATTTTTACTGTGTCAGTTTAATATTTTAAAGCACTTGACAGGCAAATTCCCAATTATGTTTTCTCAACTTCACTTTGAAATAAAAGTTACACACATATTTCTAAATTAGCAATTTTGAGTATTGGTATATTTACTTATTCTGTCTGACGTAAAACACAATTTATTGTGATACCTATTTTTTGAATGTGTAATTTTTTTTGCCCCTTAAGCTTTTACATTGGTGCAACTTTCCCTTTAAAATCTTAAAATCTTAAAAGTGTATGCCCCATATCACATGACCTGCTAGATGTGACATCATTTCCTTGGAGGGAAAGCAACTCCAAGAACAAAGCAAGTGTCATTCATAAACTTTACCTCATTTTTAGAAGCATAACATGTCCACCCAGTTGTGTCAGTTTATGCTGGACATGAAAACTTCCCTCTGTTAAGGTTCAAACAGGGTGGACAAATTTCAGATTGTGAAATCTGAAATATTCAGTCAGGATTATTAGGTGATATTGTCTGATCTTGATTAGTGTGTTGCTTGTCATTTGTGGTCATTTATTATTATTTTTTGTCGGTTGTGACAACAAACGCTCAGCTTCAAACCCTCGATTGGAGCTTCTTTTCTCGCTGTACGTATGACGTGACACACACAAGTGAAATATAAATCTTGATTCTGGGTTTATCATAAAAATCATATATTATCATATAATGAGGTGGTAAAAATCATAACTGACATCAGTTCAGCTGTCACATGGAAATGAGTTCAGAATGACTCCATCACCCCCTGCTGGTGTATTCTACAACTACAGCGGAAGGAACTCTTTCTCCATCAACTGTTAGTCTGTCTGAAATGAGTTTTCCCCTCTTTGTTGACTATAGGAGTAAACAGTAATAAAAATAAATATGTTTCTTTAACGAGGTATTGAAGCAAACACACGCCTTTTGGTGGTGTAAGTTGGGAAAAATACTTCATAAAGACAGAATATAACTCACTTAAAAGTTTATTTTAACCAGTGTTTTGGTCGGGTCTACACCCCTTTCATTCAGATTGAGCTCAGACTTGGGTAAAGTTGGTTTTATATTCGCACATTCGGACATCCGTATGTGGATGTGGACATTCACAAGTAAATATGCCATTAAATCAACACTTGCCTATTTTGATCGACTGTGAAAAATGTTGTAAGTTGACAATCGTTGGTTGTCAATATCATGTCGCTGCTTAAAATTCGCAAACATTAATTTATTGCACATTTATTGGAAAGTCTGAATTTATCAGAAGTCCGAATGTGCGAATATAAAACCAACTTTACCCAAGTTGAGCTCAGTTGGACTGATCAAGGGGTTTTGCATAAAGGTAAAAAAATACAATAATAAAACAGCTGTGATACACAAATGGAAATGTCACGTATTATGCAGCAAACATAACCGCATATGCAAATATTCTAAATCTGCGACATGTGTGTATGATAGACAAATCATCACTGCTTTCTGCTGTAGGCTATAGCTGAACTGAACTCATTTCATATTAGATCAACTTTGCAGAGTTATTGAACTGAACTGACTTAAGCTAATTAATGAAAGTATTGTCTTTTTAGAGCTGCTTTACTATTGAACTCTGCAGCATTGAATCATTGATCATTATATACAATACTGTACTGTATAAAGCACTATAGAAATAAAGCTGTCTAGATGTGAATATTTCAAACATTTCAAGGCCGGTTTTGAATGGATGTCAATGGAGGAGAGGCTTCAGCGAACTGAATCAAGCGCTTATAGTGAGGAGAAAGCTCATCACAGCTGACCTTAAGTGTGTTTTCCATTAAACATTCATTTTGGTTTGAACTATTTTATGTACAAATGCTGAAATTCAGTTCCTGGCATGCACTCACTCATTTCTGTGGTAACCAGGGCTATTGCTTCACACTTTATGATCTGAGAAACAGGTATTCACCAAAACAATAATAACCTGAATTTATTGAAATAGACCAAGTTCTGTTAAAACAACACCAAATCACAAGATAAGAGTTCTATGGAACCCCAGGGTTTGGTCAGATCATGTTTCATTGATAAAGACTGACATGTTTCTGCAGCTGCTCCTGAACATGCTGTAACACACCAGTCTGAAACATGATCTGATATCCTCCTTCATAGCCTATAAGGGCAAGTAATATTTAGATAATTGGAGGAATCTCTTTTTACAAAAGGTTTTGAATTGATTCCTCATTGATTCCTTCCTTAACTCAGCCAAGTTTCATTTTTCAACGCTTTCAAAACCATTTGGAAAAAGTCTTTAGAATGTTTTAGTTTTGGTTCCCTGTTATTTCCATGTATTAAGATTTTTACCAACAACCCAATAAACTATAGCGGGTTTCAGTTTCCTCTGTTCTAACCAATGTGGAAGAACACAAACCCTCATTCTAGATCCTCTGAGCGGTTCAAGGCAGCTGAACTGAAACTGTAACAATAAAGACAGTCTTTAACATATCTACACTGTCACAAAATATTGTCATGATTTTTATCAAAACTTTTTTATTTTGTCAAATCAACTTAAATTCACTAATGTTGTCCAGATACCATAATAGTTTGAGTTTCTGTTGATTAAACTAATGGCACAGTGGTGATGCACTGATCTAAAGTCAGAAAAAATGATTCTCTGAATAGTTAGACTTCTGAGTATTTAAATACATTTTAAAATGTAATGTCTTTATCGTTTGAGTTCATTGAAGTTAAAAATGTAATATAAAGAAAAATTTGAAAGAAGATTATTTTGTTTTGTTGTTTACTTTAGATTAAATATGGTTTTATTATTCAAGCTAGAGGATTAAATAAACATTCAAATTTTAAATTCACTCAATTTATAATTATAAGTTGTGTACTAAACTTAACTACATAAACTCTAAAAAATGCTGGGTTAAAAACAACCCAAGTTGGGTTGAAAATGGACAAACCCAGTGTGACGAGCAGGGCGGGCTAGAGACCGTGAGGGAACGGCGCGAGGCCGGTGACGCGAGTGATAATGAGCGTCACCTGCGAGGCGTGCCGGCCTCGAGTCTCTCACGGAGGAGCTCCGGAGGCATAAAAGGAGGAGCGACTACAATGAAGGACGAGAGAGGACCACGGGCCTGTACCATGAAGCTGGATTAGCTGGCTAGCCAGGTAAATTTCAGATTAGTTTGCACCAATCCTGGGTTTTAGGTACCATGAAAGTGACTTGGCTTTTAGCGGTGTTCATCGCCATGGTAACTTACGCTCCACGGCTAACCTGCTCCGGGGCAGGTTATGTTCAGGGTTAGAGATCTCAAACTGAAATTGGACCAATCAGGTGTAAGCTAAGTGACACTGACACACCCAACGCAATAAAGTCACTCCCCCAGTTTCTCTTCCTCCAAATTAAAGGTCATTATATAGTAAAAACAAATATTTAATGATGAAATTGTCTGGTTTTAATGATAATATAATTTATATATGATTTGTATATGATCTATATTTTTTATTAATCCATTACACACATGCAAGTTTAGTTTAACAGTTGTTATTAAGCACTTAGTTTCAATGAATATTGATCATATGTAGGCTAATATAAATAAGGTGTAAATATACTATTTAAATATGACTACATGTGAGCTTGTATGTTTGAGTCTCTATCGCTATATATTATTAACCATATAAACTAAAGTCACTTGCACTGATAGAGAAAGATCATTTCTTTTATTTGTCCTCTTTCAAAGATAAGTATTTTCCATTAGTGTAAATGCGTTTAAATTCTTAATTTTCACTGAATTGAATCTCGCTGGCTCTCTCGTGAGAAGTGAATCACAGTTTATTTCTGTTGCAAGGCATGTGATTGGCTGTTCACCACTGATGTCACAGATTCATGTGCACACACTTCACAAACTCAGGATCAAAGCCTGAGTTGACAGAGAAAGTTGATGATCAGCATCATGGTACCAACAAAGCCGGATTGGAGTGGTTTGGTTTTGTCAACTCGAAACTAATCCTATAACCCTGAGTTTGTTCATCTACCATCATGGTACAGGCCCCAGGCCTGGACTTTATGTTATGGTTTTGTTATGTTTGGGTGGCCGACAGACGTCCGCGAGGGTCTGCCGGCATTACTTTCGTTTTGTTTGTTTATTTTGAGATTAAACTTTTGTTGAATGTTCGCCGGTTCCCGCCTCCTTCTTCCCATATTTACGAACTGTTACACCCAGCGGTTGGGTTAAATGTTTGCCCAACCTGCTGGGTAGTTTTATTTAAACCAACTATTATTTAAAAATTGCTATATGGCTAGCTTAAAATGAACCCAAACTATTTGGGAAATTAAAAACCAGATGCAATTAGAGACAACAATAATAGACAAAGGTGAATGTTTATGAATAAGCTTTAATATTTTATTAATATAAATTTAATAGTTTAATAGACATTTATTAATAAGCAATGTAATAAGTGTTTATTGTTTAATAATTATTCATTGAACATTAATAAATGTTCATTTCCAACATACTTTGGGTTAATTTTAATTAAGCAATACAGTAATTTTTAAACAATAGTTGAGTTAAATAAAACTACCCAGCAGGTTGGGCAAACATTTAACCCTACCGCTGGGTTAAAACAACCCAATTGCTGTGTTTGTCCATTTTCAACCCAACTTGGGTTGTTTTTAACCCAGCATTTTTTAGAGTGTATAGTTTGTTATAAGAATTAACTAAGTTTACAAGGTAGGCCAAATATTATTATAATAAATTAAACTTTTTAAATTTAAATCAATCAATGTGGAAATTTAAGTTACAGATTAAGTTACATCAAACACGTTCTTCATCAAAAACCAAGAGATGAAAAAAATGTAATTGATAAAAGCTAAACGTAGAGTTTAAACGAACTACGCCACGGTCACATGACTTTAGCGTCGCCACCACCATCCGACAGCTTTCAGTCTTTGTTTAAAAACATTTTCCCTGAAGGTTTGAGTTAGAATAGTTAGTAAGAGTGTGATTATAAACTGTGAAAGAGACTGTAGATGAGTTTACTCGGAGTCCATTTACACACATCTACAAGACAAGTAAAAGCTTTAAAACATCACATGATCGTATTACTGATGTGTTTTATGTCCTAGAATAAAAAGTGAGAATATCTTGAGCTTGTGTTCTCAACGGACCATATTTCAGGCATTTCACCAAAAGCCCATTGACTTCAGGACGATGGAAGCGGTACTGCTAAAATGTGAATTCAGTTCCGGGTTTGGACTCCTGCCAAAAACTCACAAAACATCTGTTTGGTTTTGATTATCATCTCTATCGCATTACAGATCTTCATCATAATGAAAGTTTAATATTTGCATGCATTTTAAAGCCATATCAGTTTAAAGTGATATATGATTTTCTGAGTGCACACACCTGAAGCACGCGCACAGAAAGCTGTCTGTCAGACGGCCGTGTGAGTATTAAACTAACTTCTCTTTCATGTCTTGTTGCACTTAAACTGTCAAAACCACACAAAGTTCACATAAACACATTCGGTTATGTCTGTGAACATCAACAGCAGGGAAAGAAATCACATGTGTATATTAGATTTGTGTATTAAAGTGACAGCAGTGTAATATACAGTTCCTACTGCTGTATGTGCAAACAAAAGAAAAACAGAAAATCACTCACTGCTCGACTGAATAACTTCAGTAGCTTTAATAAGAATACATTTCTTACTTGAATGCTGCTGATAAATGATAAACGTGCAGCTCACTGAGGGCGGGGTCTATGCTAATAGGGTGGAGTCTGTCAGCAGTCATGGGCGGGGCTTCTTATGTAAGAGTAGGGGGAAATCTGGAACGACTCGTTTGGACACACTGTAGATGATTTATGGGGATTATAAAAAAAGAGTCGGTGGATTTTTACCATTATAGGCTGGTTGTTTGCATACTCTTTGGACACACGTCTGTGTTCAAACACCTTATAAAAGTCCTTGCAAAGCTCAGAGTCCTCACTTCAGTGAAGTAATGCTGCACAGATTGAGTCAAAGCCCAGTATAGAGCCAACATCACCTGACTTTACAGACACACAATGTTTTTGATGATTTAATGTTCGGTTTGTTTTCACGTGCTTTAAAAAGAACTTTTCTCCCCCTTTCTCCACTTCTAATCCCTGTGTTTACTGCATTCTTTTTAAAGCAGGGAAATGCAATATTTGTTGTGGCAACATGACGGAAAACATTTTAAAATATCCATCAATGTTCCAGTTAAAGATGAAACACTTGATCAACGCAGCATATAGATTTAGATATATTGCTACATTAATATTTAACACATCCTTTATAATCAAATGCACAACCCAAAGAATCATAAAGAAGAAAAACAGAAAAAGGCCATTTCAAATACGCTACAAACAATGGCAAAAATAAATAAATGACACTTTTAAGTTGCAAGCATAATTTTGTTGAGTTCTGTCGACATACTAATGTTGATAACTACATCAACTTAATATTGTGTGTAACTCAGACTAGAACTTACAATTTTGTGTTAATTGATTTTTTTTTTTTTTAAGTTGTTGTAACTTATTGAAATCATCATGCACAGGACTCGATAAGGAGAATAAATGTGGTAACACTTTATTTTACAGTGCCGTAGTTACATGTTACTACATGTACTTACTATAGTAATAACAGTAAATTATGCATAATTACAAGTAACTAACCCTAAACCAAACCCTAACCCTAACTGTAACTCTATAGTAAGTACATGTAGATAATTAATAGTACTCAGTACTTATTTGAGTATTTACAATGTAACTACGGCACTGTAAAATAAAGTGTAACCATAAATGTTTTAGTGAAGAGAAAGACCTGTTTGTGTTTAATACGTTTAACCTTTATAAGGGTTTGTGTTGTGTTGGTTTTTGTGGTTATCACAGCGCTGAATAGCGCACGCATTACAATCTTCATACATCCACAACCTCACATAAACTCAACTCTTGCGCTGGTAACCACAAAAACTTCAACATAACACAAACTCTTTTAAATGTCAAACAGAACTAAAAACTTTCCCTTTACTCAAACACACACAAAATATCACAATTACAATATTTACTCTTGTGATCCAGTCATACGCAAAGCACGCTGGCAACTACAGATCCTCCGCCCAACTTCAGTTAATGCAAGAAAAATCATGCATGTAGTCCCAACACAAATGGATTAAGTAAACTTCACTCTCACATATATTTAATTGGATTGAAGACAATGAAATTATGTTATGACAAAATGTATAGCAGTTGTGTTGGTTTAACTCATTTTAATGAAGTATGCATAAACTACACTGACTATATGAGCAATGACCGTCTTAAAACTGTCAATTGAACATATCTGGGTGAACAGCTTTTTTTTTAATTAACGTATTTGCAATCGCACCTTTTTGATCTTGACAAATTGCAGTTTTGTACTTGTTATGCACGTTTCCCAATAATGAGTGAACGTTTTTTTAGTTCACACCGCGTACAGCGGTGTGTGTCTGTGTGTGTCTGCGGATTAATGTGTGAATCAGTTTTCCACTGCGTACACTGTCCACATCCTATCCATCAAACTCACACTAACAAAGCAACAAGCTGTTTAACCACAGTACGATCAGATAATTTTTGGTTGCATGTAATTTTTGAAACTGCATGTTGGAAAAGACATCTATGTGAGCAATCTTGTGAAAGTGCACAGGAATGATCTGATTCTCTGACACATTCATGTCTTATTCTTATCAAGTCTGTGTGAACAACACTGCACACAAGATGTACATGTACAGTAACTACTGAAAGAAGAAGAAGGTGTTGTCATTAAGTCAGAATCTCACCAATACACAGAGCAAAAAAACTTTAGAGACATGAATTCTTTGGTGATACATAATATAACATTTTAATTCTACATTTTACATCCAAATAGCAGCACAGACATGGACCTGAAGCTTGGCCCTCCTCACATTGACAACGTTTTCATAACTGGCCATGTCAAATTAAGAGTTTCAAACAAATGTACTGGAAGTACATGAACATGCTGACAGGCTTGGATGCTAGTAATGGTGCTATACCGTAATATATGTATATATAAGATGCATGTTAACATTTGAAATGAGTGGATAGGCAGCAAATGTCATTGGTGTAGTTTCACTGCTAACATAGTTCATTTAAGGCTGCATATGCAAACAATATTCTTTAAATGTACATTTTATACTTTAAGTAGTACAATGTTATAAAAATTATGACATAAAAGTATGTGAGATGTTTACAAATGCATATTATAAAAAGTAAGGCTAAAGTAGAGATTTTGTCTGCTCTTAGCATGAATCCATGGCTTCTCTCAGATGCTCATGGTGCACTGGATGAACTGTGAGAAGAGACACAAGATATTCAAATAATCTGAATAACCAGTGAAACCTTCATAATGCAATCATTCACATTAACTGACAGACAGTTCAAAGTCATTAGCTTCATGGGAATGCTTTAGAAAACAATGACAACTACAAAAAACACCAATGTTCAATAAACAGTCATATTCATTTAATAAATGTAATAATAAATCAAACAATTCCTCAATTCTGCACAGCAGCAAGGTCACATGACTATTCAGGGACCCCTTTAAGTAGGACTTGGTGAATAAAGTATAAATTGAAATACAATGCTATATTTTTAGATTTATGACTCTTATAAAAGCTTTAGAAAAAAAAAAAAAAACAGCCTAATTTCTGGCAACTTAGTAAGTTAAAAATCACAAATGCCTGAATTTATTAATTTATCAGTATGAAAATCAACACTAGAAGACCAGACATCTTTGGGTTTCTTTAGAGGTCATTGCTAACACTCGTTTTCATGGATGGAAACTTGCAACTTTTTATTCCTATAACAGAATGCTTTTACTATACAACTTTACCATGATATAATGAACTATCACCATATTGAACTGTCTATCACACGTTGATTTACAGGTTACATTGTACTGAAAATTATTTTTACTTCAAAAATGCATCCTCTTGGTATAAAGTAAGACTGTTTTTCTTCATGATATTATGTTCAGTAATGTTTTTAAGACTTACATCATCGTATTGAAATGTGGCCATTCCCTGTTGGGCCTGGTCCCGCTTTCTGAACAGATCTGATCAGGAGACAGTTTCACAGTAAAGACATTAGTGTTTATCACTTCATTCATTAGATTTAAACGATTCCGGACAATGCCAAATCATCATTATATTGGATGAATTAGGGTAATCTGGAACAGCTAAAAATATTCAAATGTCTAGAAAAAATGGGCCAAATTACGCTAAGGCCTGTTACACATGTGTAATACCACAGTATAGAGCGGACAGTTCCAGCCCTAATCACTCTAGAAAACAGAAACATCAGAAGATTCAAAGAAACAAATAAATAAAGAATGAAAAAACTGAATGCAGATGTTGTTTGTAGACTTGTACACTCTGCAGGCGATTTCATGAGGATCGAGTTTGTAATAGTTCTCAATTACCCCCTCCCAAAAAACATTTTTAGAATTTATTCTTGTTATTAAAGAAAGTAATTAACTTAGTTAACTTTGCTCTCCTTGTTGGCAGAGGCTATTTACAGTAGCTCCGCCCACCAGTTTCTGATTGGGCCAGACAAAACTACAGAAGAAACCTGTCAGATAACAGGATCAGTGGTGTGGAGAGTAAGCGGGAAGTGTTTAATAGCGGGAATGAAGCGTTTATCTGGTGTTTAATAGCGGGAATAAAGCGTTTATCGGGTGTTTAATAGCGGGAATAAAGCGTTTATCGGGTGTTTAATAGCGGCAATAAAGCGTTTATCGGGTGTTTAATAGCGGCAATAAAGCGTTTATCGGGTGTTTAATAGCGGCAATGAAGCGTTTATCTGGTGTTTAATAGCAGGAATAAAGCATTTATCGGGTGTTTAATAGCGGGAATAAAGCGTTTATCGGGTGTTTAATAGCGGGAATGAAGCGTTTATCTGGTGTTTAATAGCAGGAACGAAGTGTTTATCTGGTGTTTAATAGCGGGAATAAAGCGTTTATCGGGTGTTTAATAGCGTCAATAAAGCATTTATCGGGTGTTTAATAGCAGGAATGAAGTGTTTATCTGGTGTTTAATAGCAGGAATAAAGCATTTATCGGGTGTTTAATAGCGGGAATAAAGCGTTTATCGGGTGTTTAATAGCGGGAACAAAGCATTTATCGGGTGTTTAATAGCGGGAATGAAGCGTTTATCTGGTGTTTAATAGCGGGAATAAAGCGTTTATCGGGTGTTTAATAGCGTCAATAAAGCATTTATCGGGTGTTTAATAGCAGGAATGAAGTGTTTATCTGGTGTTTAATAGCGGGAATGAAGCGTTTATCTGGTGTTTAATAGCGGCAATAAAGCGTTTATCGCGTGTTTAATAGCAGGAATGAAGCGTTTATCTGGTGTTTAATAGCGGGAATAAAGCGTTTATCGGGTGTTTAATAGCGGGAATGAAGCGTTTATCTGGTGTTTAATAGCGGGAATAAAGCGTTTATCGGGTGTTTAATAGCGGGAATAAAGAGTTTATCGGGTGTTTAATAGCGGCAATAAAGCGTTTATCGGGTGTTTAATAGCAGGAATGAAGCGTTTATCTGGTGTTTAATAGCGGGAATGAAGCGTTTATCTGGTGTTTAATAGCGGCAATAAAGCGTTTATCGAGTGTTTAATAGCGGGAATGAAGCGTTTATCGGGTGTTTAATAGTGTCAATAAAGCATTTATCGGGCGTTTAATAGCAGGAATGAAGCGTTTATCTGGTGTTTAATAGCGGGAATAAAGCGTTTATCGGGTGTTTAATAGCGGGAATGAAGCGTTTATCTGGTGTTTAATAGCAGGAACGAAGTGTTTATCTGGTGTTTAATAGCGGGAACAAAGCATTTATCGGGTGTTTAATAGCGGGAATAAAGCGTTTATCGGGTGTTTAATAGCAGGAATGAAGCGTTTATCTGGTGTTTAATAGCGGGAATGAAGCGTTTATCTGGTGTTTAATAGCAGGAATGAAGCGTTTATCTGGTGTTTAATAGCAGGAATGAAGCGTTTATCTGGTGTTTAATAGCGGAAATGAAGCGTTTATCTGGTGTTTAATAGCGGGAATAAAGCATTTATCGTGTGTTTAATAGCGTCAATAAAGCATTTATCGGGTGTTTAATAGCAGGAATGAAGTGTTTATCTGGTGTTTAATAGCGGGAACAAAGCATTTATCGGGTGTTTAATAGCGGCAATAAAGCGTTTATCGGGTGTTTAATAGCAGGAATGAAGCGTTTATCTGGTGTTTAATAGCGGGAATGAAGCGTTTATCTGGTGTTTAATAGCGGGAATGAAGCGTTTATCTGGTGTTTAATAGCGGGAATAAAGCGTTTATCTGGTGTTTAATAGCAGGAATGAAGCGTTTATCTGGTGTTTAATAGCGGGAATAAAGCATTTATCGTGTGTTTAATAGCGTCAATAAAGCATTTATCGGGTGTTTAATAGCAGGAATAAAGTGTTTATCTGGTGTTTAATAGCAGGAATGAAGCGTTTATCTGGTGTTTAATAGCGGCAATAAAGCGTTTATCGCGTGTTTAATAGCAGGAATGAAGCGTTTATCTGGTGTTTAATAGCGGGAATAAAGCGTTTATCGGGTGTTTAATAGCGTCAATAAAGCATTTATCGGGTGTTTGATAGCAGGAATGAAGCGTTTATCTGGTGTTTAATAGCGGCAATAAAGCGTTTATCGGGTGTTTAATAGCAGTAATGAAGCGTTTATCTGGTGTGTAATAGCGGGAATGAAGCGTTTATCTGGTGTATAATAGCGGCAATAAAGCGTTTATCGGGTGTTTAATAGCAGGAACGAAGCGTTTATCTGGTGTTTAATAGCAGGAACGAAGCGTTTATCTGGTGTTTAATAGCAGGAATGAAGCGTTTATCTGGTGTTTAATAGCAGGAATGAAGCGTTTATCTGGTGTTTAATAGCAGGAATGAAGCGTTTATCTGGTGTTTAATAGCGGAAATGAAGCGTTTATCTGGTGTTTAATAGCGGGAATAAAGCATTTATCGTGTGTTTAATAGCGTCAATAAAGCATTTATCGGGTGTTTAATAGCAGGAATGAAGTGTTTATCTGGTGTTTAATAGCGGAAATGAAGCGTTTATCTGGTGTTTAATAGCGGGAATAAAGCATTTATCGTGTGTTTAATAGCGTCAATAAAGCATTTATCGGGTGTTTAATAGCAGGAATGAAGTGTTTATCTGGTGTTTAATAGCGGGAATGAAGCGTTTATCTGGTGTTTAATAGCGGGAACAAAGCATTTATCGGGTGTTTAATAGCGGGAATAAAGCGTTTATCGGGTGTTTAATAGCGGCAATAAAGCGTTTATCGGGTGTTTAATAGCAGGAATGAAGCGTTTATCGGGTGTTTAATAGCGGGAATGAAGCGTTTATCTGGTGTTTAATAGCGGGAATGAAGCGTTTATCTGGTGTTTAATAGCGTTAATAAAGCATTTATCGGGTGTTTAATAGCAGGAATGAAGTGTTTATCTGGTGTTTAATAGCGGGAATGAAGCGTTTATCTGGTGTTTAATAGCGGGAATGAAGCGTTTATCTGGTGTTTAATAGCGGGAATAAAGCGTTTATCTTGTGTTTAATAGCAGGAATGAAGCGTTTATCTGGTGTTTAATAGCGGGAATAAAGCATTTATCGTGTGTTTAATAGCGTCAATAAAGCATTTTTCGGGTGTTTAATAGCAGGAATGAAGTGTTTATCTGGTGTTTAATAGCAGGAATGAAGCGTTTATCTGGTGTTTAATAGCGGGAATAAAGCGTTTATTGGGTGTTTAATAGCGTCAATAAAGCATTTATCGGGTGTTTAATAGCAGGAATGAAGTGTTTATCTGGTGTTTAATAGCGGGAATGAAACATTTATCTGATGTTTAATATCGGCAATAAAGCGTTTATCGGGTGTTTAATAGCAGGAATGAAGCGTTTATCTGGTGTTTAATAGCGGCAATAAAGCGTTTATCGGGTGTTTAATAGCAGTAATGAAGCGTTTATCTGGTGTGTAATAGCGGGAATGAAGCGTTTATCTGGTGTTTAATAGCGGGAATAAAGCGTTTATCTGGTGTTTAATAGCGGGAATGAAGCGTTTATCTGGTGTTTAATAGCGGGAATAAAGCATTTATCGTGTGTTTAATAGCGTCAATAAAGCATTTATCGGGTGTTTAATAGCAGGAATGAAGTGTTTATCTGGTGTTTAATAGCAGGAATGAAGCGTTTATCTGGTGTTTAATAGCGGGAATGAAGCGTTTATCTGGTGTTTAATAGCGGGAATAAAGCGTTTATCTTGTGTTTAATAGCAGGAATGAAGCGTTAATCTGGTGTTTAATAGCGGGAATAAAGCATTTATCGTGTGTTTAATAGCGTCAATAAAGCATTTATCGGGTGTTTAATAGCAGGAATGAAGTGTTTATCTGGTGTTTAATAGCAGGAATGAAGCGTTTATCTGGTGTTTAATAGCGGGAATAAAGCGTTTATCGGGTGTTTAATAGCGTCAATAAAGCATTTATCGGGTGTTTAATAGCAGGAATGAAGTGTTTATCTGGTGTTTAATAGCGGGAATGAAGCGTTTATCTGGTGTTTAATAGCGGCAATAAAGCGTTTATCGGGTGTTTAATAGCAGGAATGAAGTGTTTATCTGGTGTTTAATAGCGGGAATGAAGCGTCTATCTGGTGTTTAATAGCGGCAATAAAGCGTTTATCGCGTGTTTAATAGCAGGAATGAAGCGTTTATCTGGTGTTTAATAGCGGGAATAAAGCGTTTATCGGGTGTTTAATAGCGGCAATAAAGCGTTTATCGGGTGTTTAATAGCATTAATGAAGCGTTTATCTGGTGTGTAATAGCGGGAACGAAGCGTTTATCTGATGTTTAATAGCGGCAATAAAGTGTTTATCGGGTGTTTAATAGCAGGAATGAAGCGTTTATCTGGTGTTTAATAGCGGGAATGAAGAGTTTATCTGGTGTTTAATAGCGGCAATAAAGCGTTTATCGGGTGTTTAATAGCAGGAATGAAGCGTTTATCTGGTGTTTAATAGCGGCAATAAAGTGTTTATCGGGTGTTTAATAGCAGGAATGAAGCGTTTATCTGGTGTTTAATAGCGGGAATGAAGAGTTTATCTGGTGTTTAATAGCGGCAATAAAGCGTTTATCGGGTGTTTAATAGCGGCAATAAAGCGTTTATCTGGTGTTTAATAGCAGGAATGAAGCGTTTATCTGGTGTTTAATAGCGGGAATAAAGCGTTTATCGGGTGTTTAATAGCGGCAATAAAGCGTTTATCGGGTGTTTAATAGCAGGAATGAAGCGTTTATCTGGTGTTTAATAGCGGGACTGAAGCGTTTATCTGGTGTTTAATAGCGGGAATAAAGCGTTTATCGGGTGTTTAATAGCAGGAATAAAGCGTTTATCGGGTGTTTAATAGCAGGAACGAAGTGTTTATCTGGTGTTTAATAGCGGGAATAAAGCGTTTATCTGGTGTTTAATAGCAGGGAATAAAGCGTTTATCGGGTGTTTAATAGCGGGAATAAAGCGTTTATCGGGTGTTTAATAGCGGGAATAAAGCGTTTATCGGGTGTTTAATAGCGGGAATAAAGCGTTTATCGGGTGTTTAATAGCAGGAATGAAACGTTTATCTAGTGTTTAATAGCAGGAATGAAGCGTTTATCTGGTGTTTAATAGCGGCAAGAAAGCGTTTATCGAGTGTTTAATAGCGGGAATAAAGCGTTTATCGAGTGTTTAATAGCGGGAATGAAGCGTTTATCGGGTGTTTAATAGCGTCAATAAAGCATTTATCGGGCGTTTAATAGCAGGAATGAAGCGTTTATCTGGTGTTTAATAGCGGGAATGAAGCGTTTATAGGGTGTTTAATAAGCGGGAATGAAGCGTTTCTCTGGTGTTTAATCGCGGGAATGAAGCGTTTATCTGGTGTTTAATAGCGGGAATAAAGCGTTTATCTGGTGTTTAATAGCAGGAATGAAGCGTTTATCGGGTGTTTAATAGCGTCAATAAAGCATTTATCGGGCGTTTAATAGCAGGAATGAAGCGTTTATCTGGTGTTTAATAGCGGGAATGAAGCGTTTATCTGGTGTTTAATAGCGGGAATGAAGCGTTTATCTGGTGTTTAATAGCAGGAATGAAGCGTTTATCTGGTGTTTAATAGCGGCAATAAAGCGTTTATCTGGTGTTTAATAGCGGCAATAAAGCGTTTATCTGGTGTTTAATAGCGGCAATAAAGCGTTTATCTGGTGTTTAATAGCGGGAATGAAGCGTTTATCTGGTGTTTAATAGCGGGAATAAAGCGTTTATCGGGTGTTTAATAGCGGGAATGAAGCGTTTATCTGGTGTTTAATAGCAGGAACGAAGTGTTTATCTGGTGTTTAATAGCGGGAACAAAGCATTTATCTGGTGTTTAATAGCGGCAATAAAGCGTTTATCTGGTGTTTAATAGCAGGAATGAAGCGTTTATCTGGTGTTTAATAGCGGGAATAAAGCGTTTATCGGGTGTTTATTAGCGTCAATAAAGCATTTATCGGGTGTTTAATAGCAGGAACGAAGCGTTTATCTGGTGTTTAATAGCAGGAATGAAGCGTTTATCTGGTGTTTAATAGCGGGAATAAAGCGTTTATCGGGTGTTTAATAGCGTCAATAAAGCATTTATCGGGTGTTTGATAGCAGGAATGAAGCGTTTATCTGGTGTTTAATAGCGGCAATAAAGCGTTTATCGGGTGTTTAATAGCAGTAATGAAGCGTTTATCTGGTGTGTAATAGCGGGAATGAAGCGTTTATCTGGTGTATAATAGCGGCAATAAAGCGTTTATCGGGTGTTTAATAGCAGGAACGAAGCGTTTATCTGGTGTTTAATAGCAGGAATGAAGCGTTTATCTGGTGTTTAATAGCAGGAATAAAGCATTTATCGGGTGTTTAATAGCAGGAATGAAGTGTTTATCTGGTGTTTAATAGCGGGAATGAAGCGTTTATCTGGTGTTTAATAGCGGGAACAAAGCATTTATCGGGTGTTTAATAGCGGGAATAAAGCGTTTATCGGGTGTTTAATAGCGGCAATAAAGCGTTTATCGGGTGTTTAATAGCAGGAATGAAGCGTTTATCGGGTGTTTAATAGCGGGAATGAAGCGTTTATCTGGTGTTTAATAGCGGGAATGAAGCGTTTATCTGGTGTTTAATAGCGTTAATAAAGCATTTATCGGGTGTTTAATAGCAGGAATGAAGTGTTTATCTGGTGTTTAATAGCGGGAATGAAGCGTTTATCTGGTGTTTAATAGCGGGAATGAAGCGTTTATCTGGTGTTTAATAGCAGGAATAAAGCGTTTATCTTGTGTTTAATAGCAGGAATGAAGCGTTTATCTGGTGTTTAATAGCGGGAATAAAGCATTTATCGTGTGTTTAATAGCGTCAATAAAGCATTTATCGGGTGTTTAATAGCAGGAATGAAGTGTTTATCTGGTGTTTAATAGCAGGAATGAAGCGTTTATCTGGTGTTTAATAGCGGGAATAAAGCGTTTATTGGGTGTTTAATAGCGTCAATAAAGCATTTATCGGGTGTTTAATAGCAGGAATGAAGCATTTATCTGATGTTTAATATCGGCAATAAAGCGTTTATCGGGTGTTTAATAGCAGGAATGAAGCGTTTATCTGGTGTTTAATAGCGGCAATAAAGCGTTTATCGGGTGTTTAATAGCAGTAATGAAGCGTTTATCTGGTGTGTAATAGCGGGAATGAAGCGTTTATCTGGTGTTTAATAGCGGGAATGAAGCGTTTATCTGGTGTTTAATAGCGGGAATGAAGCGTTTATCTGGTGTTTAATAGCGGCAATAAAGCGTTTATCTGGTGTTTAATAGCGGCAATAAAGCGTTTATCTGGTGTTTAATAGCGGCAATAAAGCGTTTATCGGGTGTTTAATAGCAGGAATGAAGCGTTTATCGGGTGTTTAATAGCGGGAATGAAGCGTTTATCTGGTGTTTAATAGCAGGAACGAAGTGTTTATCTGGTGTTTAATAGCGGGAACAAAGCATTTATCGGGTGTTTAATAGCGGGAATAAAGCGTTTATCGGGTGTTTAATAGCGGCAATAAAGCGTTTATCGGGTGTTTAATAGCAGGAATGAAGCGCTGGTGTTTAATAGCGGGAATGAAGCGTTTATCTGGTGTTTAATAGCGGGAATGAAGCGTTTATCTGGTGTTTAATAGCGGGAATAAAGCATTTATCTGGTGTTTAATAGCAGGAATGAAGCGTTTATCTGGTGTTTAATAGCGGGAATAAAGCATTTATCGGGTGTTTAATAGCGTCAATAAAGCATTTATCGGGTGTTTAATAGCAGGAATTAAGTGTTTATCGGGTGTTTAATAGCAGGAATGAAGCGTTTATCTGGTGTTTAATAGCGGGAATGAAGTGTTTATCTGGTGTTTAATAGCGGGAATAAAGCGTTTATCGGGTGTTTAATAGCGTCAATAAAGCATTTATCGGGTGTTTGATAGCAGGAATGAAGTGTTTATCTGGTGTTTAATAGCGGGAATGAAGCGTTTATCTGGTGTTTAATAGCGGGAATAAAGCGTTTATCTGGTGTTTAATAGCAGGAATGAAGCGTTTATCGGGTGTTTAATAGCGTCAATAAAGCATTTATCGGGCGTTTAATAGCAGGAATGAAGCGTTTATCTGGTGTTTAATAGCGGGAATGAAGCGTTTATCTGGTGTTTAATAGCGGGAATGAAGCGTTTATCTGGTGTTTAATAGCAGGAATGAAGCGTTTATCTGGTGTTTAATAGCGGGAATAAAGCATTTATCGTGTGTTTAATAGCGTCAATAAAGCATTTATCGGGTGTTTAATAGCAGGAATGAAGTGTTTATCTGGTGTTTAATAGCAGGAATGAAGCGTTTATCTGGTGTTTAATAGCGGGAATAAAGCGTTTATCGGGTGTTTAATAGCGTCAATAAAGCATTTATCGGGTGTTTAATAGCGTCAATAAAGCATTTATCGGGTGTTTGATAGCAGGAATGAAGTGTTTATCTGGTGTTTAATAGCGGGAATGAAGCGTTTATCTGGTGTTTAATAGCGGGAATAAAGCGTTTATCTGGTGTTTAATAGCAGGAATGAAGCGTTTATCGGGTGTTTAATAGCGTCAATAAAGCATTTATCGGGCGTTTAATAGCAGGAATGAAGCGTTTATCTGGTGTTTAATAGCGGGAATGAAGCGTTTATCTGGTGTTTAATAGCGGGAATGAAGCGTTTATCTGGTGTTTAATAGCGGGAATAAAGCGTTTATCGGGTGTTTAATAGCGGGAATGAAGCGTTTATCTGGTGTTTAATAGCAGGAACGAAGTGTTTATCTGGTGTTTAATAGCGGGAACAAAGCATTTATCTGGTGTTTAATAGCGGCAATAAAGCGTTTATCTGGTGTTTAATAGCAGGAATGAAGCGTTTATCTGGTGTTTAATAGCGGGAATAAAGCGTTTATCGGGTGTTTATTAGCGTCAATAAAGCATTTATCGGGTGTTTAATAGCAGGAACGAAGCGTTTATCTGGTGTTTAATAGCAGGAATGAAGCGTTTATCTGGTGTTTAATAGCGGGAATAAAGCGTTTATCGGGTGTTTAATAGCGTCAATAAAGCATTTATCGGGTGTTTAATAGCGGGAATAAAGCGTTTATCGGGTGTTTAATAGCGGCAATAAAGTGTTTATCGGGTGTTTAATAGCATTAATGAAGCGTTTATCTGGTGTGTAATAGCGGGAATGAAGCGTTTATCTGGTGTATAATAGCGGCAATAAAGCGTTTATCGGGTGTTTAATAGCAGGAACGAAGCGTTTATCTGGTGTTTAATAGCAGGAATGAAGCGTTTATCTGGTGTTTAATAGCAGGAATAAAGCATTTATCGGGTGTTTAATAGCAGGAATGAAGTGTTTATCTGGTGTTTAATAGCGGGAATGAAGCGTTTATCTGGTGTTTAATAGCGGGAACAAAGCATTTATCGGGTGTTTAATAGCGGGAATAAAGCGTTTATCGGGTGTTTAATAGCGGCAATAAAGCGTTTATCGGGTGTTTAATAGCAGGAATGAAGCGTTTATCGGGTGTTTAATAGCGGGAATGAAGCGTTTATCTGGTGTTTAATAGCGGGAATGAAGCGTTTATCTGGTGTTTAATAGCGTTAATAAAGCATTTATCGGGTGTTTAATAGCAGGAATGAAGTGTTTATCTGGTGTTTAATAGCGGGAATGAAGCGTTTATCTGGTGTTTAATAGCGGGAATGAAGCGTTTATCTGGTGTTTAATAGCGGGAATGAAGCGTTTATCTGGTGTTTAATAGCAGGAATAAAGCGTTTATCTTGTGTTTAATAGCAGGAATGAAGCGTTTATCTGGTGTTTAAGAGCAGGAATGAAGCGTTTATCTGGTGTTTAATAGCGGGAATAAAGCATTTATCGTGTGTTTAATAGCGTCAATAAAGCATTTATCGGGTGTTTAATAGCAGGAATGAAGTGTTTATCTGGTGTTTAATAGCAGGAATGAAGCGTTTATCTGGTGTTTAATAGCGGGAATAAAGCGTTTATTGGGTGTTTAATAGCGTCAATAAAGCATTTATCGGGTGTTTAATAGCAGGAATGAAGCATTTATCTGATGTTTAATATCGGCAATAAAGCGTTTATCGGGTGTTTAATAGCAGGAATGAAGCGTTTATCTGGTGTTTAATAGCGGCAATAAAGCGTTTATCGGGTGTTTAATAGCAGTAATGAAGCGTTTATCTGGTGTGTAATAGCGGGAATGAAGCGTTTATCTGGTGTTTAATAACGGGAATAAAGCGTTTATCTGGTGTTTAATAGCGGGAATGAAGCGTTTATCTGGTGTTTAATAGCGGGAATAAAGCATTTATCGTGTGTTTAATAGCGTCAATAAAGCATTTATCGGGTGTTTAATAGCAGGAATGAAGTGTTTATCTGGTGTTTAATAGCAGGAATGAAGCGTTTATCTGGTGTTTAATAGCGGGAATGAAGCGTTTATCTGGTGTTTAATAGCGGGAATAAAGCGTTTATCTTGTGTTTAATAGCAGGAATGAAGCGTTAATCTGGTGTTTAATAGCGGGAATAAAGCATTTATCGTGTGTTTAATAGCGTCAATAAAGCATTTATCGGGTGTTTAATAGCAGGAATGAAGTGTTTATCTGGTGTTTAATAGCAGGAATGAAGCGTTTATCTGGTGTTTAATAGCGGGAATAAAGCGTTTATCGGGTGTTTAATAGCGTCAATAAAGCATTTATCGGGTGTTTAATAGCAGGAATGAAGTGTTTATCTGGTGTTTAATAGCGGGAATGAAGCGTTTATCTGGTGTTTAATAGCGGCAATAAAGCGTTTATCGGGTGTTTAATAGCAGGAATGAAGTGTTTATCTGGTGTTTAATAGCGGGAATGAAGCGTTTATCTGGTGTTTAATAGCGGGAATGAAGCGTTTATCTGGTGTTTAATAGCGGGAATGAAGCGTTTATCTGGTGTTTAATAGCGGCAATAAAGCGTTTATCTGGTGTTTAATAGCGGGAATGAAGCGTTTATCTGGTGTTTAATAGCGGGAATGAAGCGTTTATCTGGTGTTTAATAGCGGGAATAAAGCGTTTATCTGGTGTTTAATAGCGGGAATGAAGCGTTTATCTGGTGTTTAATAGCAGGAAAGTAGTGTTTTTCTGGTGTTTAATAGCGTTAAAAAAGCATTTATCTGGTGTTTTATAGCGGGAATTAAGTGTTTATCTGGTGTTTAATAGCAGGAATGAAGCGTTTATCTGGTGTTTAATAGCGGGAATAAAGCGTTTATCGGGTGTTTAATAGCGGCAATAAAGCGTTTATCGGGTGTTTAATAGCATTAATGAAGCGTTTATCTGGTGTGTAATAGCGGGAACGAAGCGTTTATCTGATGTTTAATAGCGGCAATAAAGTGTTTATCGGGTGTTTAATAGCAGGAATGAAGCGTTTATCTGGTGTTTAATAGCGGGAATGAAGAGTTTATCTGGTGTTTAATAGCGGCAATAAAGCGTTTATCGGGTGTTTAATAGCAGGAATGAAGCGTTTATCTGGTGTTTAATAGCGGCAATAAAGTGTTTATCGGGTGTTTAATAGCAGGAATGAAGCGTTTATCTGGTGTTTAATAGCGGGAATGAAGAGTTTATCTGGTGTTTAATAGCGGCAATAAAGCGTTTATCGGGTGTTTAATAGCGGCAATAAAGCGTTTATCTGGTGTTTAATAGCAGGAATGAAGCGTTTATCTGGTGTTTAATAGCGGGAATAAAGCGTTTATCGGGTGTTTAATAGCGGCAATAAAGTGTTTATCGGGTGTTTAATAGCAGGAATGAAGCGTTTATCTGGTGTTTAATAGCGGGACTGAAGCGTTTATCTGGTGTTTAATAGCGGGAATAAAGCGTTTATCGGGTGTTTAATAGCAGGAATAAAGCGTTTATCGGGTGTTTAATAGCAGGAACGAAGTGTTTATCTGGTGTTTAATAGCGGGAATAAAGCGTTTATCTGGTGTTTAATAGCGGGAATAAAGCGTTTATCTGGTGTTTAATAGCAGGGAATAAAGCGTTTATCTGGTGTTTAATAGCGGGAATAAAGCGTTTATCGGGTGTTTAATAGCGGGAATAAAGCGTTTATCGGGTGTTTAATAGCGGGAATAAAGCGTTTATCGGGTGTTTAATAGCAGGAATGAAACGTTTATCTAGTGTTTAATAGCAGGAATGAAGCGTTTATCTGGTGTTTAATAGCGGCAAGAAAGCGTTTATCGAGTGTTTAATAGCGGGAATAAAGCGTTTATCGAGTGTTTAATAGCGGGAATGAAGCGTTTATCGGGTGTTTAATAGCGTCAATAAAGCATTTATCGGGCGTTTAATAGCAGGAATGAAGCGTTTATCTGGTGTTTAATAGCGGGAATGAAGCGTTTATCGGGTGTTTAATAGCGGGAATGAAGCGTTTATCTGGTGTTTAATAGCGGGAATGAAGCGTTTATCTGGTGTTTAATAGCGGGAATAAAGCGTTTATCTGGTGTTTAATAGCAGGAATGAAGCGTTTATCTGGTGTTTAATAGCGTCAATAAAGCATTTATCGGGCGTTTAATAGCAGGAATGAAGCGTTTATCTGGTGTTTAATAGCGGGAATGAAGCGTTTATCTGGTGTTTAATAGCGGGAATGAAGCGTTTATCTGGTGTTTAATAGCAGGAATGAAGCGTTTATCTGGTGTTTAATAGCGGCAATAAAGCGTTTATCTGGTGTTTAATAGCGGCAATAAAGCGTTTATCTGGTGTTTAATAGCGGCAATAAAGCGTTTATCTGGTGTTTAATAGCGGGAATGAAGCGTTTATCTGGTGTTTAATAGCGGGAATAAAGCGTTTATCGGGTGTTTAATAGCGGGAATGAAGCGTTTATCTGGTGTTTAATAGCAGGAACGAAGTGTTTATCTGGTGTTTAATAGCGGGAACAAAGCATTTATCTGGTGTTTAATAGCGGCAATAAAGCGTTTATCTGGTGTTTAATAGCAGGAATGAAGCGTTTATCTGGTGTTTAATAGCGGGAATAAAGCGTTTATCGGGTGTTTATTAGCGTCAATAAAGCATTTATCGGGTGTTTAATAGCGTCAATAAAGCATTTATCGGGTGTTTGATAGCAGGAATGAAGTGTTTATCTGGTGTTTAATAGCGGGAATGAAGCGTTTATCTGGTGTTTAATAGCGGGAATAAAGCGTTTATCTGGTGTTTAATAGCAGGAATGAAGCGTTTATCGGGTGTTTAATAGCGTCAATAAAGCATTTATCGGGCGTTTAATAGCAGGAATGAAGCGTTTATCTGGTGTTTAATAGCGGGAATGAAGCGTTTATCTGGTGTTTAATAGCGGGAATGAAGCGTTTATCTGGTGTTTAATAGCGGGAATAAAGCGTTTATCGGGTGTTTAATAGCGGGAATGAAGCGTTTATCTGGTGTTTAATAGCAGGAACGAAGTGTTTATCTGGTGTTTAATAGCGGGAACAAAGCATTTATCTGGTGTTTAATAGCGGCAATAAAGCGTTTATCTGGTGTTTAATAGCAGGAATGAAGCGTTTATCTGGTGTTTAATAGCGGGAATAAAGCGTTTATCGGGTGTTTATTAGCGTCAATAAAGCATTTATCGGGTGTTTAATAGCAGGAATGAAGTATTTATCTGGTGTTTAATAGCGGGAATGAAGCGTTTATCTGGTGTTTAATAGCGTCAATAAAGCATTTATCGTGTGTTTAATAGCATCAATAAAGCATTTATCGGGTGTTTAATAGCAGGAATGAAGTGTTTATCTGGTGTTTAATAGCAGGAATGAAGCGTTTATCTGGTGTTTAATAGCGGGAATGAAGCGTTTATCTGGTGTTTAATAGCGGCAATAAAGCGTTTATGGGGTGTTTAATAGCAGGAATGAAGTGTTTATCTGGTGTTTAATGGCGGGAATGAAGCGTTTATCTGGTGTTTAATAGCGGCAATAAAGCGTTTATCGCGTGTTTAATAGCAGGAATGAAGCGTTTATCTGGTGTTTAATAGCAGGAATGAAGCGTTTATCGGGTGTTTAATAGCGTCAATAAAGCATTTATCGGGTGTTTGATAGCAGGAATGAAGCGTTTATCTGGTGTTTAATAGCGGCAATAAAGCGTTTATCTGGTGTGTAATAGCGGGAATGAAGCGTTTATCTGGTGTATAATAGCGGCAATAAAGCGTTTATCGGGTGTTTAATAGCAGGAATGAAGCGTTTATCTGGTGTTTAATAGCAGGAATGAAGCGTTTATCTGGTGTTTAATAGCAGGAATGAAGCGTTTATCTGGTGTTTAATAGCAGGAATGAAGCGTTTATCTGGTGTTTAATAGCGGGAATGAAGCGTTTATCTGGTGTTTAATAGCGGGAATGAAGCGTTTATCTGGTGTTTAATAGCGGGAATAAAGCGTTTATCTGGTGTTTAATAGCGGGAATAAAGCATTTATCGTGTGTTTAATAGCGTTAATAAAGCATTTATCGGGTGTTTAATAGCAGGAATGAAGTGTTTATCTGGTGTTTAATAGCGGGAATGAAGCGTTTATCTGGTGTTTAATAGCGGGAATGAAGCGTTTATCTGGTGTTTAATAGCGGGAATGAAGCGTTTATCTGGTGTTTAATAGCGGGAATAAAGCGTTTATCGGGTGTTTAATAGCGTCAATAAAGCATTTATCGGGTGTTTGATAGCAGGAATGAAGCGTTTATCTGGTGTTTAATAGCGGCAATAAAGCGTTTATCTGGTGTGTAATAGCGGGAATGAAGCGTTTATCTGGTGTATAATAGCGGCAATAAAGCGTTTATCGGGTGTTTAATAGCAGGAATGAAGCGTTTATCTGGTGTTTAATAGCAGGAATGAAGCGTTTATCTGGTGTTTAATAGCAGGAATGAAGCGTTTATCTGGTGTTTAATAGCAGGAATGAAGCGTTTATCTGGTGTTTAATAGCGGGAATGAAGCGTTTATCTGGTGTTTAATAGCGGGAATGAAGCGTTTATCTGGTGTTTAATAGCGGGAATAAAGCGTTTATCTGGTGTTTAATAGCGGGAATAAAGCATTTATCGTGTGTTTAATAGCGTTAATAAAGCATTTATCGGGTGTTTAATAGCAGGAATGAAGTGTTTATCTGGCGTTTAATAGCGGGAATGAAGCGTTTATCTGGTGTTTAATAGCGGGAATGAAGCGTTTATCTGGTGTTTAATAGCGGGAATAAAGCGTTTATCTTGTGTTTAATAGCAGGAATGAAGCGTTTATCTGGTGTTTAATAGCGGGAATAAAGCATTTATCGGGTGTTTAATAGCAGGAATGAAGTGTTTATCTGGTGTTTAATAGCAGGAATGAAGCGTTTATCTGGTGTTTAATAGCGGGAATAAAGCGTTTATCGGGTGTTTAATAGCGTCAATAAAGCATTTATCGGGTGTTTAATAGCAGGAATGAAGTGTTTATCTGGTGTTTAATAGCGGGAATGAAGCGTTTATCTGGTGTTTAATAGCGGCAATAAAGCGTTTATCGGGTGTTTAATAGCAGGAATGAAGTGTTTATCTGGTGTTTAATAGCGGGAATGAAGCGTTTATCTGGTGTTTAATAGCGGGAGTGAAGCGTTTATCTGGTGTTTAATAGCGGCAATGTTTATCTGGTGTATAATAGCGGCAATAAAGCGTTTATCGGGTGTTTAATAGCAGGAATGAAGCGTTTATCTGGTGTTTAATAGCAGGAATGAAGCGTTTATCTGGTGTTTAATAGCAGGAATGAAGCGTTTATCTGGTGTTTAATAGCGGGAATGAAGCGTTTATCGGGTGTTTAATAGCAGGAACGAAGCGTTTATCTGGTGTTTAATAGCGGCAATAAAGCGTTTATCGGGTGTTTAATAGCAGGAATGAAGCGTTTATCTGGTGTTTAATAGCGGGAATAAAGCGTTTATCGGGTGTTTAATAGCGGCAATAAAGCGTTTATCGGGTGTTTAATAGCAGGAATGAAGCGTTTATCTGGTGTTTAATAGCGGGACTGAAGCGTTTATCTGGTGTTTAATAGCGGGAATAAAGCGTTTATCGGGTGTTTAATAGCGGGAATAAAGCGTTTATCGGGTGTTTAATAGCAGGAACGAAGCGTTTATCTGGTGTTTAATAGCGGGAATAAAGCGTTTATCTGGTGTTTAATAGCGGGAATAAAGCGTTTATCGGGTGTTTAATAGCGGGAATAAAGCATTTATCGGGTGTTTAATAGCGGGAATAAAGCGTTTATCGGGTGTTTAATAGCGGCAATGAAGCATTTATCTGGTGTTTAATAGCGGCAATGAAGCGTTTATCGGGTGTTTAATAGCGGCAATGAAGCGTTTATCGGGTGTTTAATAGCGGGAATGAAGTGTTTATCTGGTGTTTAATAGCAGGAATAAAGTGTTTATTAGTGTTTAGTAGCAGGAATTAAGTTACGTTTTTATCAGTTGTTTTAAACTTAATGCTGCCTATTTTTTTCTGTCAAACTGAAGTGCTGCAGCCAGTGTGGAAACTAAACATGAACATGCTGCTCACACAATATATGGAACAGGCATAATTCACCCTATATTTTACTAAAAGGAAATACGATTCCATTCACAATCAGAACTTGTTAAATTGTGATTGCAACCCAAAAAACATCATGAACATTCTTCATACTTACCAGTCAAGCTCCTGAGTTTGACACAGCAGGCGACATAATCATCAAATGAGATCTTTCCATTAGAGCTATAACGCTTGATTATGCAATTCATGGCCTGAGGACTCAGTCTGTATCCTGCAAAACATGACACTATGACCTTCAAAAACATATTTATACAGCTTATTCACACCTCTTGCCACTAATTAACCAGATGGAAATCCATTTGCATCAACACTTGTTTTGTCCTGGTTTTGCATTCTCGCCAAGAAGCACAAATAAAACCTCTACAGAAATTCTGTACTACAATTACATTCATTTATCCACAGCACTGCCAAAGGAAGACCTTGGATCTGGAAAAAATGGGCTGATGTATTCAGAGATCATAACTTCATTACTCTTCAACTAAAGCACCTAAAAGCCACTGATTTTCTATGAACATTCAGAAGCACTAGAACAGTTCGATCTAGATTCAAAAATTTAATTTACCTCGGCATAGTTGAATAACAAGAGTTCAGTACATGGAAATGACATACAGTGAGTCTCAAACTCCATTGTTTCCTCCTTCTTATATAAATCTCATTTGTTTAAAAGACCTCAGAAGAACAGGCGAATCTCAACGTAACACCGACTGTTACGTGACAGTCGGGGTGTACGCCCCAATATTTGCATATGCCAGCCCATGATGTTCCCAACATTATAAAAGGCATTAGACAAGGGCAGCCAGTTAACATCTGGAGCTGAACACAGCTGAATCATCAGACTAGGTAAGCAAGCAAGAACAACAGCGGAAAATGGCAGATGGAGCAATAATAACTGACATGATCCATGATATCATGATATTTTTAGTGACATTTGTGAATTGTCTTTCTAAATGTTTCGTTAGCATGTTGCTAATGTACTGTTAAATGTGGTTAAAGTTACCATCGTTTCTTACTGTATTCACGGAGACAAGAGCTGTCGCTATTTTCATTTTTAAACACTTGCAGTCTGTATAATTGATAAACAACTTCATTCTTTATAAATCTCTCTAACAGTGTAGCATTAGCCGTTAGCCACGGAGGACAGCCTCAAACTCATTCAGAATAAAACTTTTAACATCCAAATAAATACTTTACTCACATAATTCGAAGCATGCATGCAGCATGCATGACGAACATCTTGTAAAGATCCATTTGAGGGTTATATTAGCTGTGTGAACTTTGTAAATGCACTGTATTATAGTCGACAGCTCGTGTGGCAGGAAACACGCGTCGTAAAGGGGCGGCGCCGAGTGTAAATCAGTGCATTGTTAATGGTGCCCCAAAATAGGCAGTTAAAAAAATTAATTTAAAAAAAATCTATGGGGTATTTTGAGCTGAAACTTCACAGACACATTCAGGAGACACCTTAGACTTATATTACATCTTGTGAAAGAACGTTCCTGGGCACCTTTAAAATGGATCTTTACAAAGTGTTCGTCATGCAGCATGTCTAATCGCGCAAGTACAGTGTTTATTTGGATGTTTACATTTGATTCTGAATGAGTTTGATAGTGCTCCGTGGCTAAAGCTAACATTACACACTGTTGGAGAGATTTATAAAGAATGAAGTTGTGTTTATGAATTATACAGACTGCAAGTGTTTAATAATGAAAATAGCGACGGCTCTTGTCTCTGTGAATACAGTAATAAACGATGGTAACTTTAACCACATTTAACAGTACATTAGCAACATGCTAACGAAACATTTAGAAAAACAAGTCACAAATGTCACTAAAAATATCATGTTATCATGGATCATGTCAGTTATTATCGCTCCATCTGCCATTTTTTGCTATTGTTCTTGCTTGCTTACCTAGTCTGATGATTCAGCTGTGCACAGATCCAGACGTTAACTGGCTGCCCTTGACTAATGCCTTTCATAATGTTGGGAACATGAGCTGACATATGCAAATATTGGGGGCGTACATATTAATGTTATGTAACAGTCGGTGTTATGTTGAGATTTGCCTGTTTTTCTGAGGTCGTTTAAACAAATCAAATTTACATAAGAAGGAGGAAACAATGGAGTTTGAGACTCACTGTATGTCATTTCCATGTGCTGAACTCTAATTATTTGACTATGCAGAGGTAAATTCAATTTTTGAATCTAGGGCACCTTAAATCTTGGAGCCCGTTTTTACATTACTTTTTCTTTTTTTTTTTTTTTACATTTTTCTGGTTAAAATGTGTTCTTTTTTTATTTAGAATTGTGATTATATGTTCATATGCAAGTATGTGGGCATATATTATGCTTGTTTATCAGACAAAATGTTAAAGGATTAATTCATTTCCAAATGAAAATTAGCTTTACTCACCCTCAAGCCATTTGATGAACACAATCAGAGATATATCAATAAATATCCTTATGCATCCAAACTCACATGATCTTATTTCTAAATGACAGTCTTTTCAACCCCACAGTATCATTATTTCTGTCTTACAATCATTCAGATGATCACAGAAGTACCAGATAAAAGTTAATAGTTCAGATATAAACACTGATGTCTACAGTAGTGATCAAAATAGAGTAAATCACCCTTGAAAAGTAACTTGACTCTTCAAATAAAGACTGCATCAATTACATCATTACACCAGTAGGTGGAGACAAGTGACTGTTAAAAATGTATTTGTCATTGAATCATACATAGATCTGTTCAAAAACACTGATTCATCCAGTAATGAAACCAGTATTTATGAGTGAGTCATCGAATTATTCATTCAACCATTATTTTTTTTTAAATAATTCAAATTAATATATATATTTTAAATAAACCAAACGAGTCTGAGCTGAAGAAAGCCGTATCGAGTAAGTTTATGATGAATGGCTGTAGATGGAGACACTTTCTTCAGCTCAGACTCGTTTGGTAACATACTGCCATTATAAAGCTCTAATTATAAAGCTTTAATTGCCACAGTTTATTTAAAATATATATATTAATTTGAATTATTTAAAAAAAAATAATGGTTGAATGAATAATTCGATGACTCACTCATAAATACTGGTTTCATTACTGGATGAATCAGTGTTTTTGAACAGATCTATGTATGATTCAATGACAAATACATTTTTAACAGTCACTTGTCTCCACCTACTGGTGTAATGATGTAATTGATGCAGTCTTTATTTGAAGAGTCAAGTTACTTTCCAAGGGTGATTTACTCTAGTTTGATCACTACTGTAGACATCAGTGTTTATATCTGAACTATTAACTTTTATCCGGTACTTCTGTGATCATCTGAATGATTGTAAGACAGAAATAATGATACTGTGGGGTTGAAAAGACTGTCATTTAGGAATAAGATCATGTGAGTGTTTGAATCAAGATCATCTAGATCATGCAGCTCTATTAGACACTAAACAGGGGCAGATTCTGAAGTTTTACCCATAGAGGAAATGGCCTGGTTCATCTCCTGTGGGTCGACTGTGCCGCTCATGTCCCTGTCGATGCTCATGAAGTGCTGCTTCCAGCCGCTGAGCACTGCCCACAGCTCCTTGAACTCATTGAAGCCCATGGAGCAAGACATGTCTCTCTGATGAACAGCTGAGTTATGGAAAAACCTTCAATAAACCGACACAATTCATTCACCATCAGGGCTGGCACATGTGTAACAGGTTTCAAACAGTTAAATTCTTCAGCGTGAGTGAGGATACGTCAAGCATGCTGATCATGAGTCTACACGTCTCAATGTTGAAAGCTGCAAGAGAAAGAATGTGTTACAAATAAGTTATAAATCTGCAAATACTTTCAGTTTACAACTAAATTCTGCACATTCTGCACCTCTATTAAATGAAGATAAACATTCTTACGTCTGTAGCCGCCAGAGAAGTTGGCCTGAGTCAAACAAGCCTGCAGTTCTTCTGCAGATATCTGGCCATCCTAAACAAAAACAAATTCCAGATGTTATAATATTTATATTTATATAATAGTTGTATCAGGAACAAAAGCAGGAGTTGTTCAGCAGAATGAAAATAGAAGTATCTAATTACATAATGGATTTAAATGTTCTAAGAGAAAGATTAGCCTATGCACATAAATTTCAAGGCAATATCTTTGGCAGAGTAAACGAGGCGCTCTTACCTGTCCGGCGATCGCAGTGAAGTATCCGTACAGAGGGTCCTGCTGCTGCCCGGGGAATCCTCCTGGATACTGCAGGAAACAGGGAGAGGTACGGTTTTGTTACAGAGAGAGGGGTTTGGACAGGCTTTTTCCCCCAGATTTACAATACAGTAAATTTTAAATGCATATTTTAAAGAAGGTTACCTTACCATATACAGTGAAAAACCATGAATGTATTAACGTAACATTATCTGTAACTGTACTGTAAAATACTGTCACATCAATTAAAGTAAAATTATATTCCCAGAAGTCTCTATGTGACATCACATATGATTATGTTTTATGTAAGGCAGCGGTTATTTGCACTAAGAGCAAATAGCGATAGACAGTGTAAATATCAACAAAGAGTATTTTCTTTGAAGTTGTTCGATGCTATTAATACTCAGTGCAAACAGTGGCAGATAGCTTTGCATCTCAGTGTATTGTAGTAGATTATTAAACTATATGCAATAATAACATATTTAGTGTACATGTTTATTAAAATCATAAATGATTGCTGCTTTATTGGGATACATTGGGATGCTTTATATATACACAGTTAATTCCCACTATTAATCTGTCGTTAGGCACTTTATTCCCACTTTTCAAATATTTTCTTCATTTTCATTTAACCCTCATATGGCCTTTGGGGTTTGTTCAAACTCCATTTGATGTTTCCCTCATTAAAAAATGGTTTCCTTCATCTCAGTGGCATGAGATTCTGTGACCTTTGTTACATTATCTATCTAAACACACACAAACTGGGCTTGATTCGGCTGTTCTGAAGGTATTTAAAAACAACAACAAAAAGTCACACTCAGGGTCTGAAAATGGATGGGAATTTTTTCATTTTCAATAAAATTGATAAATGTGGCATAAATCTGAAAATTTTCACACAGAAATGAAGGCATGGTACTAGAGCACAAATACAATGTGGAACAAACACACACGTGACTGCAACAGACAGCATTTGTATAGAATTTGGCAAACAAAATCAGCTACAAATGCAGAAAAAATGCAGATATGAAGGGGTGAGACCTAACACACACACACACACACACACACAAACACACGCACACACACACACACACACACACACACACACACACACACACAACTCCTGTTCATTTCTGCTTATTGCTATTGGTTTTTTAAATAATTTCTTATTCTAAAGTTAGTGCTTTTTTACATTTGGTTTATTGAAATAATTAATTTGTGAATACAATCTGACTCTTATTTTTTTTTTTTAGTGGCATTTCAATTACATGTTTGCTGATTTATATGGCATTGCAAAAACAGACACTTCAAAACACTTCAGAAAAGAAAAAAAAATTAATTTTTCACAAAAATACTGATTTTAATGTACTTCGAATGTAATGTACTTATTTTCTAATAATTCAACAGCCTGGAGTCAATTATTCTGCTTATACTACAGTTATCACACCTCAAGACACGGTTCCAATGTTGTATTTCAAGACATTTGTCAGGTCTTTGTCCTTAAAACACTCATGTGTGGGACAAATTTCTTGCGCATCTCATCCCAAGCCTCCATTTCTAATTCCCAAACGTCATTTCAGAACTAGAACCAGAGGTTTGAGCCTTGATAGCGGAATAATACCGTTATTAACGCAGATAATCAGATTCCAGCATTCAACAGCCCTGTAGTATAAATAAAGTCAAAACACTTTACTCCTACAACTGTAATTCCTACAGGCTTTCTTCTAACCAGCAGATGGCAGAATTCTGCCTCTATCACCTACATCAATATCCTGAAACAATTAATTTAGATCATCATTTAGGTTATTTTTTTAGACAAAATATGTTTCATATGCAAGCTAATGGTGTAGTTCAGTAATTTTGGGGTAATTACGTACCACATATTCCCCAAAACACAGCATAAATGTAGAGTTGAGAAGTAAATTATACACTGATATATTTGTATTAACAAAAAAACTTGTCTATTTTTATTTACATACGGTCGCTGTGTAAATGTGTGCGGTCCGTTCCCAAAAAAGTGTGAAGGGGAAACGAGGGTTAAAGTAAACTTCTCTCTCCACACTGCTCCTGTTATCAGACAGGTTTCTTCTGTAGTTTTGTCTGGCCCAATCAGACACTGGTGGGCGGAGCTACTGTAAACAGCCTCTGCCAATCAGGACGGTTTACACTGGGTGTGTACAGACTCTCCGGTTACATAAATGGTTTTCATTCTTCTGTAGTATCAGTGTACATTAGGGTGTTGTGTGTTACATTTTATGTTTAATACTTAATGTATTTAACATAAAACAACACTTTTAGAACTATATAAAAACATTTTAATTAAAAAACTATAAAATTTAGCTTTTTTAAAGCAAGAATAGTGTTATATTGTTGTACTTCTTCATTATTTAAAAAGAACAGAGCAGAACCGTGTGAAGAGGAAATGTGTAAATAATGGTTTTGGCCAAGAGATTGAATATCTGGTCATTACTTCTGTATCCTTCAGCAAGACACTCATTCAGAAACTCGACTCCACTGAGGAACTGCAGCAGATTTACAAACCTCACACCTCTTTTCACACATGAACATCTGATACTTTGACGATTTCAGCATTTTTTACAGTGGAAACAGTGGTCAGGGCACATCCTCTGACCTCCAGCTCTACCTGACCTGAATCACGTGACTCACCGGACACACCCAGCGCTGGTCAAAGGTCAGTGGAGAGCCAGGTGTGTTCAGGAGAGCAGAGGTGATGTGAAATCTGCTCTATCGTCCCTTCAGGACAGCTTTAAGCGCTGAACACACTAACAGTTTCCCTTCACAGCTCGACTGAAATCAAAAACACAGCCAGAACTAACAGAATCATCCACAAACTACATTAACCCAGCTTCCGGTCTGCCTGTGTTTCAGTTAGCGCGCAATATTCACGTCATGAACAGACACTGGTGGACTCTTACCCCTCCCGCAGCAGCCGGTGCTCCATAACCCTGGAAATTCATGTTAATTGCGTGTTTCTCTGGAGATCTTAGAGGAGCAGATTCTTCTTCTTCTTCTCTTGGTGTGTGTGTGACTGTGTGTGTGTGTGTGTGTGTGTGTGACTGTGTGTGTGTGTGACTGTGTGTGTGTGTCAGTCAACTCCCTCTTCCGTGATGGGCGGGGCCTCTGGCGAACCACCGGATGTAATATGATCCGCTGCCAGCGGGTGATATAATATTAGATAACACATAAAGAACATGTGTTTGCCTTTCCTCAACTGTGAGAGAGTTTTTGAGCCATGAAACAAATAAAACTACAGCTTTTGGAAAATGATTGACAGTTCAGAGCAAACGCGACCTCTGCTGTCGAACAGTGTAACTGCAAGAGCGCTTAAATAAAGAGATTAGTTCACACAAAAATGATAATTCTGTCATCCTTTACTCAAGATGTTTCTTTGTTCTGATGAACACAAAGGCAGATGATTGAAGAATGTCAGTAACAGAGCAGATCTCGCCTCCATTGACTATTTATTTTTCCTACTATGGTAGTAAGTGAGATCTGCTCTGTTACTGACATTCTTCAAATATCTGCCTTTGTGTTCACCAGAACAGAGAAACTCATTCAGGTTCAGAACATCTTGAGTAAATGATGACAGAAGTTTAATTTTTGTGTGAACTATCCCTTTAATCTCTATAAAATGTGTAATAATACTATATATTATGTTTACTAAATGGCTGGATGATGCGAGTTTTATTTATACAAGTTTTAAAATCTTAATCTTTTGTTTAAAATTGTGGAATAATGTGTTTCTTGCATATCTTAACTAGGAGAAAACTGAAAAATGAAATGAATTTTAGGCTAACTTTATTATTTATTTTGATAACAAATGTTCTGCATGAGTGGAAATGTTTATCCAGAACCCATTTTATCTGTTCTAATTGAAAAATTACAACATCTATTTAAACATATAGGCAATACATTAGTATGCTAAAACAAAGTAATTCTTATTTAATACTTATAGGGACAAATTTCAATCAATATGTCACTAAAAATGTCAAAATACTCTTTGATCTTTGCTCAGTTCAGAATGAACCAAATTAAAACTTGGCCTCAAACTTTCATGTTCCATTTCTTTAGAATAATTCACAAACTCAGTTTAATTTTCGATTCTACAAGTTTGGGTTTTTGTGTCCGAGGCTGATTTTTGAACAAACAACATAAAAACGACTCATTGTTCTGATATAATTCGCGCTCGCGGTTGGACCGAACCGGTACCGCCGGGGATGAGCGGGTTTCTCTCCTGTTCCACATCACGATCCCTCTGCAGTGTTTCAAACAGTTCTGTGCATTCATAGAGTTTTACTTTGAACTTGGCTAAAGAAATACGGCCTTAACTCAAGTTCCTGGATCAATAACTCGTGAGCTAAACGTTTTTAAAAACACAAACGACACCTCTTTCCAATCATAGTAATGTAGACCAAGAGCTACAACCTATTTTTCCTCAAAACGAACTTTATAATATTGATCTTTTTGAGCAGGCGGCTGAGGGACCGTCTGTAAAGTGCAAATCCTGGAAAAAAGCGTTATAAAAGTCAATAGGAGCGTCCCGGTTCGCGTACTTTTAAGTATAAATAGTGCGCGAGTAGTGTGTTCACACTGAAAATTTCAAAAATAAAAAGTGCACGTTAAATACCCGGATGATGCATTAAATTAATGGAAAAAACGAAGGCTGCGTCCGAAAAACCTAGGTAGCTGTCTCGCTGCCTTATCAAGCAATGACTTGTAAGGCAGCGTTTGTGCATGAAGGCACCTCATGAAACAGATTTTCGGACAGACTTCTGAGGCAGCATAAGAGTTTAATGATCTACAGCAATATTGTGCGAGCTTTGGTGAAAACTAAACAAATATTTAATTACTGCAGTAGTCATTTCTCGCTAGAAATGACATCAAAAGTGGAAAATGTTGGTCAAAAACATACATTTACTCACAAACTGGCCAGCAATCGCAACTTTCAGATGCCGTCTTTATTTTTCTAGCTCAACTGTCACAGAGTGGAAGCACAGGATTGTGGGATATCAAAGGCAGCGAAGGATACATCTATGCTGCCTTCGAAAAACGATCAGATGAAGGTATTTCGGGAAACAGGAAGTGAAGCTAACATTGGATTCGGACATGCCTTCCTACATTGAAATGTGTCCTCCAAAGGCAGCATTTTCCAGTTTTCGGACGCAGCCGATGTGTGGAAGGTTGGACACTTCATGCACTCAACTATCACAGCTTTAATCACGTAGTGGAGGGGGAGGGGCTTCAGACTCTGTGATTATATGGCAAAATAACCTGATACAATTCACGCGCTACATGGATGAGTACATAGTGTACAGCGCAACATTTGGGACGCAACTAATGACTTCAATGTTACACACTGTAGTTTTACCAAATTCAGTTCACACATCAGTGGTCTCCTACTGGGCATACTACAATACTTAAGTTTGATCAAATGTATTTTTATGTAATCATAACAAAATAATTTTCACAAAATCATAACAGTTATGCAATTCACATTTTTTAAAACTAAGGTCTATAGTATGAGCATCAAGAGGGCATTGATGACTGAAACTGATGGTGTTACACTGCATAACAGTGAAGTGACATAGACTATGTAAAAGCACATTTGATCAATCTAAGTATTGTAGTATGGCCAGCGGGAGAGCACTGATGTGTTAACTGAATTTGCGACAGTGGGTTACAGTGAAGTTATTGAATATTTTTTAACGCTTTTCAGGTTTTGCACTTTGCAGACGGTCCCTTCAGTAGCTCTTTGTCTAAATTATTGGAAAGAGGTGTCGTTAACAATGTTTATTTCACGAGTTATTGATCCAGGAAGTTTGAATCTGTGAATATATCGCCAACTTCACTGAACTCTTTAGTCAAAGCAAAACTCTGAACTGCTGAGTGACATGTAGTGCAGAGCAGGCGATAATTACTGCATGGCCAGACCATGTTTTGCATGTGTTCATCACTTCTTTGTCTGACAGTCTGGACAAAAATTATGTCATGTTTCATTGAGTTATTATCACAGATAAAACAATCGACTCCAAGCACAACTACACAACATGAACATTATTAACGTGCTTAATAACATGATTTGAATGGTGAAAGCGCCCCCCTGTGTTGAGGTCGCATACGTCACATCCGGGTGCTCTGTGCAGACAGCTCTACTAACGCGGATATGATGCACACTACATAGTAAAGAAGCACTGTTCCTACACAGCCCGTAAACGTAGTGTCTGTGCGACAGGGCTGTTTTTTTTAAACTGGAGAGCGACATGGACAGAAACGCGGTGGTGAAAGTGGGCGCGATGGCGAGCGCCACTGTGTGCGCGCTGTTCGGAGGAGTCGTGTTCGCGCAGTACATGCTCACCAAAAAACAGAGAGCCGGGAAGAAAACCAAGATAATCGAAATGGTGAGTGCACATATTTTCACTCTGTGTCATGGCTTTCACACCCCGTTTACCCTGCGAGCGAGCGGCGCGTCAAGTCAGGCTGTCTCGAGCCGAATATTGACAGCTGTCTGTCTCCACTGAGCGTTATGATCGCGTGAGGGGTGCTGCCATCACGGGCCCGCGCACGCGCGCCACTGTCGTCACTGTGAACGCAGATGAGCTATAGAGGTCATTCCGCGCTCCGATCTTTACTGGTAATTTCGCTGTTAAGCATGATTAATTTAAAAAATAAGTTGAAACAATGCAGTCTGACAGCTTCAACAAAGACGTAGAGCCCAAAATCAAGACTGTAAATGGGCATAACAGGTCCTCTTTAATATCTTTTACTTCTATTTTTTCAGACCACACATTTTATTTTAGTTATAATGTATTAGTGACTTTTACAAGTTAGTGAAAAAAAAACAACCCAAAAGCCTCTTATGGTTTTGTGTCAACAATACACTAAAAAAATGCTGGTTAAAAACAGCTCATGTTGGGTTGAAAATGGTAGTTTTATTTAACTCAACTATTGTTTAAAAATGACTATATGGCTGTCTTAAAATGAACCCAAAATATGTTGTAAATTAAAATTATTAATTACTAGAGGCAACAATACTAATGAAAAGATGTTTAATGAATAATAATTGTTTAATTATTATTCATTAAACATTAATAAATGTTCATTTAATAAACATATTAATAAATGTCAATTTCCAAAATACTTTGGGGTTCATTTTAAGCAAGAAATACAGTAATTTCTAAACAATATTTGAGTTAAATAAAACTACCCAGGTTGATCAAACATTTGACCCAACCGCTGGGTCTGTACATTTTCAACTCAAATTGGGTTGTTTTTAATGCAGCATTTTTTAGAGTGTTCATATGTCTTAAATATGATTTACTAATAAGTAGCTTTGCAAAAAAAAAAAAAAAAAACAATGTCCAAGGGCTGAATTACAGAAAAGCACTCCCTAATTCTTGACTTAAATGGTTAGTTCACCCAAAACAAAGTGACTGAAGATGTTTTTAACGAAACTTGAGAGATTCACTAAAACCTTCACGCTTCAAACTCTTCATAAATGCAGACATTGGTAAACACAATCCATATGGATCGAGTGGTTTTAATTCAAGTCTTCTGAAGTGACACAGTGGCTTTAATGATGAACGGATCACATGCATAGAGCACATCAGATATGGTAAACGCTTCTTGCTCGACCCGTTGTGTGTTAATGCTCAGTATCAGTTTGACTTTTGACCTTTGACAGGCTGCTGGGGACATGAATTGAAACAATCAGTGTGTGATGATTAAAGCCCAACCTCATCGAAGGAATGTGTCTTATCAGAAACACGCCGGCATGTCACAGCATGATGCTTATTATGAGCGGTGGATACATATGTGCAGTCGATTTCACTGGAGCTTCAATGACGTTCTGCTTATCATTTCTGTTTCTGACGTCCGGAAATAACTCGATGCATGATAGCAGAGCAGTCGAACCCTGACCTTATTGAACCACACAATCCACTCATGCCAGACACAAGGACACACGGTCAGCACACTTCTGTTATTAACGTAAGGTTAATGTTGAGTGTCACACAGATCACACTGCGCCTGAGCTTCACCTGTGCCGTTTGTGTTGGTTGTGTTTTTGTAATCTTTCTGTGTGTGTGTGTGTCTTTAAGAAGGGTGTTTGTGTCATGTGACTCCCTGCGGGGGTTTAGATTATGGGGTGTTGTCAGGTTTAAGGGAACGCCCCCTGTGTGGCAGCACAATATAAGCGTGTGTCAGGCAAGAGACGTTTTCTTCTATGTTTGACAGCGCCGGACAGAGGACGAGGTATGCTTACATGCTGTTCACACACAGAGTTATTACTTGTGTACTTGTGTCATGCACTTAATGTTTATGAGGCCTGTCATAAGATAAATCATAAGTGGGTGTTTTGCATGCTTGCAGTAGAGCAAACTGAGGTGCATTACTGACATGTTTTGCATGCGGTTGACTATAAATGTTTGCTGTAGCACTTCAGTGGGATCTGATTCATAAGTTCTGATTTGATAGGTATAAAATTAGTTTCCAAACCGGACAGTCTCTGTCTCGAGCAGTGTTGTAAATATGAGGGATCTGATTTCCATTCGGAGGGCCTGTGATGGGGGCTGGGGTGTTTTTAAGATCATGATCCAGTGTGTTCAGTGCATGTTGTCCACTGTATTTTTGGAATAGAGACGAGGAGGGACTCGACCTTCACTGTGACTAATGACATGTCAGCACGGTCACAATTATAGTCGGTTTAACCCTAAACTGTTTACCAGTGCACTGAAATCAGTGTATCGTTAAATAAAACTATTAAAAACATTCTGTTTATGGGAAAAAATTAAATATAAATATTAGTTGAAAACTTAAACTTAACAAAAATAAACTGAAGCACTAAAATTATTATTAACTGTATTATATTATATTTATTATATTATATTATATTAAGTGTAAATAAGCTCAACAGAATTACTAAAAATGTAACTAAAATTTACATGAAAATTAAAAATATAACAATAAAAGCTAATTCACAGTATTAATAAAACTAAAATAACACTTATCTAATATTATGCAGCAAACGCATGAGTTATGATACAAAACATTGTTTTAGAAATATTAGAATGCATTGCAGTGCTTTTTAATAATTATAATAAATTAATTTTGATAGAGATATTATAATATATTTTGTTTATGGGAATAAAATAAAATTTAATTTAACTGAAAAAACTTAACCAAACGAAAAATAGAAGTGTTGCCTTAGCAATATACTGAAAAACTAAAATTATTCATTTTAAATAAATAAACCCTAAACTAATTAAACCTAAATAGTGATATATTAAGCACATATTATTACTAAAAATTGAACTAAAATTTACATGAAAAAATAATTCACAATAGTAAATAACACTCCTCAAATATCTAATATTTATACTGCAGACAAAGCAGCATGAATTATGATACAAAACAGTGTTTTAGAAATATTAGAATGCATTGCAGTACATTTAAATAATTCTGCTGGAGTTATTAGAGAATTGTAGCTGAAGCATGTTTACCTGTGAGATATCACAGTCTTTCTCTTCTGCCTCAGTGGATTTCTCCTAAAGACTGGAGCTAGTGTGTTTTTCTGCTTCTCGTCTGGCTCCTCCCTCTCTGCAGTGACATCAGCACAGCATTAGGGAGAGGGGAGGGGCTAATGAAGGCTTCATCTCATTGGTTGTTTGTGTCTGTGCAGATGCCAGAGTTTGAGAAGAGCACGGTTCACATCAGAGACCCTGAGCGGGTGGAGCAGATCATCTGCAGCCTCATTAAAGGTGGAGCGTCCAAACTGCAGGTAAAGAGCCTTCTGGGACTGAATGATATATATAGTGTGGCATCAGTCTGAAACTTGATCTGTGATCCATGGCGTCTCTCCTTCTGTTCTTCAGATCATCACAGATTTTGATATGACGTTAAGCAGGTTTGCTGTCAATGGAAAACGCTGCCCAACATGTCATAGTGAGTAAAAAAACTAAAAATATATATATATTTTTTAAATTATTTTCTTATTTTGTAACAAAAAACTGTAATGGTTTACAGCTCCACTGAAGGAGCGAACCCAGATACAAACAAACAGAACTAAATTCTGCAATAAACAGGCTTGACCGAACAGCAGGTTAAAAAAAACAAGGAAACATGAGGTCTTAAATACATGCACATAGGAAAACACATGACGACAACAACCAATGACAAAGCAGAACTGATAACAAGATAAATAACCCAATGCGAACAGAACACATGCAGCGATGGAAACGCATGACACAAAACAGGGAACATAAATATGACAAATTTCAAAATAAAAGACATGAAAACATGAAACGAACAAACACATTTACAAGCAACAAAATATTCTAAGAGGGTTGCGATACATGAAACTCTGAAATGAACTAAAGTGTATTATTTTATCTTATAAATATAACACCATAGAAGAGTCGCGCATTTAACTTAACTATGTCAACATTGAAATGAAACATTACATTTATGAATGTAAAATTTCACATGGAACAGTAATAAAAAAAATGTTTGGCTATACAAAAATCTAGAGATAAACCACCTCTTACAATTTTAGAAAAGTCAGTCTGAAACACAAAACAAACTCATTTCCAAAATAAGTGGATAATTGTTTCTTTAAATTGATGAAAAAAGTATAAATTAGGTGAAATATTGTCATTAAACCTAATTAATGGGTAATAACATTCTTTGTTACTAAATTTATCATTCCGAAAACTTGTTTAAAAAATAACTATTTCTGTCAGAATATACATTTTGATGACACTGAATTGATTTGACTGATATATTTTACTTTCACAGATATCATTGACAACTGTAAGTTGGTGACCGAAGACTGTAGGAAGAAGGTATATAAGATGAAGATCTTTTTTCTTCTGTTACATTTCTTCAATAAAACATGAGTGTTTAAAGTTTGTGAAAATATATTTACATGGTAAAAATGTAATTTTTCCAGCTGCTCCAGCTAAAGGAGACGTATTATCCTATAGAGATAGACCCTCATCTGACCATGGAGGAGAAATATCCATTTATGGTGGAGTGGTGAGTGACCAAACACAGATACACACACCATAATAACCTGCAGGAAAGGATTTTTCAAAATGTTAAAGGGCACCTATTCTGCTTTCGTTCCATCTTCATCTGTCTTTAGTGTGTAATGTTGCTGTTTGAGCATGAAGAAGCTCTGCAAAGCTCCAGTTATTCTCTCTATCAGTGTCAGATTTTCTGAAGAGCCCAGAAAGGCTTTGAGAAAGAGCATAATATATCCTCTTTAATGAAATAAATGTGGTCTTTTTTCCTCAGGTATTTTAAGTCTCACACGTTATTGGTAGAACAGAGATTGGAGAAGGACAAACTCCCAGAGGTGGTGAGAGAGTCGGACGTCTGTCTAAGGTACGAACACATCCTCTCTCTGACATCATGATTATTCACAGCCACTTTATATTGGGTGTCTTTAACTTGTGTACTTGCATCAAAAAAATGGTTATGCTTATTGTGTTGATGTGGTTTTGTGAAACACTTTCAGATATTGTGGTATGGGTTGGTTTAAAGGTGCCCTAGAACGTTCTTTCACAAGATGTAATATAATGCCTCGTTTCCACTGAGCGGTACGGTACAGTTCGGTACGGTTCGGAGCGGTACACCTTGATCAGGCTTGCGTTTCCACCACAAACAGTACCCTTACTTGATAGGCGTGGTGTAGCCAGAAAATAGTGATCGACGTCATTCTCGCGTGAAGAAGGAAACGACCTTCTGACATTCGCCGCTGGCTCTGATGTCTCTGTAATGGTTAAAAACAAGATATCATTCATCTTGTGTATAACGGGCAATCTTTGGTGTCATGAATTTATAATTTGTTCCGGGGCAAATCGTTTTGGCCGAGGGGAAAATTAAGTTTTATAACTTTATATATTTATTTAACTTTACCGTTAGTGCGCTGTACGTTTGACTGAATTATTTGCTTGTCTTTATTTCTTATTGTAGCCTATAGCTTCTCATATTTTATTTATAATGGTTATTATTGATAATTAAAACTGACGTTTAACAAAAAGAGAAGGTTGTTTTGTCTTATTTTATTTTATTATAGGCTACATACAGTGAAGATAATCAGAGTACATATGCACATATTGCCTGAATCACACATTAATATATTTTTTAAATAAAAACGAAAAGAGGCAGGGTTGTGTTTTATATTTTGTTTTGTTATATAGCCTACATGAAGTGAAGATAATTAATGCACACGTTGTCTGAATTACATTTGTGTGTGGCGCCTCTTGTGTTGTCAGCACGTGCAAGTGACGATTCTCTGTCAACCAATCAACGTTCTGCAGAGTGTAGCTCCACCCTTTTGGTACGGTACTGTTGTGCTTGGTACCCCAACGAAAGGGTCCCAAAAAAGTGGTACGGTACGGTTCAGAATTAGGGTACCATTCACAACTTTTGACAATAGAAACGGAAAAAAAATGCGTACCGAACCGTACCGAACCGCTCAGTGGAAACGAGGCATATGCCAAGATAAATTCAATTTTTGATTGTAGGGCACCTTTAAGGGTGGGTCAAGGTGTAGGAGAAGGTCAACAGTATAATTATAGATGCAATTACAGAAATTAATTACATGCAGGTATTTTTAAATATAAATACAATGTAAAAACATGTATGTAAACAAGTGAATTGTATCAAATTATTAATTTAATTGTTACATAGTAGTTAAAGACAATTAGTGGTGGGTGAAGAACACAAGTAAAAAAGTACTAATAAGAAAGATTAGTGCATAGAAATTAGATTTTTTTATTTTATTTTACTACCAACACTTATTATACACTATCAAAACATTAAACTTTAATATACTAAATATCAGTTTAAGTTACTGATAATTCAAGTGTGCAAACAAGTAAAATAATAAACCATATAGTATTTAAAAATTAGGAAAAACAAAATTTGTGTGAACATGCGGCAACAAATAGTATAAAAATATAATTTACAAATGTCACATGGGGTAAAAAAAACACACGCACACACTTTTTAAGAGGAAAGCTATGCAAACACATTTGTTTATATAATCTTACAGAAGATGCATGGGCATTCATCTGTGATATATTAGCTAAAATCGCCGTACAGACTTGACGCCCAAATGTCCACAGTTGAGCGTTTCAATGGGCTGAAATTATTTACTTCACAAATAACTGACAGTCATAACCCAAATATGATTTCACTGACAATAATCAGTACTGGAAATTATTAGTAGCTAACATTTTCATGGCATCAGTTTCACACACAGCGATTGTTCTTGGCTCATTTTGACTGCATCATTGAATCAGTGAGTTGAGACTCAAGAACAGCTGCAATTGAATCACTCTGATTCATGAATGAATCATTCAGTGGGATTTGTGAACCAATTCAGCAGAACCGCTCTTGAGTCATTTCTTCAGTCTGAAATAACAAGGAATGATATGTTTCTATGGAATGTAGAGCAGTAACAAGTAAATGTTTCCCAAATGAAAAATACTCTGATAAAATGTACTTAAGCACAGTAACAACTGTACTTTATTGTAAAGTTGACCCAGTCTTAGACTGTGAACACCAAATGAACATGCACTAGAATTGAGCAGCTTTGGTGTCATTAGGACTCTACACCAAAAGCTGAATGAGTGTCAGAGATGTTGATCTTCAGCATGTGTGTGGCAGGGAAGGGTACGAGCAGTTCTTTGACCGGCTGCACCAGCACAGCGTTCCTGTCTTCATCTTTTCGGCGGGTCTGGGAGACGTGCTGGAGGAGATCATCAGACAGGCGGGCGTCTACCACACCAACGTCAAAGTCGTGTCCAACTTCATGGACTTCGATGATAACGTGAGTCTCTAGCCTTTATAAATACCCTCGTTTCACACTATCCTCACGTGTGCGCTTGATGATCATCGTGTGATCGGGATCTTCTGTGTTGTCTCGCAGGGGGTTCTGAAAGGCTTTAAAGGAGAGCTGATCCATGTTTACAACAAGCATGATGGTGCCCTGAGGAACACTGAGTATTTCAAACAACTGAAGGACAATGGGAACATCATTCTGCTAGGAGACTCGCTCGGCGATCTCAACATGGCGGACGGCGTTCCCAACGTGGAGAACATCCTCAAGATCGGCTTTCTCAATGACAAGGTGCTGATTGACTTTCTCTTCGCTCTGTTGTGTGTTTAGTTGGTTTCACTGATTCACTGATGTTGTGTTTCACAGGTAGAGGAACTGTTGGAAAAGTACATGGACTCTTACGATATTGTCCTGGTGAGGGATGAAACACTTGAAGTGCCTAATTCCATACTACAGAAGATCTTGTAGTTGAGGAAAAGACTCAGATTCCAGGATGTTCAGATTCCAGCACTGAGGCCGGCCTTCATCTGTCCTCACGAGCCACACATACTCCCCTTTGACCTTTTTAAAGTTCTGTCCCCCTGTCATAATGAACTATTTTAATAAACACATACATCTCGGCGTAAACGTGTATCTGAAAAAAAATACATCACATCATTTGCATATCGGTAAAATTATTGTTTGTAGTACTTTTGATATGGAAAAGTTTGCAATAAAAGTTGGGACTGTGAGCAGTTTGAAACCCAGCTGAAGTATCACGTGCACTTCGTTCTGACGTGCACTTTCAAAGTCTGTTACAGTTCTCATGGAACTTGTACTTCATATCAATGTGCAGGCTGCATGCACAGATCAACATTAAAACCGTGATGTTTAATGTTTTGTGTGATTTGTCCTGTGAGAATGTTTAAGCATTAATGACAATGAGTGTCAGGACAACCTCCTGATCACCTGTGAGGAAGGCAATAAAGGCGTTTTCTCCTGAGGGTTTGATTCTATTAGATAATTCATGCATGAATGAGAAAGATTTATGCAAAGCTGACAATAACTGAAAAAAAAGAAAGAAAAAAAAGTTAAAATGTTTATTCTAAATGATTTACATCATTATTGTTTTAAATTCATGTTTCTCATAATCTTGAGTCAGAATATATTCTGACATCTCTGATGACAAGGGCGGGGCAACCTGTCATTCACATGAGATCCACCAATAGCAAACCACAACCATCCAATCAATTCCCCACAGACAAAATCAAGCCCCTCCCTACATTTGTTCTTGTTTGTGAAGCGTTTCAATCGATATATGACACGATAGAGAAGAAAAGACCAGTGCAACTTTACTTTCATGATGACTTCAACAGTAAAATAACCAGCTGTATGCAAATAAAGGGTGTAAATCATGAGAATGCTAAAAACACACTATTGCTCTCTCTATGGTCATTTTGTCAGATCAATATAAAGTCAATTTAGGTAAAATAAAGGAGTAACTAATCATTAATTTGCAAGTACATGTCAGCAAACTCTCAGAGTGACTCTTAGGGTTCATAAAATAAGTTGACATATACACTACCAGTCAAAATTTTGGAAACATTACTATGTTTTTGAACAAAGTGCTCATTAAGGCTGCATTTATTTCATAATAAACACAGAAAAAAACAATAATATGTGAAATATTACAATTTAAAATTATGGTTTTCTATTTTAATATTCTTAATTACTTATATAAAATGTAATTTATTCCTTCAGTGTCACGTGATCCTTTAGAAATCATTCTACAAAACCGATTCCAAAAAAGTTGGGACACTGTACAAATTGTGAATAAAAAAGGAATGCAATAATTTACAAATCTCATAAACTTATATTTTATTCACAATAGAATATAGATAATATATCAAATGTTGAAAGTGAGACATTTTGAAATGTCATGCCAAATATTGGCTCATTTTGGATTTCATGAGAGTGACACATTCTAAAAATGTCGGGACAGGTAGCAATAAGAGGCCGGAAAAGTTAAATGTACATATAAGGAACAGCTGGAGGACCAATTTGCAACTTATTAGATCAATTGGCAACATGATTGGGTATAAAAAGAGCCTCTCAGAGTGGCAGTGTCTCTCAGAAGTCAAGATGGGCAGACGATCACCAATTCCCCCAATGCTGCGGCCAAAAATAGTGGAGCAATATCAGAAAGGAGTTTCTCAGAGAAAAATTGCAAAGAGTTTGAAGTTATCATCATCTACAGTGCATAATATCATCCAAAGATTCAGAGAATCTGGAACAATCTCTGTGCGTAAGGTTCAAGGCCGGAAAACCATACTGGATGCCCGTGATTAGTGATGGGCAAATGAAGCCTCATGAAGCACTGAGGCTTCTTCGCAACCCATTGCTTCACCAAAAGGTTCATTACCCGAAGCTTCATTCAGCATTGCTCACTAGTGACACCTAGCTACTGTGCAAAGAAATGGCAGACAAAATTAACCCTGAGTCTATGACCTGAACAGACATTTGTGCATTGCCTGGGTATAAAATAAAATTTGATCTTTCTCTGTCTGACTTTACTTGTGCAAAGACAACTGTCACACACACACACACACACACGTTTCTGCATGTTCATGCAGTGCTCGATAATGCCTGAGCATGGAGGAGGTGTTTTGCTGTATGTCAGCTCATTCAGGCACAGCAAGCATTTCACCTTAAACATGAAATAATAGACATGAAAGATTATACAGCCATATAGTGAGGATTATAATTATATTAAGACAGTAAAATATAACAATTACACATATCTTATTGTGAGCAACCATTTCAAAATTCTCCCAGACAGGGTAGGATTTCCTCTTCCTTGTTGGCTCCATTAAGAGGTCACACAAAAAGCAAACAAATCCAAAAGGGCGATCCAAATCAACAAGCAGTCCAGTCCAAGTCCAAAAATCCAAAGCAATCCAACTAATCTTATCTATGTAATATAATAATTATAATAATAATATAATATAACTATAATATAAGTAATAATAACAACAATATACTAACACTAATATAACCCAATATAATAAAATAATATAGCTCTAATAATACAATAACAACAATGACACAACTCTGACTCTCCGACACTCTACTGGTTCAACTACTCCTGAAACGTCCTACAAGGTGGCGCGTGTTTTGAAACCCCTTTATTCGGAAGCGACACTCAAACTGAATCGATGACATATTCCACACAAACCGAGGCCTTGTTTGTCATCGGTCATGTGATTTCTACATTCCCAACACAAGCCTCGAATCGACGCTTCATCTGGTACGCCCATTTATGCTCGACACAAGCTCCGAAGCCTCGGTCAAAATGTCCCATCACTACCCGTGATCTTCGGGCTCTTAGACGGCACTGCATCACATACAGGAATGCTACTGTAATGGAAATCACAACATGGGCTCAGGAATTCTTCCATAAAACATTGTCGGTGAACACAATCCACCGTGCCATTCGCCGTTGCCGGCTAAAACTCTATAGGTCAAACAAGAAGCCATATCTAAACATGATCCAGAAGCGCAGGCGTTTTCTCTGGGCCAAGGCTCATTTAAAATGGACTGTGGCAAAGTGAAAAACTGTTCTGTGGTCAGACGAATCAAAATTTGAAGTTCTTTTTGGAAAACTGGCACGCCATGTCATCCGGACTAAAGAAGACAAGGACAACCCAAGTTGTTATCAGCGCTCAGTTCAGAAGCCTGCATCTCTGATGGTATGGGGTTGAATGAGTGCGTGTGGCATGGGCAGCTTACACATCTGGAAAGGCACTATCAATGCTGAAAGGTATATCCAAGTTCTAGAACAACATATGCTCCCATCCAGACGTCGTCACTTTCAGGGAAGACCTTGCATTTTCCAACATGACAATTAGGAAACATGACATAGGAGGAGGATCCGGGTACTGAAACGGCCAGCCTGCAGTCCAGATCTTTCACTCATAGAAAACATTTGGCGCATCATAAAGAGGAAGATGCGACAAAGAAGACCTAAGACAGTTGAGCAACTAGAAGCCTGTATTAGACAAGAATGGGACAACATTCCTATTCCTAAACTTGAGCAACTTGTCTCCTCAGTCCCCAGACGTTTGCAGACTGTTATAAAAAGAAGAGGGGATGCCACACAGTGGTAAACATGGCCTTGTCACAACTTTTTTGAGATGTGTTGATGCCATGAAATTTAAAATCAACTTTTTCAAATTTTTCCCTTCAAATTATACATTTTCTCAGTTTAAACATTTGATATGTCATCTATGTTGTATTCTGAATAAAATATTGAAATTTGAAACTTCCACATCATTGCATTCTGTTTTTATTCACAATTTGTGTCCCAACTTTTTTGGAATCGGGTTTGTAATATGATGATTTATTATCAATGTTGGAAACAGTTGTGCTGCTTAATATTATTTTATAACCTGTGATACTTTTTAAGGATTCTTTGATTAATAAAAGGTTTAAAAAATATCAGCATTTATTTAAATTAGAAATCTTTTATAACAATACATTTATACATTTACTTATATATATATAACAATATACACTACCATTCAAATGTTTGGGGTCAATAATTTTTTTAAAGAAATTAATACTTTTTAACCCTTTATTCATCAATGAATCCTGAAAACAAAGTATCACAGTTTCCAAAAAATATTAAGCAGCACAACTGTTTTCAACATTGATAATAACTAAGTATTAATATTATTATATTATTGCATATCATAATGATTTCTGAAGGACCATGTGACACTGAAGACTGGAGTAATGATGCTGAAAATTCAGCTTTGATCACAGGAATAAATGATATTTTAAAGTATATTAAAATAGAAAACCCCAATTTTAAATTGTAGCTAATAATATTTCACAATATTATTGTTTTTTTTTCTGTATTTATTATGAAATAAATGCAACCTTAATGAGCATAAGAGACTTCAAAAACATTAAAAATAGTAATGTTTCCAAACTTTTGACTGGTAGTGTATGTAGTACAGTTCTTTATAGTCAGTATAGTGTCTGGTGAGGAGCATCAGAATAAAGTGTCAGCAGATATTAAGCTACTAATACTCTAATGGCTGCTGATGTGTCTAAATTGCATTTACATTAAATTTAAACTGACTTTTACACAAGTTACTAAAGTTTAACCAAGACATGAATAAATAATGGCTAAATATTAAGTAGCTACAGTACGTACGACATTAACACTAATATAACTCTCAGTGTATGTTCTCATAATATTTGTAGCTACTTTAAGCCAATTGCAGTAAAGTAATTTAAACTCATTTCCAGGGTTCTGCCAGTAGTGGGCACTCGTGCTCCGGTAACAGTCGGGAAGAGTGAGCATAGAGGAAGTGGAACACAGCCGCGAGTGAACAGGCGATTCGTTCACTTAAATGATTCATTATAAAACACGATTCGTTCATCTAACATCAGAAAGTGGAGTGAAATCATGTCGATAAGTGTGAGGAGAATAGGTTCATGTTTTCACGCTACATGGTGTTGCTTTGTTTGCTAGCTGCCTGTATAGTTATCAAAAATAAGTTCAGGTGCACGACTGGCTCGTGTTTAGTAGTATTATTAGTTAGCTAGCTGTTTAGTGCACCTTGCTTGCTTGTTTAACCCTTTCCAGACGCTGACATTCACATTGTAAATGCCTTTAAAACTAACTAACTATAGTTTATCGAGTCTAATGACCTATAAGAAGGCTGGATAAGATCTATGCACAACATAACGCTGTCATGTCGTTAATGGTATTATACAGTGAGGAAAACGCTTTGAATTGTTCTTGTCTTTTCAGCACATTACAATTAAGCAAAGAGGACAAGAGCCTCGGCCTCATCGCTGCCATGCAGATGCTACTTTATTCACTTGTCCCTTCTGCTCAACTGACGTCTGTAAGCCAAGACAGTACCATCAAATAATGACCCATATAGCTGGACATAAACTGAGGGCGGTTGAATATGGAGGTGAGTCTCTTTGGGAATACTTTATAATAATTCTGTAATAATAAAGTAGTTAACATGCATAATATACTAAAAACACTTTTACAGCATCCATAAATGTTGGTTAACCTTTATGGGGATGTTTTCATCCACTGTGGGGTGTTTTTGTGTCTAAATTTGGCCACAGCTTTCTCTGTGTGCAAATGGAATGATTTTTGGTTACAAATCTTATTTTGATACATATTTTGGAAAAATTTTCAAAACCTCAAAAATACACTGTGGGCAAATTCACTACCCTTTAGTTATGTTCGGAATGAAAATATCCACTAAATTAAACTGCTGTAAAAATGTTTCAGATGATTAATTAATTAATTTTTTTTTTTTTTTTTTTGCATAAATCTGTTAATCAACCTCAGTACTGATCAAAACTACTAAATGTTTTTTAAAAAATCCAGGATTTTTACTCTTTAATTGCCAAGTTTATAAATGATATCACTGGTCATTTACACAAACACACAAAATTACTTATTTTCAATATAAAAAGTGATTGTGGATTGGATTTTTTTTTTTTTTTTTTTACCTTTTATCACAGTCTTGGGCATGTCAAAGATTAGTAACAACATTGGTTGTGATGCATTGTTAGTTTTTGTGCAGTATCAGATTTTAATTTTTTCTCCCTCATTTACTGTTTGTGGCTGTTTTTGCCCCATTGACTTCCATTATAACAAAATTTTTTTGATTGCAAAGCCATGACACCATATAATCATGCATTCTTGATTGTTGGTGGTTTTCCCTGTTGGGAAGAGGTACAATTTGTAATTTTTTCAGTTGATCACCAGGTGGCACCATTAACCCTTTAGATAGGCCTGTGCAAAAAAAAAAAAAAAAAAAGCTTAGTTACTGGCTTTTATATGGAGTTAGACATGTGACCGTATAAAATTTTCATGTTGCGATAATTGCTTAAGCTTTTATCACGGTATACAGCATTATCATGGTATTGAAATAACTAAAAAAAAAGTGTTGTCATACTATAACAGGTTTAAGAACTTTTCTTATAACAAAAAGAACTCTGAACATTTAAATACAATAACGCAGCACAAAAATTATAAAGTAAAATGTATCAAACAGATTAAGTGCAAAAGAATTATAAAGAACAACAGGTAACACTATATAAGGTCTCATTGTTTAATGTTTGTTAATGCATTAACTAAGATTGAGAATGAGCAATAGCTACATTTGTTACAGAAGGTATTATTTTTTTGTTAATATTAGTTAAAGCATACAATTGATCATTGTTAGTTTTAGGTCCATTAAATAATAATTACAACTTTTGATTTTAGTAACATTAATAAACATTAACTGGAAATTAACATGAACTAAGATTAATAAATGCTAATGAATGCTATAATAAAAGTATTTTTTTCATTATCAGTTTGGGAATAATGAATTAACATGTTAACTAATGAAGCCTTAGGTCATCAAGTGTTACTAAACAATAACAAATAATCTGAAAAATTTCAGTCAGTATAGAGCATGTTGTAGTCCATATTAAAATATAAAAATGTTTAAGTTTGAAAATAAATAGCCAGTTAAGTGTTTAAGAATTAAGTATTTGATGCTGTGATGAACAACATTGTGTGCTCATTGTGTGCTCTCTGTAGTACCAGCTGCTTTGTTTAGAGGGTTTCCGGGGTAATCGCAACAAAATCAGGATCTGACACTCCTGAGTCTGTGGTGTCAGAGACAATACATCCTGCAGCTCGCTGGAGGGGTCAGCCTGCATAATCATTTCTAAAAGCCCTTTCTCATGTTGCTTGCTGCTCTTCTCACCATCAAATGACCAGCAGGATGGCATGCAAGTGTTTAAATCCACGTACCTAGTTTTTGTTTAGTCTGTACTTCTCACCATCAAAAGGCAGCAGGTGCATAAATACACTTACTTTGTTTTTGTTTACTCCATGTAGTTCTGAAAGCTGAGTTGATTTTCTCAGATACATCACGGTAAGTTGGTGTAAGGTATTTCTCTCTCTCTCTCTCTCTCTCTCTCTCTCTCTGTCACTCACTCACTCACTCACTCACTCACTCACTCACTCACTCACTCACTCACTCACTCACTCACACACACACACACACACACACACACACACACACACACACACACACACACACACACACACAAATATGCTATTATACTCCATATAACTCCATGTAAAAGCCAGAAACTAAGCTTTTTTTTTGCACAGGCCTATCTAAAGGGTTAATGGTGCCACCTGGTGATCAACTGTAAAAATTAAAAATTGTACCTCTTCCCAACAGGGAAAACCACCAACAATCAAGAATGCACGATTATATGGTGTCATGGCTTTGCAATCAAAAAATGTCAATGGGGCAAAAACATTGACTGGCTATCACCAGACCAAGCTCAATTTAAAATTGAATATTCGTCTGGGGAGCCTGTATGTATTTTTTACTGCACAAGAGGCGTGATCAACAAGCATTATTCACGCAATTGGATAGTCCTTCAATAAATCAGATCAACGATCCGGGTAACGTACTTTGCAGAGCGACGCGAAAACTCCAGACAGGTTTAGTTTGTATTGGTTTGTAGCATTGATCAGCGGTTTGCAGAAGCAGCAATGGCATCGAGTGATTTTTGCAGGTTGTGCAAAAAAAAAAAAAAAAACATGAAAGTGAGTGGTATTCACACCCAATCGAGCGATTTGTTTGCTAAACTAAAGAAGTCATTCAGCATTGTCGAGAGGCTAAAAGGAATTGGATTGACGATTGTGCTTGCCGTCGCTTCTCTATCGTCATCGTGTTATACCCGCCAATAGCGAGCAAGGTGGATAAGCCAGTCTGTGATTGGTTCCCGCAAAAGTTTAACAGAAGCAGTAGAAATTAATGTACGGGTTTCCAGACTGAGTTGCCGGGCGAAATCAAAACGGCAGCAGATAAGGCTGGGTTTACCCAGTCTAGCAAAAACAGCCACGAACAGTAAATGAGGGAGAAAAAATTAAAATCTGATGCTGCACAAAAACTAACAATGCATCAAAGCCAGTGTTGTTACTAATCTTTGACATGTCCAAGACTGTTAAATGGTAAAAAAAAAAATTTCCAGGTTTTCTAACCTAACCCTAACCCTAACCCTAACTCCAGTCCACAATCCCTTTTAATATTGAAAATAAGTCATTTTGTGTGTTTGCGTAAATGATCAGTGACATCATTTATAAACTTGGCAATAAAAGTAAAGAGATTTTTTTTTTTTTTTTTTTTTTTAACATTTAGTAGTTTTGAACAAAAATTTAAAAAAATATTTAACTGATACATTTTTACAGCAGTTTAATTTAATGGATGTTTTCATCCCGAACATAACGAAAGGGTAGTTTGAACAATACACAAGGATTAATGTTGTGCTAATACAGATATGCTGAAACCTCTGTTTTAGATCATGTTATATACAGCTGTTACATTGGATGTGGCAAAACGGCCAGACATTTTCACTGCTGCCAGTGTCCCAAGATTTACATCAATAAAGGTGCCCTAAAAAAGCATCTTTCCAGCAGTCATCCCATAAATACTTGCACTTTAAAACCACAACCAGTAAGTGACCCACAAGAAGAACCTCCTTCCCAAAAAACAGCATCTCATCCACAAAAAGAATCTCCTTCACAACAACCAGCATCACAACCACAAGAACCTTCTTCCCAAAAACCAGCATCAGAACCACAAGAACCTTCTTCCCAAAAACCACAAGAACCTTCTTCCCAAAAACCACAAGAACCTTCTTCCCAAAAACCACAAGAACCTTCTTCCCAAAAACCACAAGAACCTTCTTCCCAAAAACCACAAGAACCTTCTTCCCAAAAACCACAAGAACCTTCTTCCCAAAAACCACAAGAACCTTCTTCCCAAAAACCACAAGAACCTTCTTCCCAAAAACCACAAGAACCTTCTTCCCAAAAACCACAAGAACCTTCTTCCCAAAAACCAGCCTCACAACCACAAGAACCTTCTTCCCAAAAACCACAAGAACCTTCTTCCCAAAAACCAGCCTCACAACCACAAGAACCTTCTTCCCAAATAACATCACAACCACAAGAAACTTCTTCCCAAATAACATCACAACCACAAGAACCTTCTTCCCAAAAACCAGAATCACAACCACAAGAACCTTCTTCCCAAAAACCAGCATCTCAGCCACAACAAGAACCTTCTTCACAACAACCACAAGAACCTTCTTCCCAAAAACCAGCATCTCAGCCACAACAAGAACCTTCTTCACAACAACCACAAGAACCTTCTTCCCAAAAACCAGCATCAAAACCACAAGGACCTTCTTCCCAAAAAACAGCATCACAACCACAAGAACCTTCTTCCCAAAAACCACAAGAAACTTCTTCCCAAAAAACATCACAACCACAAGAACCTTCTTCCCAAAAACCACAACCAGGAACTTCTTCCCAAAAAACATCACAACCACAAGAACCTTCTTCCCAAAAAACATCACAACCACAAGAACCTTCTTCCCAAAAACCACAACCAGGACCTTCTTCCCAAAAAACATCACAACCACAAGAAACTTCTTCCCAAAAAACATCACAACCACAAGAACCTTCTTCTCAAAAAACATCACAACCACAAGAACCTTCTTCTCAAAAAACATCACAACCACAAGAACCTTCTTCTCAAAAAACATCACAACCACAAGAACCTTCTTCTCAAAAAACATCACAACCACAAGAACCTTCTTCCCAAAAACCACAACAAGAAACTTCTTCCCAAAAAACATCACAACCACAAGAACCTTCTTCCCAAAAACCACAAGAAACTTCTTCCCAAAAAACATCACAACCACAAGAACCTTCTTCTCAAAAAACATCACAACCACAAGAACCTTCTTCCCAAAAACCACAAGAAACTTCTTCCCAAAAAACATCACAACCACAAGAACCTTCTTCTCAAAAACCACAAGAAACTTCTTCCCAAAAACCACAAGAAACTTCTTCCCAAAAAACATCACAACCACAAGAACCTTCTTGCCAAAAACCAGCATCTCATCCACAACAAGAACCTCCTTCCCAACAACCAGCATCACATCCACAACAAGAACCTTCTTCCCAAAAACCAGCATCTCATCTACAACAAGAACATCCTTCTCAACAACCAGCATCTCATCCTCTTCAATTAGCTGCTCCTCCAGTGATTAAGAGAATTTCTCTGCAGTGCCGTCGTAGGGTGAGTCTGAATAATTAGCTTCATGATGTATCTGCTCAATGTGTTTCTATGTAACATGTTCAAGCACAGTGCGTTGTAAAAGAATAGGACTTGAAGTGATGTGCAGAAGTTGGTTAGATTTTTCACCAAAAAGTTTGCCAATAGGAAATATCAGTTATCAATTATCAAATATCAAACTTTCCTTTTGCCATTAATTGTAATAATCCAGTGAGATTTTTGTATGCAAAAGGAGTCTGACAACATATTCACTGGTCCACAAAGAGATCTGATCTCACCATCATTGAGTCTGTCAGGGATTGCATGAAAAGGCAGAACTGACAGAGACAGCCTAAATCCATGAGATCCACCAATAGCAAACAACAAAAATCCAATCAATTCACCACTGACAAAATCAAGCCCCGCCCTGCATTTGTTCTTGTTTTAGAAGCCGTTTCACTCAGATATTCATCACAATAGGGAAGACCAGCACAACGTCACTTTCATGCTGACTTTAAAGGGGACCTATAATGCCCCTTTAACAAGATGTAATATAAGTCTCTGGTGTCTCCAGAATGTGTCTGAAGTTTCAGCTCAAAATACCCCACAGATAATTTATTATAGTTGTTAAATTTGCCCCTATTTGGGTGTGAGCAAAAACACGCCGTTTTTGTGTGTCCCTTTAAATGCAAATGAGCTGCTGCTCCCGCCCCCTTTCCAGAAGAGGGTGGAGCTTTAACAGCTCAACAACAACAAAGCTGGAGAATCTCACGCAGCCAAAATGAGGATTGTCAGTAACGGTGTTCAGCCTTACATTGTTCAAACCGGAGTCGACACTGATGGAGAGACTCAGGAAGAAGTTACAACTTTTAGAATGAAACTGGACGTTTCTGAATGGTTAGTGGATAAATTGATGTAGTTGCTGTGGAGTTGATTCAACTCATCCACTAGCACTTAATGTAGTTTGTCAATTAGTTAATGTTTTTTAATGTTTGTTCATTTTTTAATGTATCAGTGGTGTTACACAGTGGGGAAAACACATTTTAGGTTAAAGTTTATAGTTATTTCCTGTAACTGACACTTTGAATGTTCTTGTCTTTTCAGCACATTACAATTAAGCAGAGAGGACAAGAGCCTCGGCCTCATCGCTGCCATGCAGATGCTACTTTATTCACTTGCCCCTTCTGCTCAACTGATGTCTGTAAGCCAAGACAGTACCATCAAATAATGACCCACATAGCTGGACATAAACTGAGGGCGGTTGAATATGGAGGTGAGTCTCTTTGGGAATACTTTATAATAATGCTGTAATAGTTAACATATACTATCTGGACAAAAGTATTGGGACACTCCTCTTAGTTATTGAATACAGGTGTTTCAATCAGACCCATTGCCACAGTGTATAAAATAAAGCAACCCATGCAGTCTGGATTTACAAACATTTGTGGAAAAAAATGGATCATTCTTCTGAAGAGCACAGTGAATTTAAGCGTGATACTATGAGAAGATGGCACCTATGCAATATGTCAGTTTTTGAAATTGTATCCCTGCTAGATGATCCATAGTCGACTGTGAGTGGTATTATTGGAAAGTGGAAGGGTTTAGGAACAGCAGCAACTCAGCCATGAAGTATAAGATCATGTAAAGACACAGAGCGAACCGGTCACAAGTCCTGAGGAACGTGGTGTATTAAAGTCGCCAACGCTCTGCTGATTCAACAGTTGAAGAGATCCAAACTTCCACCGGCATTAATATCAGCACAGAAACTGTGTGTTGGGAGCTTCATGGAGTGGGTTTCAATGGCCGAGCAGCTGCATGCGAGCCTTACATCACCAAGTACAATGCCAAGCGTCAGATGGACTGGTGTAAAGCACACGCCACTGGACTCTGGAGCTGTGGAAACCTGTTCTGTGGAGTGACAGATCACTCTTCCCTGTTTGTCAGTCTGATGGGTGAGTCTGGGTTTGGCAGAGGCCAGGAGAAGGTTACCTGCCTGACTGTAAAGTTTGCGGGGCTTATGGGGCTGTTTTTCAGAGGTTGGGCATCTTCCAGTGAAGGGAAATCTTAATGCTTGAGCCTATCAAGACATTTTGGACAATGCTTTGCTTCCAACTTCTAGCATGACTATGCCCCAATTTAATTCACATTAATTTGTAGAGCGCTTTTCACAATACATATTTCCTCAAGCTCAATTGTGTGTTTGGGTACGATGAGCAGCTGAGACAGATCAGGAAGGTTATTTGTGAATCGCTCTATAGTGGTTGGGAGAATTGTTCTACCTGGTCAATAACGCGTCGCAATATGGCAAATATCAGCGGTACGCAGTATTCACGTTACAAGTTAGCGATCAGTGACATCACTTTGAGGTAGAATTTCTATATCGGTAGGATTGATTCCATGTGATAAAATTAAATATAGTGTATGATTAAAATGGTGAGTGGGTCTACTGACATTTTGGTTGACCCCAAAGGAGTTAAATCTGTAAACGTAGACCCTCTCGATCAGGTTTGTAAAAATCCTGCTTCAGAACCTCCGTCTGCCGCAGCCTGATTTCGTTCTCCCCTGCATGCAGCAATACAGCTCCGATGCTCTCGTCAACATTTAAGATTGCGGGTACCTGCGCAGTGACATAGAGAACACAAGCACCAGGAAAGCAGTGAATGTGCACCTTACCTTTAGGTGAGGTAGCGCGGACGTGAAAGACGATAGTCTCCAATGTTCACAGCATCGTGTTCCGCCTCAGGAAGAGGGGAGAAGCAGAAGCAGTTCAGATCTCGAAGACTGGGGGCAGCAAAGAGGTCCTCAGCCTTGCTCACGCCTTACGCTGCTTAAGCACCCATGCCCCAGTGCACAAAAAAGGTCCATAAAGACATGGTTACATGAGTTTGGTGTGGAAGAGCTTGACTGGCCCGGACCTCAACCCCATCCAACAGTGAGTGGAGCGGAGATCCAGTGCCTGACCTCACAAATGCTTGACTGGACTGCAAATATTCCCACAGAAACACTTAACAATCTTGAGGAAAGCTTTCCTTGAAGAGTGGAAACTGTTATAGCTGCAAAGAGGGACCAGCTCCATATTAAAGGTGCCCTAGAATCAGAATTTGAATTTATCGCTGCATAGTTGAATAACAAGAGTTCAGTACATAGAAAAGACATACAGTGAGTTTCAAACTCCATTGTTTCCTTCTTATGTAAATCTCATTTGTTTAAAAGACTTCCGGAAAACAGTCGGATCTCAACATAACACCGACTGTTACGTAACAGTCGGGATCATTAATATGTATGACCCCAATATTTGCATATTGCCACCCCATTCAACGCATTAGACAAGGAAAGGCAGTATTAACGTCTGGATCTGTGCACGGACAAGGTAAGCAAGCAAGAACAACAACAGCAAAAAATGGCAGATGGAGCAATAATAACTGACATGATCCATGATAGCATGATATTTTTAGTGATATTTGTAAATTGTCTTTCTAAATGTTTCGTTAGCATGTTGCTAATGTACTGTTAATCGATGGTAACTTTAACCACATTTCTTACTGTATTCACGGAGACAAGAGCCGTCGCTATTTTCATTTTTAAACACTTGCAGTCTGTATAATTCATAAACACAACTTCATTCTTTATAAATCTCTCCAACAGTGTAGAATTAGCCGTTAGCCACGGAGCATAGCCTCAAACTGACACAGAATCAAATGTAAACATCTAAATAAATACTTTACTCACATAATTCGAAGCATGCATACAGCATGCATGACGATCATCTTGTAAAGATCCATTTGAGGGTTATATTAGCTGTGTGAACTTTGTAAATGCAATGTATAGTCGATAGCTCGTGGGGCAGAGGAAACGCATCTCTTAAAGGGGCCATGCTGAAAAAATCAGTGCGTAGTTAATGATGCCCCAAAATAGGCAGTTAAAAAAATTAATTAAAAAAAATCTATGGGGTATTTTGAGCTGAAACTTCACAGACACATTCAGGGGACACCTAGGACTTTTATTACATCTTGTAAAAAAACAATCTAGGGCACCTTTAATGTCTATGTATTTAGAATGTGATGTCATTGCAGTCCCTTTAGGTGTAATGGTCAGGTGTCCCAACACTTTTGTCCATATATGAACTAACAGTGAACACTTTTACTGCATCCCTAAATGTTGGTTAATGTTGTGCTAATATAAATGTGCTTAAACCTCTGTTTTAGATCATGTTATATACAGCTGTAACATTGGCTGTGGCAAAATGGCCAGACATTTTCACTGCTTCCAGTGTCCCAAGACTTACATAAATAAAAGTGCCCTAAAAAAGCATCTTTGCAGCAGTCATCCCATAGCTACTTGCACTTTAAAACCTCAACCAGCAAGGGACCCACAAGAAGAACCGCCTTCCCAAAAACCAGCATCTCCTCCACAAAAAGAATCTCCTTCCCAACAACCAGCATCTCAACCACAAGATCCTCCTTCCCAACAACCATCTGATCCACTTCAATTAGCAGCTCCCCCAGTGATTAAGAGTCATCATAGGGTGAGTCTGAATTCTATCAGGTATTTCTGTGCGCAAATGTACCTAAAACAAAAGCTGTTTTAAAGGCAGCTTTGCAGGTAGAATTCTCAGTGTCTTGGAGATCCTTGTTATGGATTTAGTCGTCTCTGGGTTTTTCTGGCTCGTCATGTAGTCGCAGACTGACTCGATGATTGTGAGATCAGAAGGTCTATGAGACAGTCAAGCATTTCTAATCAATGGCACTTAAGAATTAGAACTAAAATGTTGTTGAAAACATTTATGAAAGACAAAGCATATTGTTCATATTAAAGAGAATTTAGAGAATTAGAATGGACTGCTGGTGGAGCTTGAGAGTTTGTTTGTTTTAATTGGTTTACTGGTTTCATTTTGTGTTAGTTATTTCCAGTAAATTACACTTTTTTTTTTTTTTTTTTTTTTTTTATTTTATTTTAAGCACATCACAATTAAGCAGAGAGGACAAGAGCCTCGGCCTCATCGCTGCCATGCAGATGCTACTTTATTCACTTGCCCCTTCTGCTCAACTGACGTCTGTAAGCCAAGACAGTACCATCAAATAATGACCCATATAGCTGGACATAAACTGAGGGCGGTTGAATATGGAGGTGAGTCTCTTTGGGAATACTTTATAATAATGCTGTAATCATAGCTAATGTAGTTAACATGCATTATGAACTAAAATAAATACTTTCATAGCATCCGTTAATGTTGTGCTAATATAAATGTGCTTAAACCTCTGTTTTAGATCATGTTATATACAGCTGTAACATTGGCTGTGGCAAAATGGCCAGACATTTTCACTGCTTCCAGTGTCCCAAGACTTACATCAATAAAGCTGACCTAAAAAAGCATCTTCGCAGCAGTCATCCCATAGCTACTTGCACTTTAAAACCACAACCAGGAAGTAACCCACAACAAGAACCTCCTTCTGAGCAACAAGCATCACAAACACAACAAGAACCTCCTTTGCAGCAACCAGCATCTCCTCCACTTCAATTAGCAGCTCCTCCAGTGATTAAGAGAAGACAAATTTCTGTGCAGTGCCGTCGTAGGGTGAGTCTCAATTCTAAAAATTGAGCAGATACATCGTGAATCTATGCAACATGTCATTTTCAAGCAGTGTGTTGTAAAAGAATAGGATGTACAGTGATGTGCAGAAGCAGGTTAGATTTTTCACCAAAAAGTGTACCAATAGGAAATATCAGTTAATTCCTCCAAACATTCCTTTTGCCATTAATTGTAATAATCCAGTGAGATTTTTGTATGCACAAGGAGTCTGACAATATATTTTATGGTCCACAAAGAGATCTGATCTCACCATCATTGAGTGAACTGAGATGCACGTCCTGATTTTGCCAAGTTAGACTCGTTCCTGGGTCAACATATTAAACTGATCCTGGAACAACATTCCTGTCTGATAATTCAATCATATCCATATCCCTACCCCTAAACCTAACCCTACCCAGAAATAATCTCTAAAATCAGAGGGAAATGATAGTTGAATAACACAACCAGGGTTAGATGTTTTTACATTAGTAAGTCTAAACTTGACATAAACTGTAAACTTCAAATCTTCAAATCTGATTGGTTGATTGGAATGTTGTTCCAGGGTCAACAAAGATGTTGATCAGGTTCAGCGAACTGAGGGTATGTTTAACTGCTTCAAGCTTGTTTTCCTTTGGAGGCTTGAGGCCCTGCATATATACTACAGCTCCCTAAACAAAATCACAGTTAGATTCCGGTATCCCCTTCCTCTCATCCCAGCCACCCTGGAACTGTTGAGAAGAGCCAACATCTTCACAAAGCTGGAACTTCGCAGCATGTATAACCTCACTCACATATGGATGAATGGAAGACTGCATTTGTTACCCCTAATGGCCAAATGAGTATTGGGTTATACAGTATGGTCTGGTCAATGTCCATTCCATATTCTAAGGATTCATGAATAAAGCATTTCGGGAGTACCTCCATTGATTCATCAGCATCGACATCTTCGTGTACTCCTGGAATAAGACTGACCATTGCCACCATGATGCGTTGAAGTAGACTCTTCCACTAGTTGCATGGGAGCAGTCCTCTATTAGCAGCAGGGGAAACCTCCCAGACTCCATCCATGTGCCTTTTTCTCCAGAAAGCTTTCCCCGGCAGAGCAGAATTACGACATTGGCAACCGAGGACTACTAGCCATCAAGCTCATGTTGGAGGAGCTTTGGCTGGAGGGGGCCCACCACCCTTTCTTGGTTTTCTAAATAATAAACTCCTTCACTAATCTTAGTGAAGCTCATCGACTGAATCAATGGCAAGCTCATTGCTGGGCCCTCTTCTTTACCGGTTTTATTTCACCATCTCGTATCAAAACAAAAAACAAAACCTCAGGAGGAACCAGAGCCTATTCCACCGCCCAACATCATCCTCAGTCTAATTCAATAATCTCTGGATGATCAGATCGTGAAGGCCACCACCACCGAACCTGCTCCACCGGGCTGCCCAGCTGTCAATATCTATTTCCCAACCTTGGAATCCATCCATTCCTCTGGGCACCGGCCACCCAGGGACCAATAGGACCCTCTCGCTTCTGCAGGACTGGTTCCGGTGGCCAAGTATGGATAAAGATGTCAGAAGGTATGTCCAGGGATGTCAAGAATGTGCCATGGCCAGCACTTACCATCCGGGAAGCTTCTTCCTTTGCCCATCCCTCTTCTTCCTTGGTCACGCCTAGTAGTCGACTTTTCACAGATCTTTCACCTAAAGATGGATGCACCTGTGTTCTAGTTACTGTCGATGGGTTTTCCGAGGCCTGCAAATTGGTTCCTCTCTAGGGCTTGCCCACCACTATGAAGATGGCCAAACTTCTGTTTAACCACATATTATATAATTATGGAATCCCTGAGGATATTGTGCCAGAGAGGCCCCCAATTCGTCTATGTTTGGAAGGCCTTCTTCAAACTCCTGGGTGTGATGGTCAGCCTCTTGTCTGGGTGTCATCCACCGAGCAACAGGCAGACAAAACAGAAGATATAGGAGATCTGAACCAATGGAGAACCGATGGACTCAATTCCTGTCCTTGGCCGAGTATACACAGAACTATCTCCGGCAGCCACAAAACTCACTCCCTTCCAGTGTGTACTCTGCTATCAACCAACTCTGTTCCCTTGGTCCGGCGAACTATCGAATGTCCTGTCTGTGGATCATTAGTTCAAAGAGAGTGAGAGGGTCTGCAATGGGCTTTTGCATCGCCAAAAGGATCAAGCTGATGCCTGGAGATCCACTGCTCCCAACTACTAGCGTAGGCAGAATGTGTGGCTCTCCATGAAGGACATCCAGCTACGCCTCCCCTACAAAAAGTAGTCCTCATTACATTGGTCCCTGTTAAAGCCTTACCACCTGCCTGTCTCCTCTCACTCGACAAAGCCTGGTCTGATTAACAAACCCCCTTGTTGCTTGTCACCCCCATGGACCTACCTACAGAGTCAGGGTTTGTCTCAAGTACCTTGCAAATTGGGAAGGATACAACCCCAAAGAAAAATCTTTGGAATACAAAGGAGACCTCCCGAGGTACCAGTCTCCAGCGATCTCCTTCGTCACCTTATAGTCTCTGTTACCCCATCTTCTCACCTGGACACAGATACTCAATGCCACTCCACTTAGTCAAGTGAAAAAGACAGTACACTGTCTTTGAATTCTATGGTTTTATGTATCAGGACATGAAAAAAAAACAAAAAAAAACATCTGGTGCTCAAGTAACTCCCATTCTTTCCAAAAACTGTTTTTTACCTGCCATAATGCACCCGCTTGCCATAACTCTTGAGTTAAGACATATACTTTCCATAACATTTTATGAATACTACATACTTGTTGCCAGTACTCCTCAGTGCTGTGCTGTGCTGTTCATTTCCACATCTTATAAAATAATCTGTTTTGAGTTCTCTAACATCATCCTGTCTGAGTCTCTAACACCTTTTGAAGAGTAACTGTATATTTTTTCTTGTCTTTTCAGCACATCACAATTAAGCAGAGAGGGCAAGATCCTCAGCCTCAACGCTGCCATGAAGATACTACTTTATTCACTTGCCCCTTCTGCTCAACTGATGTCTGTAAGCCAAGAAAATATCAACAAATAATGACCCATATAGCTAGGCATAAAGTGAGTGCAGTTGAATATGGAGGTGAGTGAGCATACATTGTCTTTAAGTGTGTGAATAGCATTTGTCTTTCTTTTTCATAACGACATTAATCAAGATTAAAACATTCTGTAAAAGAAATATTGTTCATTGCAGTGTCATAAATTTTTCCATTTGATAAACTTTTCCATTGATTTCCAAAGGTACTTTTTGTTTTTCTGACATGGCATTTGTGTATTTAATGCTGCTCAAAGGTCACATACATGTTACACAACAACTGCATAATGTAAACAGCCTACATAAAGTATATAAATGATCAAATAAAAAATAAAAAACAGGAATTCATTACAGGGTAAGGCTGCAATGGTTGTGACAAAATCATTTGTGTCGATTATTGCTCTTCATATTTGTAATTATTCATATTTTTAAATAGAATGCATTAAAAAACTTTATGTATGTGGGGAAATGGCACCAGCGTCAATTTGTTCATTTTTACATTTCACTTTAATTGCAACAGCTTGATAGATTTTGCGTAATTGCGCTGGGGCATTTTTTTGCCCCCTTATCTTGAATTTTAATTTTTGCCAAAAGCCACTGTTAATTTCTCACCTTGGTTCATTATTTCTTTACTTTTACTAATGTTAAAAAACATAAGCTCATTCTAAAGTGATACCATTTTCAGTTAAAGTCCTCTTTAATGTCTACTAACATTGTTTTTTACTCTGTTTTAGATGATGTTATATACAGCTGTAACAGCTGTGGTGAAAAGGCCAGACATTTTCACTGCTGCCAGTGTCCACAGACCTACTTCAATCAAGGTGCTCTAAAGAGGCATCTTTGCAACACTCATCCTATAGCTACTTGCACTCCAGAACCACATCCTGTAGGTTGTGCACTACAGGAACCTCCTTTGCAGCAACCAGCACCTCGTCCACTGGAATTAGCAGCCCAGCGAGTGATTGTTAAAAGAAAGCAAATCTCTGTGCAGTGTCCTCACTGCAGGGTCAGTCTGAATTCCAAAAATTTAAAGATGCATATTAAGCGGAAACATCATGAAGCCATGGATCCCATAACTTCAACTTGGGATTCATCCCACAAGGTTATCTGTGACATTGATATTTGCAAAAGCTGTGTTGAAACGGTACCAAGGAGTGAACTTTTGGTTACACAAAGTGTGTCTCTGAGCTCAGTGGACTTCTCCTGTGCTGCTGAAACTAGTGAAGATTTATCAGAGGACATGTTGACTGAGATTGAGTAAAAATCATTTGGGGGAAAGAAAAACAATGTTTTAAGTAGCAATATTAGGATAACTGTAATGGTGCCACATTTACTAGCCATTGAAGGCCCCAACTTCATGTGTTATATAAAGGTGGCACATTACTATCTTGGTGAATTACAACGTCACTATAAACAGTTGGTACTGCCCTTGTAGCAAAGGTAGAATATGTCTGTACAAGAGTATTGAAAAGTGGAGTCTCTTTCAGATGAAGCAGTAGCTCTTAAAAACCTGCCGGAAGCAGAGGAAGGGATTGAACCAGCGCAACACGAGGGCCGGTCTAGCCAATGTGGTAATATCCTCCACAGCACTCGTTCCAAACATGGTTGCTCACAACTGGCTGGGATAAGAAAAACTGAGACATATCAGCCCAAAAGAAAAAACGATTGACTCGCAATGAACTGGCACTACAAATAGATGATTCTGCAGATATCAGTGGACACTGCTACCTCCTTGCTAGTGTGCAGTATATTAATGAAGAGTTTATAACTGTTACAAGGGGTGTTATAAATGAAAAAGATAATAAATAAATCCAGAATGTTCAACTGGAATGTTGATTAATCAATGAATGATTATTTGCCATAAATGATTTAATCAGTTCCTCTTCCAGGTCATTCGCTACCATTGCTCAGATAGTGGCAATGAGCATTTCAAACAATGAAATATTTTCTAATGGCCATTTCCTGATTTGTGTGGCTCAACAACCTCACCTCATATACAGGTACTGGCCATATAATTTAGAATATCATCAAAAAGTTGATTTATTTCACTAATTCCATTCAAAAAGTGAAACTTGTATATTATATTCATTCATTACACACAGACTGATATATTCCAAATGTTTATTTCTTTTAATTTTGATGATTATCACTGACAACTAAGGAAAATCACAAATTCAGTATCTCAGAAAATTAGAATATTGTGAAAAGGTTCAATATTGAAGACACCTGGTGCCACACTCTAATCAGCTAATTATCTCAAAACACCTGCAAAGGCCTTTAAATGGTCTCTCAGTCTAGTTCTGTAGGCTACACAATCATGGGGAAGACCTCTGACTTGACAGTTGTCCAAAAGACGACCATTGACACCCTGCTCAAGGAGGGCAAGACACAAAAGGTCATTGCAAAAGAGGCTGGCTGTTCACAGAGCTCGGTGTCCAAGCACATTAATAGAAAGGCGAAGGGAAGGAAAAGATGTGGTAGAAAAAAAGTGTACAAGCAATAGAGATAACCACACCCTGGAGAGGATTGTGAAACAAAACCCATTCAAAAATGTGGGGGAGATACACAAAGAGTGGACTGCAGCTGGAGTCAGTGCTTCAAGAACCACCACGCACCGACGTATGCAAGACATGGGTTTCAGCTGTCGCATTCCTTGTGTCAAGCCACTCTTGAACAACAGACAGCTTTAGCCTGGGCTAAAGACAAAAAGGACTGGACTGCTGCTGAGTGGCTCAAAGTTATGTTCTCTGATGAAAGTAAATTTTGCATTTCCTTTGAAAATCAGGGTCCCAGAGTCTGGAGGAAGAGAGGAGAGGCACACAATCCACGCTTGAGGTCCAGTGTAAAGTTTCCACAGTCAGTGATGGTTTGGGGTGCCATGTCATCTGCTGGTGTTGGTCCACTGTGTTTTCTGAGGTCCAAGGTCAACACAGCCGTATACCAGGAAGTTTTAGAGCACTTCATGCTTCCTGCTGCTGACCAACTTTATGGAGATGCAGATTTCATTTTCCAACAGGACTTGGCACCTGCACTCAGTGCCAAAGCTACCAGTACCTGGTTTAAGGACCATGGTATCCCTGTTCTTAATTGGCCAGCAAACTTGCCTGACCTTAACCCCATAGAAAATCTATGGGGCATTGTGAAGAGGAAGATGCGATATGCCAGACCCAACAATGCAGAAGAGCTGAAGGCCACAATCAGAGCAACCTAACACCTGAGCAGTGCCACAGACTGATCGACTCCATGCCACGCCGCATTGCTGCAGTAATTCAGGCAAAAGTAGCCCCAACTAAGTATTGAGTGCTGTACATGCTCATACTTTTCATGTTCATACTTTTCAGTTGGCCAAGATTTCTAAAAATCCTTTCTTTGTATTGGTCTTAAGTAATATTCTAATTTTCTGAGATACTGAATTTGGGATTTTCCTTAGTTGTCAGTTATAATCATCAAAATTAAAAGAAATAAACATTTGAAATATATCAGTCTGTGTGTAATGAATGAATACAATATACAAGTTTCACTTTTTGAATGGAATTAGTGAAATAAATCAACTTTTTTTTAAAATATTCTAATTCTATGACCAGCACCTGTATATACATTGACCCTTTTGAAACAGGAAGTCATGGCTCAGGGTTAGTTCACCCAAGATGAAAATTGTCATCTTTATTCACCCTTGTGTTGTTTCCCCAGCTAACTGGGAACATTACCAGAACATTAGCCAAAGTTATGAACAAATCTTTTTTCCTGTAATGTTAATAGAATGTTTTTTATACAGTGTTGCGACCATGACGCAGTGCTAAGCACTTTTAGTTGGATTTTTGTTTATTACTAGTTTCAGAATTCTCAAAAAAACATTCAAAAGTAACATTCCATTAACATTTGCATAACTAAGAAATGTTTTTCAAAAATTTTAAAAACTGGACTGAACATTTTAAATGTTCTGAGACTTTCAGAAATAACGTTTTCATAACTTTAGGTGAACTTTTGCAAATCGCTCTTAGAACATATAAATAAGAGTATTTTAAAGAACGTTGGTAACCATTTTGGTTAGTGTTGACTTCCATTTTATGGACAGAAATGTAGTGACTTGAGAAGGATCAGACACAATTACATTACATTTAATAAATAATCCACAATACCCTTCACCCAACAAGCAAGTTTTCCTTTTATATTGTTTTGCTTATTCAACAGAGTTTGAATTAATAATACATGTTTTAAAATTGCACAGTAGTTAACCAAGATCGCATGTATATCATGTTTGGTATCTATGGGCTGCATTTTTAATTTCTATGTTCATTTACTCTGTAATTAATATTATAAGAATCTTGAAGCACACAAAAGTGTTGGATAAGTTATATATATATATATATATATATATATATATATATATATATATATATATATATATATATATAATATGGATATTCTTGTCTATGGCCCAGTAGAGTATTATCCTGCTATAGTCTAAAGACGTTCTTCACTGAACGAGTGTTGGTGGGACGTCCAAGATTGATTCTGTCAGGAATTCCCCCATATCAGTTACTTGATACTTTTATTGATCATAATTGACACATTTCCCTTTTTGGGTAACTTCTGCTACAAATATGCATCTCAAAATATATTCTTAATGTTTCGCAAAAGAAAGTCATAAAGTCATAAAGTTTTGGGTTGATATGAGGGTGAGTAAATTACAGAATTGTCTTTTTTCCCCTGGTGAATACAGGACAAGTGGTTTTGAGAATGGATGAATTTTTTCCACAATTATATTCATATAATTTTACTTTCAAGTAGAGGTTTGATTTTTTTCAGAGTATTTCAAAACAAAGTCTAAGAGGAGAAAAAAATCATTCTGTTTTGCTCATGTTTACCAAGGGTGATAGTATTACTGAAAGACGTCATATATTAATCATTTTACCTTTGATCTAGTCAAGGCAAAAAGTTGTTGAAGGTGAAAACTGGCAGTCTAAAACCAAAACTATACAAACATACATTTTAATTTAAAATTTTTGTTAGTAAAAAGTTTGAGTAAAACAAAGTTCACAAGTCAATGACTCCATTACATTGATTGATAACGCTTGTTCTCTCAGATGTCTTTTCATAGCTGTGGAAAGAATGTTGTTTTCTTTTAGGGCTGTGCCTGTGTGTGTGTCAGGTGGTTTAATGCATCTCAAACAATAACACTCGACTGAACTACAGGACTTGGTAAAACACTCGACACAGTTAACACTCAAGTCAGTATTGCAGAGTTTTATCAATTTACAAGTTCATTTTCATGTACCTTGTCAAAATTCTTGCCACGATTTACATGAAGTTGATTTTTGGCTTTAGTTAGGGCCCAAGCACCGATGGTGTGAGGACCCTATTGGAATTGCTATTTTTCCATAGGTGCAAAATCCTTCTGCATCCCCGATCCTGAATCTACACAAGAGACATCTCTGAACCTGAGCTGTGACATATACTTTTTCAGAAATAAGCAAGTTTTTCTTTGAAAGTATATAAGCTTTATACTGGTCATATATAATATATCGTGAAATGTACAGTTATAACAACTCATACACACATCAGTGTATGCTGGACGAATACAGTACACTTCTCTTTAAAGCTATAACAGTCACATTTGAGTCCCCGTCTTACAAAATAAACAACAAATATATAAATAGTTTCCCTTTCAGTCAAGTGATTGTGTATTAAATACTGTTTGACCCAATAAATGGATAATACTATTGTTTGTGTTTGCCATATACTCCTGATGTTACTCAGAATGTCCAGTTCAGGTCCTTGTAGTTTGAAGCATCAGGAATTTGGTAACTGAGTTTATTCCAGAGGTCGGAAAGGCACTTAGGTGGCGAAACCAAGTCCTCACAGAGCGAGCAGTGGCATCCTGAGTCTCCGTGTCGGACACGACTGCTGAGAGGAGCGGTTTGTGAGTGTCTGAGTGCTGTACAGTCCCTGTGTGCCCAGTTCTCTTTTCCTCTGTTTGTTTGGCTCTCTAGCAGCCTTCTGCTCCTGTTCAGGTCATGGGGGTCATCGGCCGGGGCAAGATGTAGGTTTAATGCAGTGGCCCTGAAACAGGACCAGGCTGGCAGGACAGTGGCAGCCGGCGACACAGGGCCTGTGACAGGGTCCCACCTCGTTCCAGTTATGGCATGTTTTAGTGCAGCTGGGTCCACACGTGTCATAAACCGCACCATGTTTGCAGTGTGTGCCTACAGCAGAAGAACACATACAGCTCAAGAAAATTTTGTTTCTTTGTTTAAAATGTTTCTTGAGCAGCAAATCATCATATCAGAATGATTTCTGAAGGATCATGTGACACTGAAGACTGGAGTAATGATCACAGGAATAACAGTATTTCACAATATTACTGTTTTACTGTACTTTAGATCAAATAAATGATCATGACAAACAACATGATGCTTTTAGTAAATGGTTACCACACAATACAAAAATTAAAGCTGAAAATGCATGTTGTTATGTTACTCTTTTTATTAAAAAAAAGTTGCCAGCAAGCACCACCATATTTGATAATTTTCACATTATCATGTCATGACCCCCTGAATATATTGTTAAACGAATATGTAAACAGTCGATATATCAAACAAAGAAAAGAGCCTCATCTTTTAAATAAACAAAACATTTTATTCTATCTTCATTATTAATGTCACTCTAGACATCAGGATTAGAGACATCCACTTAACATTCAATCCCAAAACATGTTTTGTATTTTTCCGCAATTTCCTAAAAATAGCCTATGTTGCCTATTTTGAAAATGAGTTTGCATGGCTGCTGTCAATAAATGTGTCAGGTGTGACTTACTGATGCAGGCGAGCTCCGGTCTCCAGTGCACACGGATGCCCTCTCTCTCACACGCTCGACTGTAGGCTATGAACGACTCACAGTAACAGTTCTTATGCACTGGACACTCACACATGTCTGTTACACACGACCTAAAGAGAGGAAGCAGAATGAGTTTTAGTAGTTAATCTCACTGACTTCTTTAGAGTTAGTGTTGAAGAAGTGTGTAATATATGCACCACTATCATCATCAAACATAATCACAAAAATAATCATTTCAAACTATTTTTCTGAAACCTTGCCCAACAATCATTCAATGGAAAATAAATGGCCCTTCCCTATACTCATAGCTTTAATAATTGGCCGATATTTCTATCTGTCCCTCAGACAGTTAAATCTGACGGTGACCTCTGGACATGTCAAAACAAACATTATTGACTGAATGAGTGCATGATGATGCCGTGTGGTACTGAAACGTTCATTGTAGAGCTTTTCATCGCAATGTCCCATTCGCTTTGATGTGTTCAAATGCTGTTTAATCAAGCCAGTGAATTTTGGCTTGCACTTGCACTGTAACTGAAGCTGATTGTCTACAGTCATGATCCCACAGTGGCTAAACACCCTCTGGCTCCACCTGCTAGAGAAGCCACACCCCAAATTCTCAGTAGCCACGCCCCAAACTCGCCACCAGCTACAGTAGCCACGCCCCAAACTCTCCACCTGCTACAGTAGCCACACCCCAAACTTGCCATCCCCTACATTAGCCACGCCCCAAACTCTCCACCCACTACAGTAGCCACGCCCCAAACTCTCCACCTGCTACAGTAGCCCCGCTCCCAACTCGCCACCCGCTACAGTAGCCACACCCCAAACTTGCCATCCCCTACATTAGCCACGCCCCAAACTCTCCACCCACTACAGTAGCCACGCCCTAAACTTGCCATCCGCTACAGTAGCCACACCCCAAACTCGCCACCAGCTACAGTAGCCACGCCCCAAACTTGCCATCCGCTACAGTAGCCACACCCCAAACTTGCCATCCGCTACAGTAGCCACACCCCAAACTCTCCACCCGCTACAGTAGCCACACCCCAAACTCTCCACCTGCTACAGTAGCCACACCCCAAACTTGCCATCCGCTACAGTAGCCACACCCCAAACTCTCCACCTGCTACAGTAGCCACGCCCCAAACTTGCCATCCCTTACAGTAGCCACACCCCAAACTTGCCATCCGCTACAGTAGCCACACCCCAAACTCTCCACCTGCTACAGTAGCCACGCCCCAAACTTGCCATCCCTTACAGTAGCCACACCCCAAACTTGCCATCCGCTACAGTAGCCACACCCCAAACTCGCCACCAGCTACAGTATCCACGCCCCAAACTCTCCATCCCTACAGTAGCCACGCCCCAAACTCTCCACCCGCTACAGTAGCCACACCCCAAACTCTCCACCTGCTACAGTAGCCACGCCCCAAACTTGCCATCCCTTACAGTAGCCACGCCCCAAACTTGCCATCCGCTACAGTAGCCACACCCCAAACTCGCCACCAGCTACAGTATCCACGCCCCAAACTCTCCACCCGCTACAGTAGCCACGCCCCAAACTCCCCACTTGCTAACTCTCCACCCACTACAGTAGCCACGCCCAATCTCTCCACCCACTACAGTAGCCACGCCCAATCTCTCCACCCACTACAGTAGCCACGCCCAATCTCTCCACCCACTACAGTAGCCACACCCAATCTCTCCACCAACTACAGTAGCCACGCCCAATCTCTCCATCCACTACAGTAGCCATGCCCCAAACTCTCCATCTGAAGCTTCCACAATAAAACGGCACATGCACATTACATGACTGTTTACTGTATTTGCTCTGTCAAAGCAGTAATAAATGACACATCTCAAATGTTCATCTGAGCGAGATCTTTGGTTCGGAGATTCAAATGCTGAAAGTTTCCTCAGAGCTTTGGTTTGATAATGATGATTGGGGAACTCACTTGTAGAAGGAGGTAAGGTCTACAGCAGAATGGCACTTTTGAAACTCCCAGGACTTGAGCTTTTGGCAGGTTCTGTGCGCCCGGAGCTTTACTTTGACTGTGCCGGGACAGAGGAAGGATGTGGGCCTGCGGTTGGGAGCCTCACACACCTCGTTGTCCTCCACGCGCCAGGATTCCGCAAATTCATCCACGTCAAACTTAAATTGGCCGTCTCCTCCGAGAGTGTCGTCTCGCCTGTGACCGTTGTAGTTTCCGCACAGCCCGCAGAGCCGCTCCTTCAGATGGGGCGCCGCGACCACCTCCACCAGACTGTCCCCGTCCCACGAGATCTCCAGCCCTGATGACACAGATGAAGAGTGAGGGAAAGGAAACATGCTGCATCTGCCTATGTTTGAGAAGTTGATGGTGTGACACGCTATCTAAAACCATTTCAAACAGAGTTCGGCTAAATCAGGGGTGGGGAACGCTGATCCTGGAGGGCGATTGTCCTGCAGAGTTTAGCTCCAACCTTAATTAAACACCTGAAGCTAATCAAGGTCTTCAGGATTACTAAAGTTCCAGGCAGATGAGTGTTTTTTCAGGGTTGGAGCTAAACTCTGCAGGACAATGACCCTCCAGGATCAACGCTCCCCACCCCTGGGCTGAATCATTTAGAAATCAAATTAATTGAGAGACTACATGGAATATTTTTACTTTTAAAACTCACTTGCACCACTGGATCAGTGAAGGCAAACACAAATTTTTAAGAAGTTATGAAAAGAAATGATGACTAGAATTAAGCCTTATAAAATGCACATTTACATGAATTTTAACCCAAATTTTGGATCTTGAAAAATCTATGGACGTTATGCACAGCAGCCCATTGATCTATTGTTCCCATTCATAAATGGAGTTTAAAAGACAGTAATATTGATTTAACTGCACTGACACTATTAGATGAGAACTGAATTGAGCTGAATTATGACAGTGACACTGTAGTTTTAAAAACGTTTTCTCTTGGTTATGTGAACGTAAGGGAAACCTTCCATTGAACCATTCTACAAACATTATGGGGATGTTACTTAGAATGTTCTCTGAATGTATTAGCATTTAAAAAACGTTAGAAGAACGTCCAACTAAAACATTTTAGAAAAAAAGATGTATAAATAACATTTTTATGCAAATGTTTTGAGAACATTATTAAAGAGCAGATAACTCTGAACGAATGTGCATGCCACTGTACTCAATTGGTCATTGGAAGCTAGTGTGGAAGCTGTCATTTTTATTGAATGATCACTTTAAGCACACAGAACATGCTCTATTGAAAGAGAAAGGTGTGGCAAACTCTGCTGTTCTACCTGTGCAAGGAATGATTTGAGCTGCTGGCACAAAGGTTGCATACAGATCAATGTCATACAGAAGTGAGAGAGTTAATGAAATCACAGTCCTGTTTCTGGTCCAAGGGTCATTATTGTGCAAGACACCTAATCTTAAGTTTCTTCATTCTTGCACTGCAAAAATCATTTCTTACTCAACTTTTTTATGGAGAGTCAGTTAATTCAATATATCAGCAGAGCACCTTAAAGAGGAATCCCAATAGCCTACTTGACACAAATCAGTTTTGGCCAGAATGTCATATAGTGATAGCTGGATATATAAATATGTCCCACTTCACCTGCATTCATACAGTATACGTGCAAAATGGAAACTATACTATCGCCAACTCTAATGCGGTCGTGCAATAACCGTCTGGTCCATCAATTAAATTATGCTAGGATTGAATGTTTGAAGGTTGATTATTTTCCTCATATTCTCCATTGTTGCAGCTCCTCTCTTCCCAGTCTGTCAGTAACGCTCTGTTTAGTTCCTGTCTCTATGAAGCCCCTCCTTCTGTAAAGCACAGAGTGCTCTGATTGGTCGGCTGGAGTAGTGTGTTGTGATTGGTGTTTGGGAAATGTCCCGCCCCTTACCATAACCGCCAGTTTCAACACACTACTAACTAACTCAACCAGGCCCCGCCCCTTTATTCTGCGCATTAATTATTTAAATGAGGAATATTGTGAAGAATAGAACAATCTATGAACTTTGCAGAGCAACATTACACACTAAAGACAGATGAAGATGGGAAACAGAAGAATAGGTGCTCTTTAAATGGCCCTTCTGAACACCGCTCTTACCTGCGATGGTGGTGAGTTTGAGCAGGTACCCGTCCAGGTCGATGTGGACCCCAGTGCTATGGAAGGGGAGAGCGATGCGTGTGCCGTTCTGACGGACGGTCAGGTGTTGGTGGAGGCTGATGCTCAGGCCGGATGTGTGCAGCTCCACTGATTTGGTCCATGAGAAGGAGCGCGTGCGCCGAGCGTCGTTCTTCACCAGCACTGTGAAACTGGCCGCCGGAGAGCAGTCCTTCGTGAGCACATATTTACACGTGCCCTGGAAGTTAAAGGTGCGGCCGTCAAAAGTGTTATAGTGAGGGTCTCCGAACACGGTGCACACGCCTGGCTCTGGAGTAGAGAAGAGAGGGATGGAGAGGTGAAGTATTGACTTTGTATGTTAAATAAAGATATTACATATTTGTATGCAAGCAGATGGCAAACGTATCATTTATACGTGAAAGATAGACTGTGTGTGTGACAGGAGTTAACTGGTGTAAAACAAAAACTTTAGTGCTCTAACAGAAAATTTGTCCTTTTATAATAACTTATTTTTAAGTGTTCTTCTGTCACGCTTCACAGCAGGCTGATCGTGTAAAGAGGTCAACTTACTGTCAGTGCAAACAGGACAGCAGCCAGTGCGATTCAGTATCTTATTCTGAAAGACAAAACATTGTAAAGAGACTGACTGACTTAGAGAATCAAACAGGTTGGTTCTAACAAAGTCTGTTCACTCTGCGGCCATATTTGTGATGACTTCACCGATCAGCGACTGGCTCTTTTGTTTAGAAGGCGGGACTTATTCCGCGATATTGCTTGTTGCAGTTTCTCCCATTCATAAGTAATACGAGTGCACTGTCTTTCTATAAATAAAGTCTTTGGTTATAATATCCAGAATAAATCTAAAGGCAGTGTTGAGTGAAATTAGTCACAAAATAATGAGTGAGGTCATGTGTCTGAATTATAAATGAATTATGCTTTATGTATGTTCTGTTTAGATTTCTTAACGTTTTTGAAGGAAGTTCATTTCTATTGGTCACCCTTTACATCTGTCTGTGAGTTTTGCAAATATGAAAAGTATTAAAAAGAGCTTGTGACTGAACCTCGTAACCTCGTAACGTCAGTCGAATCTCATAACTCCGCCCCCCTCTGTCTAAGTGCCGCACACAGTTTGGAGCATCTCTGCTTGTTTGCAATGCAATCGTGAATAAAGAACTGGTTCTCTGAAGAACTACAGCGTTTTCTTTGCTCAAGAAACAAATGTTTTATGTTTTTAAAGAGTGCTAAAGAGTGTTTTAGTCTAATAATTGTCATCGAGTCGCAACTAATACTGTCTTAAACAACCTGTGTGAAGCACTTCATCTCTAATAACATGAGATTGACAGAAAACTGAGCGCCCATATATAGATACAATAAACTTTATAAGCTGTAAGTTGATAAAAAAGTAATGCAATGCACTTCCTGCCGTTATGATGACACTCGTTACTCCATTTGAGCTTAATTTTGGTAAAATATGAATAATATAATGACATGTGTGTCTGACCATATATAAAGTCACAATCAACTTTGACAACACAGTGTTTAATTGTGTAAAAAATACAGTGTTTTTTCCATTTCCTGAAAAGTAGCAGTTTTGGACATATGAGGTTTCCTCCTGACAGCAGCGATATATAAAGTACAGCATGACTCTAAACTGTCTGGGCGTCTTCACAGAACTCACCGAGGGACAGCTGGTGATAGGAACACAAATCTTGGGCTGACATTCAATATTCCCCTTAACACAGGTGCAGAGAGAGCAGTTCACAGACGACCATCTGTCCCCGTCCTAAGAGACGAACAAACGTGTGTTTTATCAGAGAGTTCATCACTTCATCCACACACATTCCTCCGTTAGTCCGTGCTCATGGACGCCTCACCCTATAGATTTTGCTCTTCACCCTGCAGTACTTCACCTCCTCCATCTTCAGATGAGACTGGCACTCCTCACAGCAGCCGCTGCCCTGACAGCTGCCGGGCGCCGAGCACCGCCTCCTGCAGGCCACCGTAGAGTCCACGCAGGAGCAGGAGGTGCAGGCGTCATAGCTGATGGAGGAGCCGTTCTCGTAGACCTCGCTGCGGAACAGACAGCTGCCGGGAGACAGGTCAAACACCTTCCTCTGACCTGGACGACACACACATTTCTCATGAAAACAGAGACACAATTACACATGGACCGCTACAGCCACACAACAGATTGACAGATACACTTCATTTTCATAGATTCATTTCATTTGTATCTGTCATTATGTACAGTAGTGTGTTCAAATATTATTAAAACCTGTTAAAGATGTTGTAGTCATGTTGTGTGGGAGTCGATTGTTTTATCTGTGATAATAACTCAGTGACACAACTTGTGTGACATCACTTTTGTCATTCAAAGAAATGATTTGGGAACTCCTTTATTAGAAGGCAGCTATTTTATTTTTTATTAACCCCATTTCTGATCTCTGACCCACTGCAATGCATCTTTTTGATGAATGACTACATTTCTGAAATAAACTTTTATTTAAAGGTCCTGTTCTTCGTGATCTCACGCTTCAAACTTTAGTTAGTGTGTAATGTTGTTGTTAGAGTATAAATAAAATCTGTAAAATTTTAAAGCTCAAAGTTCAATGCCAAGCGAGATATTTTATTTAACAGAAGTCGCCTACATCGAACGGCCAGTTTGGACTACATCCCTCTACTTCCTTCTTTAATGACGTCACTAAAACAGTTTTTGACTAACCTCCACCCACAGGAATACACAAGAGTTGCGTTTGTAGAGTGTGTTTGTCTTCATGTCGTCGAAACGCTGTTATTTTCATCCCGCAGTCCAATCACCTTTGTTTGGCCTTACCAGGGACGCTGTACTTAGAGATCAATGGTTACAATTTATGTTTAACTCGGTTCCCGAAAATTATAATTGTGGTATACTGTGTGTTCACACCGCCGGCGACGAGAGCGTCAAAGTGACGCTAGTCATTCATTTTCAATGAGAGCCGGCGGCGAGAGCGGCGCAGCGCGTCTTGGACGGTGAGAGCGGCGAGGAGAGTTGAAATCAGGTTAACTTTATGGTAATGAGCTATGACGCGGTTCGGCGGCAACCAATTAGAATGTAGCGGTTTGGTTGACGCGATTGGTTGTCACTTACTTTGGCTCTGCTTTGACCCTCCCGTCGGCGGCGGTTTGAACGAACGGTACAGCGGCGAATGTTGGCGCTCTCGCCACCGGCGGTGTGAACACGTGGTTACTGCAATAGTTAATGTTGGACTGCAGTGCACATAATGGCCACAAGAGGGGACTATGTTTCTGTATATGGCTGTTTTCCGTATGAGGTACTCTTCTGAGTGAGTGCTAACGTTGTACATTTTCTGTCGCTGCTTGTGGAGATTAAAGAGTTCAGTCTCTCGGGAATTATTGTCTTTTGTGTTCATTCGGCACAACACCACAATAATCCACATGTAAAACTATGTACAGCACACGTTATGGTAAGAGGCGTGACCTTTCCGGGCAAGGAGCGCTAAGCTGCTGTCGAATAACAACACAGGAACCGCTGGCACAATCAGAACTCGTTACGTATTTCTGAAGGAGGGACTTCATAGAACAAGGAAGTCATCAGCCCGTTTTTATGCCCGTTTTTAAAATACTGTGTTTTTTTACACGCGAAACATGAACACATGTTATATTGCACACTATAAACACAATCAAAGCTTTAAAAAAAACACGAAAAACGGGACCTTTAATAATTGGATTGTTTGTTGCATGTGCAACGTGGGGGAAATATCTAATATATCTGTCAGTGTGGAAGTCATGAGTTAGTGTTCTTGAAGTGTCTTTGGGAGAGAATAACTCACCACGACATCTAGGACAGCACTGTCCTGGCGGCGTGTGGGTAAGATGAGCCGGGCAGGACAGGACCGGACACACCACCTTATGACACATGCTGTGACCTCCCTGAAAAACACACACAATTCACTGTACTACAGGTGCTACTGACAGATACGCAAATGTTTATATATATATATATCATCTGAGATGGCCTGCTATTCACTCTTAAAAAAAATCCATAAGAGGTGATGCCATAGAAGAACCATTTTTGGTTCACCAAAGAACCTTTTACTTAACAGTTCTTTAAGAACCTGTTTGAAGAACATTTTAATAATCTAAAGAAAACTTTTTTCACTATAAAGAACCTTTAGTGGTTCCATGGATGTTACAGGTTCTTCATGGAAACATCAATGCCAGTAAAGAAGCTTTATTTTTGAGAGTGTTGTTTGGTCGTTGTAAAGAGTAGTTTTGTTGAGACTGATCTGAGAACAGTGTTTGACAGATAAACTCACAGTGCAGATGCATTTAATACAGGGATTCCCTTCTGGATGAAATTCTTCATCTTCTTTATATAAATTCCCCTCGAAAATACAGCCTGTGAAATACCAGCAAGCACTATGATGAGAATCTGGCTGATGAACAGAGATATTCAACATTCTTCTAGACAAAGAGTGACGCTTCATGGATCGTGACTGAGGAAATGTTGAGCATATCAATGTCTGGAATGCTGTTTATAGCATGCAGATTAAATAGACTTTTTTTTGAATTGTTGAAGTTTCCCTTTCTCTTTTTTTTTCCATAAAAAACACACACGCACACACACACATTGACTGACCCGGGCAAGTTGGGCAGCATTTCTTCGGGTGGATTTTGGGGTTCTTACAGTGAATGACGCACCTCATTTCTGCTTCAGTGATGACACCTTCCTGTCCAAAAGAAAAGCTCAAATTAACTCAAACATCCTCTTCAATGTTTCACATTTATATTTGTAGTTGGTTTTTTCATGTTATGTGAGGTGAGCAGGTTCATTAACTAGGTTAAATCTAGTTGTTTAAAGCAGTCAGTCTGCTATATTACTCCAGATCTTCATTTGTCCTGTTGATCTTGTGTTTATTCTCGCTCTAGACGAGTGTGTGTCAGTGTTTGAGTGAGATGGAGTCACCTGACAGCTGTATGTGACGCAGGGTTTGACGGGGCTGATCCAGTGATGGGAACTGTTGTAGGACGTCCCTTTCAGCTGACAGCCTGAGAGAGAGAGAGAGAGAGAGAGAGAGGAAACGCTCGGGTCAGATGAGACGCATTTCAAGCCATGTACACTGGGAAAAATGTGTAGGATCCTGCCAGTAAATTTCAGAAACAGCAAGTAACACACTGAATGAAAGTCACCATGAAACCAAACGTACAGTTCCTTTTTAAATTATTTTATGGAGCAGTGTTTATTCGCTGCACATCATCATTATTGTGTTAAATTCATGTTCCTCATAATCTTGAATCAGAATATCTCCCTCTTGCAGCATCTCTTCTCTTCTCTGATAATGAGGGTGGGGCAACCTGTCACTCACATGAAATCCACCAATAGCAAACCACAACCATCCAATCAATTCCACACAAACAAAATCAAGCCCCGCCCTACATTTGTGCTTGTTTGAGAAGCGTTTCACTCGACATATGACACAATAGAGAAGAACAGATGAGTGTAACTTCACTTTCATGACTTTAAATATTGAATCTTGAAGTAAAATTGTAAAACACTCTGGATGATCTTTGTTTTATTTACACCTTTGAAACATCATTTTTTACAGTATAACTAGAAAATCTGAACCTCCATCATTACTTCTACTATTAATGCATTTTAATTGGCTGTTACAGTAGAAACAAGTTGAACTGACTTACTGATTAACTTATTTTCTGAAGAATGCCAGTTGTTCTAGACAAACCCTCAAAAAAAAAAAAAAACCCTCCCAAGAAAGAGAGAAGATGGAGAGGTCAGCTAGAGTCATAGCGTCTCTCAACCATAAGGTGGCAGTGATGCCCGCGTGAGTTAAACAGCAAAACTGCAGAACTGGAGAGCTCAAGTCTGTCAGTCCAGATGTAATAAATAATAGTAAGATATTTCTCATAGTTTCAGACCTTTGCATCTTTCACAGCAGGCTCCCGTCTGTTTGACCACCAGCGCACAGTCCTCTGCCAGCGGCGGACACTTCTCCTGCTTACAGTCGACTTTCTGATTCTGAGGACACACAGAAATGCATCAAGAACAAGGACTGCAATCATTTTACTTGCAAAGACGAGCCGTGAAATTTAGTACGGATGTGATCGGCTCTCTGGACAGGTCAGCTTAATTCAATCACATCATGACATCCCATCAACAGCAGACCAATGCATGTACATAAAGAGCAGCATCATCTTTCAGAGATAAAACTTCCTGTATTGATCGCTATTCGTCAACAGAATCAATGCGAGACATTCATCAACCCGTGGTATCAGCTTCACACGCTAACCTTGTGAAAGACACATTGTTTGTCTCTCATGTCCTTCTCTTTATAACATGAACACTGCCAGAGTGATGTTGCACTGTGTTTTTATCTATCTGTGTGATCAGGACAGGGATAGATGTGGATAAATCAGCTTATTTACAGTAACTCCAGTTCAACACTCATGTTTATCCATCTATTGATTTTACACTGGACATAGCAGTTCTCACCTATTTCAACTTAAAAACACAAGTTCATCTGCTGGCTGTACAATTCATTTCAACTTTTTATATTAAACAGACTTCGAAAATTGAGTCGAATCTTGTTTAACTTATAAAAAGAAGTTGACATTGTTTAAACTATTTTGATGAGTTAAAGTAGTGTAAAAACATATATATTGTCACGACAGTTTTTACTGCGTTCAAATTCAGCAATGCTAATGTATCCATAACACAGTTCATATAAAAGACACACTTTATTCTAAGGTGTCTTTGTTACAGTGTAATTATAGGCTACTCATTTTAATTAACAACGTGCACTTACTATAGGCGTCAAAAGGTTAGTTGCATGTGATTATGCATAATTTACTGTTATTACTACATGTAAGAAGGACACTGTAAAATAAAGCGTTACCATAAATTCCCCTTTAAACAATATGCACATTATGAAGCCACTAAGAAAAGTTTTACTAACATTATTAACATTATTTCACCAAAGACTGTTCTCATAAACAGAATTATCACGGACCACTGCACTCTAATGCTGCGTTAAAAACAACCCAAGATGGGTTAAAAATGGAGAAACCCAGAGGTTGGGTTAAATGTTTGATCAACCTGCTGGTCAGTTTTATTTAACTCAACTATTGTTTAAAATGACTGTATGGATGGATTAAAATGAACCCAAAATATGTTTGAAATTAAAAATCAGACACATAATTACTAGAAGCAACAATAATAATCAAAAGATGAACATTTATTAATAAGCAATTTAATGTTTATTGTTTAATTATTATTCATTAAACTTACTAATAAATGTTAATTTCCAACATACTTCAGTTTCATTTTAAGCAAGAAATTCAGTCATTTTTAAACAATAGTTGAGTTAAATAAAACTGACCAACATTTACGCCATCATTTTTAGTGTGTAAATATTGATTAATTCTACATAATCCTTAAATATTCTTATATTCTGTCAGAACTTGATACAATGTCAAATCACCTATAGGTTCACTAATGTTGTTCAGATAACATAATGTTTTGAGTTTCTGTTGATTTTATCAATCTCTTTCTTTGTATTAACTCAAAATCTGACTTAAAGTTAAAACAACAGTACACCCTAAAAAATGCTGGGTTAAAAACAACCCAAGTTGGGTTGAAAATGGACAAACCCAGCGATTGGTTTGTTTTAACCCAGCAGTTGGGTTAAATGTCTGCCCAACCAGCTGGGTAGTTTTATTTAAGTCAACTATTGTTTAAAAATTACTGTATTGCTTACTTAAAATGAACCCAAAATATCTTGAAAATTAACATTTATAAATGAACATTTTAATTTCATTTTAGATTCATTTTAAGTCAGCCATATAGTCATTTCCAAACAATAGTTGACTTAAATAAAACTACCCAGCAGGTTGATCAAACATTTAACCCAACTGCTGGGTTAAAACAACCCAATCGCTGGGTTTGTCCATTTTCAACCCAACTTGGGTTGTTTTTAACCCAGCATTTTTTAGAGTGTAATTGTACAGTAGTTGCCCGCCGCCTCACATTGAGCAGCTCTAGTTATCATCATATGGAGGCATGTTCCTCACCAGACAGACGCAGGAGATGCAGGGGTTGTCTGTGATGTTGGGGATGTGCAGCACTTCTCCCTCGTTCTCACAGCTCGCCTCTGTACCTGCACCAACACAACACTGATTCAACACGAGGAACACATCTCTATCTCACAGTGTCTCTGGATTATACTGATCATCGAGCAATGAAATGAGCTACACTGCTTGCTTTCATTCAAGTCCAACATATGATTTAATATTGCTAAATCAGCCTAAATACATTAAATAGGAGCTACTTACTCTTCCATTTTAGATATTTTCATTTCTTATGTACATGTTCTGATTATTTTACCTCATTTTCTATGCAAAGCACTTTGAGTTACCATTGTGGATGAAATGTGCTATATAGCCTAAATAAACTGGCCTTGATGTATACTGATTAATAATGGCATAATCTGAGACGGACACTGTAAAATGGTGCAGATCTAAAAAAAAAAATAAATAAATAAATGTTATTTTTTCAAAAACTAAACACTACTGACACTTTCTGAAAAAAAAAAGTGATGATAGCAGATTTAAAACTCCTCAGATTTCCAGTATGAAACTAACTCATGTTCAGAGTTTGAGATCTTCTCACCAGTGATTAAAGGCGCAGTTGAATGTGGCGTTTGGAGAATGAAGAACCAGAACAGCAGGTTGTAGGTGACTGGAGGAGACAGACACAGCATCCTAAATCCGCTCCAGACGCACGGGGGGAAAGAAAACTAATGAATAAACAGAGTATCCAAATCCTTTAGAACTGCTCTTCGATAAGATCCAGACAGAGGGAGGCATGGGTGTCATGAGGGAGTCGATCCCGACGCGCAACCTTCAGCAGACATTATCATGACAAAAACGCTCCAAAGCACACCTCGACGAGACTTTCTGAAGATCCAGATCTGCAGGTCACAAACTCCACAAAGAGGTAAGATCCAGAGGTGCTGTGGAGAGATGGCAGTGCCATGGTCAGAGCTGTCCGGATCCTCGCTGACAGACGCACGGATGCGCGCGGCGGCTCATGTCTGACGCCGATCCTCCTCCAGCTCCGGAGCCGCAGCTGATCATCCTCCAGCCCCTTTCTATTTAAACACACGTGTATGTGTGTGTGTGAGATCCGCCCCTCAGCCTATAGACGCACTCAGCTCTCGAGTAACTTTCTCACCAAACAAGAATTTCAGCCTATTATTAAGGCACTAATGCTGGAGAGGAGCATGCCTTTTGCATGTAACTCCTAATCTTAGAATAACAATGACTTCATTCATTGACAATTATCCAAAGTAGGTGCTAAGCGTCGTCAGAAATCCAAACAATCTGCATGCGCATGCGGACTGCCCCATCTGCACATCAAAGATGTGATGAATCCTGAAGATGTGGGGCTCAGACACACACTTTCAGTCCTGGGATGAATTGCTTAGACATGCTCTCGGAGAATGGCTTTATTCCAGTAATATTAGTCACTAGATAGCGCCAAAGAGCACCTTTACTGGAGATCTGGAGTCTTGGAAGCTGAACTCACCTTGGTGACAATCCCTCTTGACAAGCCCAAGCAATTACTGTGGGTTTGACCAATCTTCTTATGTAGATCCACTTATAATAGTTACTTTAATTGGTTTAATAATCAATGGTGAGTGATAAACCATGCACAGCTCACAGATGCTTCATATCAGAGAGATTTCACATGATCCAGCTCATGCTGCGACAAGATGATGTGTATTTCTGTGTGAATATGATGTGAGGAAAGGTTGTTTGTGATAAGATAGGGATATCAACTTTAATGCCATGAACTTTAATGCATCTTATTGATCCTATAGGGAAAGATTTATTCATTTACGATTGCATTGAAGTGAGTTGAAAGTTAAGCGCCACCTACTGTCAGAGAGTAAATTTGCATTTGCAGTGAATTAAGAGACAAATTGTATTGTATGTGGAAAACTGAACCAAACTTTCATGTTGAATATTCATGTTGCTTTAATTCAATATAATTGTCGACTCATCTGGGAGCCGATCTCCTACACATCAGTGCTACGCCGCTCTCTTATGGGCACATCCTTACACGGGTTAGAATGGCATCAGAGAAAAGGTTACTATAGTTAAACCTAAAGTATATTTTTATTTTTACACATACACTAGGCTAGTGTATGCATGCAGTGCGTGAGACGTAAATTTCGTCACCAGCGTAGTACTCACGTACAGTCATCTTTCTAAACATGGACACCGTACTCACTCATTGCATCTGAAATAACATGCTTTCTGAGTGGGTACTTCTACTTTGTGAACATTAAAAAGTATGTTGTCATTGTCATGTGACCTACAGTATCAGCTGGGTCACTTCACTGCCATTCACAGATCCTCTCCTGTGGCCTCATGGGATAGTAAAGTGTCCATTGATGTGGACTGCAGAATCTCACAGAAGTAACAGGTCAGTTTGCACATACTGAATTCAGACATACTTTTTTCACGTATAGTTTTTCACCTACTACTATATAGTAGGGGTATAGTCCCTGTATCAGGCAGTGAATGACTCTCTGCACTCCCATTGGCTAGTTTCTGTATCACTCCTGAGCTCATTTGCATTGATCTCTGCTGAACGTTGTTGCATCACCGTTTGTGTCGGCAGAAACTGCAGCTCTCGCGGAAAGTGAATCTAGTGGCTTGTAGCAGTCAGTGCGATCTGTGCTATCATTCATCATTAATATGAAGAGTTTTAAACTAAAATATACATTTTTAGGCACCAAAACTTTTAAGTCATAACGTTGTTTGAACAGATTTTAAAAAAGCTAAACTGAACACTTTGAAATGGCCCCAGTTGGGAATCACTGCTGCAGTCTGTAGTATGATTTACATTCAGTATGTATAGATGTGGGATATATGACTCACTTCTTCCCACTAATAGCGGCACAGATCAGTGCTGTACGGAGCTGGTGATTTTGTGCGGAGGGAAACAGACATTATTATCTAGACAAATGGCCCTATCAAGTTGCCCAAATGAGGCAACATAATACAGAAACGATGCATGCAAAACCACAGAAAAATCCATTAAACATCTAATCTTGGTCCACACACACACACACAAAGAGTTCACCATCTCATTGTAGCGTTTGTAAATTTTAATATTTGTAAGCGATATTATTTAGTGACAGTTTATTGCCTCTTCTGACAGTGTGACTGATGTAGAGACTGACTGAATGTTTCAGGTTTAAAGGGAAACGTTTACTTCAATAGCTGGTACCAAAATATCACATTTAAATAGTAGCAGTTAGTATGAATGATATTGATTCAAAAACCGGAACAAAGAAAATAATAACAGCAATAGTAATAATATAACAACAATGACAAATATAACTGGTATGAATAAAAGTCTTGATATAAAATGTAACATGGAGTGATTTTTTTGAATTATGGATGTTTCTGGTGACTTTTTACATTGTTCTGACATTCATTTTACAAATTAATTTGACAAATTTCTATAGTTTATCAAAGAATTCTTCAAAGATGAATCATTTCTACTGAATGACCATAAATATTTGAAAACTAGTGTTGTAATAATACTCTGTTTATGTCAACTAATCACAGTAATGGCTCGGATTCTCTACACAGGTATGAATGAAACTGTGTGTGTGTGTGTTAATAAGAAACTGCACATCTCACATCATGAAGAGACACAGATGTAGAGATGCACAACAACTCTGTGCAAAATTGAGAGTTTGTTCCGTGTTGATCTCAGTATGAGGTGCAGAGGTTGATCTGACTGCATTAAGGGTGTGTACTTAGTTTTCCTTTCTAGAAACTAAGCATTCTTCCACCATGTTCCATGAAATGACATCACATGTATATATTTGATAACACGCATGTGGGTATTTCACTTGGAGAAATGAAACATATAATTAAAAACTAGACATTTGAGTTTCATTCTATTTTATTCATTCTATTAGTTCCAACTCTGCATGGTGTTTTCTACCTCAGTTCACATCCAGGAATGTAAGGAGCCAGTGGAGACCGGGATAAGAGCAGTGCTCCTCAGACGTCTCAGCGGGGCGTGGAGCCCGTCATCAGACGTCCCGCCGGGAAACACACACTACGTGCTGAATATAAACTCCTCCTACATGTCCACTCGGGTGAAAACAGTGAGTTTTTGATTGGTTTTGCTGCCGCTATGCTATCAACTCTAGAACTACAGCAAAAACCCCGGGATGAGGCGTTAACCTCTGCAGCGCCTAACATCACGAGAGCTTCGTTCAGCCGTCTCCTGCCTCGGACTTCTTCTCTTTGACCTTCACCGAGGACTTCCTGGACACCTTGGTCTTCTCCTTCCCAGACTCCTTTGCTGACTCTTTCTCTTTGGTGGACTCCTTGTCCTTCGAGGACTCTTTTGTAGACTCTTTTTTGGACACCTTAGACTCCTTCTCTTTGTCTTTCTTGGTTTCTTTCGTGGAGTCTTTCTCCTTCTTCTCTTTGGACGATTCTTTAGATGAATCTGGTAAAAATGAGACAGACATTCTTTGTGTAAATATCAAAAGAATATAACGATGTACATATTATGAAATACACTCTGTATGATTTACACTGCCCTCCAAAAGTTTGGAAACACCCCTGGAAAAGTGTGGTTTTGGACGATATCAGCATAAATTCTTATCATTTTTTGGAGCAAATACATTAGAGTCACTTGACATTATCATTGAAGACCAGCAATAATAATTTTCATTTTGATTACATAATAATGGCAATATACACATGTGAAAGTCAGACATGCCCCTTTGCCAGCTGTAATGCTGGTTACTGATTTAAACTTGACTCAGGTTTGTAAAAGATTTTTGGATCAGCACACCTTAATAGCTTCAACAATTGATTGCCAATTAAGTTTAGAATACATTGAACCAATCAGAACCCAGTTTAGGTCAGATAGCTGCTAATGCTGGATATTTTGAGGAAGTTTTTTCTATGTATAAACTGTTTATGTAATAAAATATGTTTTTGTAGTTTGTGTTGTCCCTTATCAGTGCAAAATTATCACAAATTTAAAATTAATCATGCCAATATTGTGCAAAACCCCACTTTTTTAGGGCATTTCCAAACTTTTGGAGGGCAGTGTGTCTACACATATACTGGATGATTATATTTGGGACTCCTTGCCATAAGTGTGAGAGCCCCTAGTGTAGAGCCCTGCTGTCACACGGGTCAGGACAGATATCTGCTGGTGATGAGGGCGGTCTGTGTTTGAACATCAGATATTGTTCTTGTGTAGTACACACACACACACACACACACACACACACACTGCTGAGTGTCTGTCTGTAGATTCACAGGCTCATCAGTGTCATGTGACTGTCTGTCTGTGACGGGACGTCTGCAGTCTCTCGTCAGTGTCATTAAGCCTGCGGCTGCTGTGAAGCACCTCGGGAAAGCCTTGTTAAGCTGCTCCCTGCGGATACAGCCCTACAGGAGCTGTCTGTCGTCCCATCAGCCCCAGCGTGACAGCGGCTCACAGGCGTCTAGCACACAGGTGGAGGATTGAGACCAGCCCCCAGAGGACGCAGACGTCTGTGACTGTTTAAAGACGCTTTAACAGACATGATATCTGTGTGTGTGTGTGAGTCGATTCTCTCAGCTGTGACTGACACTGAGTGACAATAGCATCTGATACACAACGAGAAGATCTGCTCCCTACACACACACACACACACACACACACACAGTCTCTGTCTGACCCTCATTGCTCTTCTCCACCAATATTCTGTTGGTGCAACAGCTGTATTGCTTGTTGGTTTTGTTGTGTTTTGGGGAAGACATTACACCGCCCTCTGAAGACAAACACAGCACACATGTGAACGAGACTGCGCTCTCACTGGACAGAAACACAAGATGGGCATCAATGGGCAGCTGATGGTTTCCATTTCCAGCACACAAAGACTGAAAACCTCTCATGTAAACTCAGCTAAAAACACACACAACATTAAAGTGCCCCATTATGCTTTTTCGAATATGACCTTTCATGCAGTGTGTAATAATGTAGCTGTCTGTGAATGTAAACGATCTGCAAAGTTGTGAAGCCAAAAGTGCATGATAAATAAAGTTATTGTCTCTCAAAAGAAAGAATTGACTCTGAACCGCTTAAACGATTCGTTAGGAGTTTGAATCACACTTCCGTGATGGCGTTTCCCTAATGCCCGCCTCTGGTCTTCATTGGCTGTCTGCGAATAACGTCTACTCTGACCCGCCCTCAAACGCTGTCGCTGGATTGTGTTGTGTTGTGTTCATGTCGAGAAGACGCTGTTTTCTGCTCTGCAGATTCTCTTTACAAACACTTCCAAAGGAAGATTCAGTGGTTAAAATTACCACAGCAATACAAACGCAGAATAACATTTTCACGACCGCTTCTCAAATCTCTGTAAGGTCTAAATGGGTTTTACAACATGCTCCTCAGAATCACAACCTGTATGATTAATTATTGATGTAGATCTTTTCTACTGGGTGTTTAAAATACGTAGTTTTGTGTTGTGCATTTTGCTAGATCTCCAGTTAACTCACATTATTATTACATCGTACTGAAATGCAAATCATCTGTTATCTAAATCCGTGTCCATTCATGCAGACTGTCTGTCGTTCTTACTACACTAAGTAATGATAAAGGATGGAGCAAGATTTGTTTTACAAACTTTAATGTTACTTCAGTCAATCGCACTATCACTGCGCTGTTATTGACACAGTTAATGTTACAGTTCCCACATGTGCACTGCAATCACTTAGAAATAAACACATCTGTTTGTTGATGGACATACACTTGATAATGCTGATGGAGATGAATTACAGTTGCAGCATCTCATATACTGAACGTCAAACTGTAGTGCATCACTGAGAAACGTCCTGCTCAATCGTTCTTGCGATTGAGTTTCGGGTTGAATAACTAGTTCTTCCAATATTTCATCATCGGACTCGCACTCAGATTGATTTGGTAAATTCGACGACGTTGTTACTGTCTTTACAGTGTGTACAATCGCTGAGCTCTGGAAGCTTCTGGCCAATCAGAGCAGAGCAGGCTCACAGAAGGAGGGATTTAGAGAGACTGAATCATCGGACGAGTCATTTGAGATATATGTGTATATGAGAAAATGAAAACCTTTTTTGACATTTGATGCATGTAAACCTGTTATAGGAGACCTAAACAAAATTAAGAAGCTTTAAAATAGCACAATAGAGGCACTTTAATAATATAATTTTACGAGTTCACACTTACATTTAATCAGATAGTATAAAAGTATGTGTATTTGAATGCTGTCCGAAGGGAAGGGCTCCGAGCTCAGATTTTTGGCCCAAACCCAAAGTACTCCCCCCTATCGGTATTGAAATTTTAAAAATGTGACGCTTTGAGCTTTGTTGAGCGGATTCGTAAACACCTGATTGGCCATTGTGTTGACGCGCTCATCGGATATGCCTGTGATTGGCAACAATGATCAGCGCGTGGGAGCATTTGAAAGCACACTGAAGTGTTTGAATTTGAAAGCGTTTTGAAAGTGGGAGCGCGAGCGATTGAAAGCAGGTGTCTAACAGTGGACCGATCCGCGATAGACGCCTGCTTTCAAACGCTCCTGTGTGTATCTGTGTAAGCGCTTAGTGAAGAGATTAATTGATGATTATTTACAACGTTTTTACAGCGTTGATCATTGAAGCCTATCACAGACATATCCGATGAGCCGTGAAAACAACGGCCAATCAGAGATGTTTACGAATCCACTCAACAGCGCTCAAAGCTTCACATTTTTTAAATTTCAGTACCGAAGTCGGTACTTTTGACAACACTACTCCCCCCGTATCTCTGGTTAGGATTAACCAGGCAATTGTGAGGAGACGGGGTGGTGGAGGGATGCGGGAAACGTAGGTGAGTTTGCTGTATATAGCAGTGTTGAACTATGTGACCACTTATACCGTGCCAGTTTAGTAAGTTTGGACACACTGACTCATTCTTTATTAGCACACTTCGGATATATGAGAATTATGCATTGACCAAAACAAATGTAAGCTATATTTGAGTGTAGAGTACAGCTCTGCTCTCTCATATTAGATGTTTTAAACAGTCCTCATGTATGCTGGACACCTGTTGGCTCATTTTCCTTCATCATCTGCTTCAACTTATCCACTAAAAGATTAATAACATTAGTTCTGTAAGAAAAACACACACATATTGGCATAATTTATAAATGCAAAACAAATGAAATTTGTGTTGAATTTAAGAATGTGCTTTTATATCGAAAGATTTTTAATATCATACTCTAATCCTAAGTTAGGTTGTGCCCAAACATTTAACTGGTATTGTATTTTACATAGACATTATTTTAATTTACAGTATGAAATAACACAGGAACGCCTCAGTGCTTCATATGGGCGAATGTAAGGAGTGTTCGTCTCGCAGGTGTAAGCGTAAAGAGGGTGTGAAATGTCTAAGATCTCACAGCAAGATAGAATGGATGCATGGTGATGTGAGAATGTGTGTGTGTGTTATGTCTGAATGATATTCCAGTAGTGTGTGTGTGAACTTAAAAAATAAAGTACGGAAGATATTATGTTAGGTTCCTGTGACGGGTAGGTTTAGGTATAGTGTAGGGAAGGGCCATACTATAGTGACTTTTAAGATTTTTTTAAGATGTTGTCTTTATGGGGTCCGAGTAAAGGACCCAACAATGTGGTAAATTCCTCATCTTACTATCTTAGTAGGGTCAAAGTAGTATAAACAAGGAAGTGTGTGTGTGTGTGTGAGCTCCTGTTTTACTTACAGTTTACTTTATAAACACATTTATTAGAGCAAACTCTAAACAAACTTCGTTTTGGCATGATTTTGTTCAAAATGACGTCACACCAAAACAAACACTAAAATTTTCATATTTCGCTTGAGGGCCTTTGGTGCTACCCCTGACTGTGTGTTGCATATCGGTTGTGTGTTCCTCTTGAAACACCAACACCACATTATCGGTCAGTTTTCTTCTCACTTGTAACCTGGCAATGCTTTTCAATGACGCTATGTGCAGTGTTCGCGTGGACGAGGTCAAAGCCTTGTTTGATGCTGGTGTTGAGCGGAGCGCTGACGCCCTGAACTGAGTCATGAGAAACCCCCTCAAGAAATATCTGTAATAGAGTTAAAGTGGCCAATTCCAATGATTTCAGTCTTGCTCTCATTCAAAAGGATAAAGTAATTAGGCATCCAGCATTAAATGTCCTCTGGCAATCAAAAACACATGAAAAGGGATTAAAAATCATCATCAGATCTCAAAGGGAGATACAGCTGTGTTTTTATGATAGGGAAGCATGTGTAAGGACAATAAAATAGGGCTCAAGACAGAGATCGGGCACTGCACCAATGATAGGAAGACTTTCCAATACTAACACAAGCTCATGTGCAGCTGATCCGAGTTCAGAGTTTGAGATTATTGCACGTTCTTGTGTGCACTTGAGATGTATCGACATTCAAACCCGTGCGTGAGATGTCTCTGTTCAGATGACAGCTTGGACTAATTATACAGCTAATTACACAATTATGCACACACAAATAAAGCTCACAACGTCTGTGCATATCATTATTATTGTTAGATAATAAAATTAATAACATCTATAAAGAACAGAAAGGAAATTAGAGAAACGTTGTTTATTGTAAAACTCTGAATGCATCTGATCTTTGGGTACAATACTTCACCTATCATGTTGACACTGAAATCCAATACAAAAGCACAAGTCTTAAGATTTCTCCTTTTCAGGTTTATAAAATCACTCCGTCAGATGGTGGTCGATACAGTAACTGCATGCATTTCTTTAGAGAAAAAGACAGTTATTTAAGAAATGGGAAAAAGGACTAGCTCTCATTTCAAAGAGAGTAGTAGCTTCATGAGAAATACAATACACAGAAATGAGTGCTGATTAACTCCATGATTCCCTTCAATCAAAGCTCTCTGGAGAACTGAGCTGGAAATGGGAACAGGAAGGGAATGAACATAAATAATAAATTGCTAAGAGATGAATATATCCTTTAGAGTTGTACTTTCTAAAGACAGTTCAGGCAATTCGTCTACCTGTCACTGTAAATTACAAGTGTATATTATCTTCTCTAAACATCACACAAAACAACACATATGAATGAAAATGATCTAAGACAAATTCTCCACATTGTACAGATCAATCATCACGACTGCAATTACTGATCGCCTCCAAGGTACAGATTTCCACAGATCTCCACGACTGATAAACCAGAACTGTGAGATCACACAGTAAAAGAGGAAACATGCGAGACCATACTACATCTCATTAAAGCTCTCCATTTCGCTTGAACAGGACAAGACAACATAACATCCGTTACTATGTCCCCACATCTTTCCTAAAATTAAAATAATTAAAAATGAAATGCATTGCAGAAGTCGACAGATAGGATAGTGACAAATATTCTTGGTCTCATTCCTGAATAAATGTGTGAATTATTAGTGAATTATTTATATGCACAGAAGAGCTTCTCACGGAAAAGAAATGCTGCCTAATTTAAAACATGTGTAGAAGCATATGACTCTGTTCTTAATCTGGTTGTGATATTAATGCATTTCGAGTATTGAGTATTGAGCCTGAGATTAGTGTTTTACATAAAACACAGCCAAACCATCTCCATAAGGACTTTACGCACAGCCTTTCATCACTCTCAGCACACACACACACACACACACACACACACACACACACACACACACACACACACACACACACACACACACACACACACACACACACGACTCTGTAAAGATCCTCAAAACCAGGTCAAACCCAATAAACATCATTTCTACAGGTTACAGACCTTTAATCAGCCAGCTGTACATGCACATATCTGTGTTTTTATCCAGAGGAACATATACAATCTTAACACATTTGTAAGCACAATTAGTGAACAAGTAAGCAGCTGCACTATATGTGACTCTTTGGATATGGATGTCACAGCTGTAACTGTCCCTCCAGCTGCATCTGACACTTTATGTAAAGGTGATATCTGAAAGATTTGAACTATTCATAGGTTAATTTATATTACTTTTTGTCAACACTACTAAATTTTGTCACAATTAGTGTCACACATATCTCAGACTACATTAAAATAAGAAAACTGTTTAATTCAATCAGCAAATATAACATACATAAACATTCTGTACACTTTTTCACCTTTAGATTTTTGTGGAATTGAAATTTTATTAATAATTCTAGTGACACAGTTTGTGTAGTGACACTGTAATGGAGGACTGGAGAGGTTTTGACTAGTTAGTGGATGGAGTAAATACACCAGTGAAAAATAAACCTGTCGGACACAATCTCCAGCAGTTCTCCTGTTGTCTGATTGACAGTTTAGACTCTTTTATCAAGTAAAAGTCTTTTAGTATAATTCGCTTGTGCTTCACGTGTCCTTCTGCTGTGAAATCTTCAACGCTATCTCACGACCAAATCGCACGTATTTTACGAGGTGGCTAATTTGTACAACCCCACTCGCAGGAATTCATGCGATTTATCTAAACACCAGTGACGGGTAGGTTTAGGGGCGGGGTTAGGGGTAGGTAATTCGTACCTCATAAAATACGTATGAATTGCCGTGAGATCGGGCTAGAAATCTTTACTGTTTTTTTTTTATAATATAAGCGTAACTTTGTATATTGTTAGTATTTGAAAATAAACATACTGGACTGAATCAGGTTTACTTGATTATCTATACATCAATATTTAGAAAAATCACGAGTATCAAACATGATCATCATCTTTTGAGGAAGGTTTATGTGTTCATCTTCAATCATCATTGTATTGCATTATATGTTTTAAAACTACACAGCTTTGATCATAAACTTAAGCATTTAAAAATCATCTTACTAAGACATTATTGGCAGATATTTAATATTTGCATGCATTTTATGTATAAAGATCTCATTGATTTACATTACAAGCATCAGAATTTCATCTTACTTTTTGGCCATATAAATATCAACATCTGCATGTTTTTAATAAAAGTGAGCTACTCCATATGAACCATTAAAACCTGATGCATCAAATATGATACTCAACAAAAAACATTTATGCAGTTGTTTTTAGATTTTTAAAATCATTTGTCTAAAGGTTCAATAAACAGTTCAATTAAAAATATATAATTATTATTTCACGTGTCAGGCTTTACAGGGTTAATGTACGGTACCAGATACATTTAGAAACAAATTATTGTAACGAGTTCCCTGATCATCTAATGATGTAACAGTATCGTACTGAACTGTAAGAGTGGTTATCGACAGCGTAACATCTCTGCAGACAGAAAGAGACTCAGCTCTCGGCCTCAGAGGGTGTGGTATCATATGGGTGGGATTCCCGTGGTCAGCAGGGATATTTTCTCTTCACTTGTCCACGCCCTACACAAAACATCCTTCTTACACACACTGGTATGTCTGCTGTCTGGAACTGCTTGCAAAGTCTGCACTCTGCCCACGTACAGCTGAGCCACATCTGAGAGACGCAATTAGAGCGGTCGGCCTCTGTCTCTCCATAACACACACCACACACAGTCCTTCCCACTACAGCTGAGCGCTCGCACAAATAAAGAAGATCCAAAGAATCCGAGCGCTGTGAAGAAGTTTTATATATACAGCACACACTCTCTCTCACACACACACCCTGTAGATGTACATCTGTAGGTTGGGTCGGTCTATCAGTTTCAATGTGCTTTACTGGTGTGATAAATAATTTGCAGCTTATCTGCACATAAAAAATATGCAAAAACAAAAGTAGAAAAAACAATGTATATATATCAAAAGACAAAATATACAGAGTTGGCATTGTACTTTGTTTTAAAGGCTTAGTTCATCCAAAAATATAAATTCTGTCATCATTTACTCTCCCTCATGTTGTTCCAAACCCATAAGATTTATTTTGAAACACAAATTAAGACATTTTTTTTTTAAACAAAATCTGAGAGATTTCGGTCACTCCACTGAAAGTCTTTTCATCCAAAATTTTGAGGCTTAAAAAACTTAATAAAGAGATACTAAAACTAATCCATATAATCAAGCAGTTTAGTCTTCTGAAGAGACTTAATTTAGGCTTTTATTCACATATTTCCTGTACATTGATCAACAGTTCACATCAAATCTGATTGAAACAGGTTGAGGTTGAGCTTCAGTGGAGGGACAGAAACCTCTCAGATTTTATTAAAAATATCTTCAAATATGGAAAGTCTTATCGTTTGGAATGACATGAAGGAGAGTAAATGAAGACAGAATGTTCATTTTTTGGTGAACTAACTCAATATTCAACTGATCTTGACAGTATTGTGGTGTTCCAGGGCTTTAGCGTGATGAGGGTTGATGTATGTTTGGGAAACATAAGGAGCAGCTGTGAGAGGGGCTTTATCTTAATATAAGAGGGTCACAAGTGGAGTATTAGGAATTTCCAAAATGTGTCTGTTTATGGCTAGCAGTGTGATGGTGGAGAGAGAATGAGAATGCAGTGGAAATCCAGAGGAATATGAACTCAGCTCTGCTCTGCCATCAGCAAACAACACAAGCTGTCCATCAACAACCAAAACTCAAACCACCAACACAAAGAAAAACACTATTTTTTTTTATTCCTCATGTGTTTTCTGCTGAGACTGAAGTCTGGGCACTATTTCTGGTCTGTCCTCTTGCTGTCTGATCCTCAGATTTCTCAGGGTCTGTGGCGTGTTATTTCGACCTCTGTCGAGCATGCCGTCTAAAACCTACATGTGTCTTCTCTTTTCAGAGATACCAAAGATGCATGAAAAACCACATCACCCACTCAGGACGCGTTCTTGCACGTTCCTCATGAACCAAATTATTTTAACTTGACACAGCGGCTTAAAAGCGTAGGGCTTGTGGCACAGTGCACTGAAATGATTAAAAAAAATGGAAAGGGAAAAAATGAAAAAACAGAAATCTGAAAATCTGTATATGCAGTAGATAATGTTTTGCTGTAATTGTGGTCCAGTGCTGATGTGTTTGCAGTGTGACAACGAAAAATGATGATTTCAATTAATACTTTTTTTGCATGTTTTGAGTTCTAAAGCCTGCAGCATGTTCTTCTATTACATTGAAATGTTATTGTGTAACTGTGAGAAGACATAGTCGCGGGACAAAACACAGCTGTTCCGTTCCGATTAAAACAATAAACACATTTTCCTCACTGAGAATCCTGTTAAAAGTGCCCTAGATTCTATTGTACAGAAGATGAAAATAAAGACACCAGTCACCAAAGTCAAATGTATGTACTCTACTCTACACTCTAAAAAATGCTGAATTGTTTCAACCCAAGTTTGTGTCAAAAATGGACAAACCCAACCACTGGGTTAAATTTTTAAATGCATTTTTTAACCCAATGGTTTGGTTTGTCCATATTTGACCCAAATTTGGGTTGAAACAACCCAGCATTTTTTAGAGTGCATGTAAATACTCTTAAGATTTTTATTCACATCGGCACTGTCTGACTTTGCCAGTCAGAAATCACTAAAATGAATGTTAAAGAGGTGTGTGAACTCGCAAGTACACTCTAAAAAATGCTGGGTTAAAAACAACCCAAGTTGGGTTAAATATGGACAAACCCAGTGATTGGGTTGTTTTAACCCAGTGGTTGGGTTAAATGTTTGACCCAACCTGCTGGGTAGTTTTATTTAACTCAACTATTGTTTAAAAATGACTATATGGCTGGCTTAAAATGAGCCCAAAATATGTTGGAAATTAAAAATCAGACACATAATTACTAGAGGCAACAATAATATCAAAAGGTGAACATTCATTAAATGCAATTTAATACATGTTTATTATTTAATTATTATTAATTAAACATATTAATAAATGTTAATTTCCAACCTATTTTGGGTTCATTTTAAGTGATCAATAAAGTAATTTTTAAACATTAGTTGAGTTAAATAAATCTACCCAGCAGGTTGGGTTTAAGATTCAACCCAACAGCTGGGTCAAAACAACCCAATCGCTGGGTTTGTCCATTTTTAACCCAACTTGGGTTGTTTTTAACCCAGCAAGTTTTAGAGTCTACGATGTCAGACACTGTAATATGTTCTGGCCCCCTTCCTGTTCGCCGGAGTGATGAGATACGCAGCAGACCGTCTGCTAGCTGTTTCACATCCCAGAAGTCTGATAAATCCCAACACATCTCTTTCACCTTGATATCATCACGTAGAGACTGTGTCTGTACCCCGAATTAGTAAATACAAAAAACTCCCGAACCCAAGGGTTCCTTATTATTATTATTATTATTATTATTATTATCATTTTATTGATTTTATTGTTACAAAAAAAAAAACAAAAACAAAACAGATATAAATAATACAGATAAACAAATGATACATCTTGGGTTGCTGAATAATAGATCCTTTCTTCAAAAGCACTTATGTGTAAATGTCACAGATCATAACCTAGATGTGATGTGCTGTGTTTGACAGGAGTCTGGCTAAAACCAGATGATTACATTACTTTAAATAAGTCCACACCTCAAGATTACCGTTATAAACAGAGCCTCGTCTGAAAGGCAAAGGTGGAGGTGTTGCTGTAATTTATACCAATATCTTCAGTTTAACTGAGGTCTAGTTTCAAATATAATTCTTTTAAAAGGATGGTGCTTCATATAATGTTATCTATTATAAACAATAAATCCTGTTTGACATTTGTACAGGCTACTGTATACAGGTCACCAGAGCACCATACAGACTTAGCTAATTAGATAATTAGATAGAGTTAGTATTGGCTGTAGAAGAACTATACTAAGAAGACCTATATGTTGCAACAGAAATGATTGACTCTCTCTTTTCCAGAACTTTAGTTTAGAGGTTGCTCCTTTGCGCTTAAAGAAGATTAAGGAAAACCATCCAATGTCATGGTACAATGAGCACACTCAAGAGAGCAGCCCGTAAAATGGAGCAAAGCTGGAATAAAACAAAAACTAGAGGTATTTTGGATAACATGGAAGAACAGTGTTACTGCATACAGAAAGGCCTCAAAAAAGACTAGATCTGCTTACTTTTTGACTCTCTTAGAAGAAAACAAACACAGCCCTAGGTATTTATTTGATACAGTGGCTAGACATTTCCAAACAGCACAGCAGTAATGAATTTCTTTATTTGCATGATTGACACTATCAAGAGAGAAAATAATAATCATGCAACCATCTAATACAGTATCGCATGAGACAACATGCTGTAAACCCCCTGAGGAACAACTCCATTCATTTTATCATCAGATCGTGGTTGTATCTCTCTATTAGTGTTACTGGATCTTAGTGCTGCATTCAACACTATCGACCACAACATTCTTTTGAATAGACTTGAACATTATTTTGGCATTAGTGGAATTGCATTAGCATGGTTCAAATCATACTTATCTGACCGTTATCAGTTTATAGCAGTACAGTAAATTAAGAGGTATCACATTAATCACAAGATCAGTATGGAGTACTGCAAGGCTCAGTACTAGGACCGTTGCTTTTCACTCTGTACATGCTATCCTTGGGAGATATCATTAGAAAGCATGGCGTTAGTTTTCACTGTTACGCTGATGATACTCATCTCCATATTTCTTTGTGGCCTGATGGAACTAACGGAATACAAAGTTGATATAAAAACACTGTAAGACTAGTAATTTCCTACTACTAAATTCTGAAAAACAGAGATTTTAATTATTGGACCAAAATACCACTACACGTAATAACCTACAATACTCTCTAACACTTGATCTTTGTCGTCAGTTAGAAACCTGGGTGTGTTATTTGATAGCAATCTTTCATTTGAAAGCCATATTTCTAGTATTTGTAAAATCGCATCTTAAAGATAGATCTAAATTATGACATATGCTCTCAGATGCAGAACAGATAGATCATCCGTTCATGACCTCAAGGCCTGATTATTGTAATGCCCTACTGAGTGGTTGCCCTGCACGCTTATTAAACAAACTCCAGCTGGTCCAAAACGCAGCAGCTAGAGTTCTTACTAGATCCAGGAAGTATGACCATATTAGTCCGGTTCTGTCCTTCACGTCTATTGCTGTCTCAATACCTAAAATATGAAGAAAAAAAAAAAAACTGCAGGCGGTAGATCTATTTCCTATTTAGTACCCAGTTTAAATCTAGATTGAAAACATATCTCTTTAACCTAGCATACCCATAAAACACTATCACATACAACATCCAATGTACTAGTTGTATTGGAAGAAGAATGGCATCTATGCTTATATTAGTCCGTCTGTCTTTATCTCATCCTTATCCAGAGGTTACCAGAGTCAGCTGTATCCAGATCAGATGGTGGACCTGCACCTAGACACGACCACAACGCAGCTCTGAATATCAGCAGAGATCCTGTCAACTAGACAATCCCCTGTGAAGACCTCATCGACACGACAACCATCTGCAGAGGTCCTCAGCAAAGACCACAAGAACCAAACAGGTCCTCCACACAGATCTATGACGGTGTGATGAATCCGATCTTCAAGCAAAAGAAACTGGATGAAATATTTGAATGCTACCAATCCACAATCTGATCTGATTTCTGACTCGTGATGCAGCCTGAATCATAATCACACCGTGTTCGTTTATTGGCCAGAGGAGAATTGGCCCTCGACTGAGTTTGGTTTCTCCCAAGGTTTTTTCTCCATTCTGTCACCTGATGGATTTTGGGTTCTTACCACTGCTGCCTCTGGCTTGTTTAGTTGGAGACACTTAATATTCAACAATATTATTGATCTGACTGCACTGATGCTGTTCCATTGACTTATAAGCCTTCTGAACTAGTGAAGACCAGTAAAATGTCCTCAATAGTTGGTTGTCATAATAATTCACTATATAAGTGAGGACATTTGGCCTCTCTCTCTCACTCTCACACACACACACACACACACACACAAACACACTTCTGTCCTGAACACAAGCTGTCGACTGCATTCATGCTTGAATTATAAACCAGTTTCCTTTGTAAGGAGATTAACTTCTCTGTTTTCCACCACACACACCTCATTTATTAGTTATTTGAGTGCGAGTGTGTTTGAGATCACACCCATCACAGCAGTGCTTGCAGACATCAGTGGGAAAACAAAACAAAACATATTTTCTCAAAGTTATTTTTATCATATGGAATCTGGTGTGTGGCACCACAATACAGCAACAGAACAGACTATAAAAGTTTAGACAAGTCACAGGGGTTGTGTGGTTGAAAAAGTCATGCATATGCATCTGCATAAGACATCTGAACACCAGTTTATCAAGAACACCACAAAGAGAGATGAGTGAAAATACATGTAATATCTATTATGTACAGAAAAAAAACGAACCGAATTGATAGTTAAACTCAAAACTAAACCAATAACTCACAAGAGGTCGTGCAATCAGTGTTCATTTTGTATCACTGATATACTATTACAGTTTTTGTTAACATTTTGAATTTCGATTTAGGCCTCAAAACTGTTGTTTGACTTTGTGAAAAGCTCCAAAACTCTTTTCACTGCTACAAGCATTACCCACACATTTCAAAGCAGCTGTGGCAGTGGCCCAGAGCAGGATGGCTTCTCTTCAGCTGCCGCGGGATATATCCGTGTGTCTGATTGAGCAGACAATACAGCACAAGATCTGTATTAAACAGATTCCTTGAATTTAAATCACTTCGATAAGCAGAGCTCAGAATGGCTGGTCAAACTCTCCTACGGCCATGAAAAAAGCCGGTGCTTATCTGGATCACATCTGGAAGTGTTTCTACACTCACACTCAGAGCCATTACAGTTGAGATGTATTGATGGATCCCTAGAGCTCATACTTCCTCAAATATATACACACACACTGGTCATGGGAGATATGCAAAGCATATATTTGGAGGTAACTCATCCTTCCTCTCTTCTCCACAGGCTCTGAGTGGATGATGCATGTGTGAGTTTGTGTGCAAGTTAGACAAGGACATAAGCCAAGGGTCGTGAGGCTTATTTGGATGTTTATGGAAGACAAACTCATAAATAATGCACATATTCTCAAAACAGCAAAGTTCTAAACATAGAGAGAGTGAAAGAGAGAGAATGCCATCCATCTGTAAACAGCAGGCCACAGATGCTGTCCATACAGTTGAAGTATTCAACTCTGAATATTCCTTTAAACATCTTTTTTTTCCCCCACTTCCCATTGTTGCTATTGGATTCACTGGGGGTTGTAAGCCCTTATGCTTTGTGTAGCTGCTTTGGAACTGGAACTTTGACTAAATGAACTTGCATAATAATTTGGTTTTCACAACCAGTGAGCACTTCTTGTCTGCTTGCTTTCTACAGACCTGTTTCAGACTCCCCTGTACACCCCTGTGTTTTCCAATCCACATACAGCCAAGACACAACAAACTTCAATAAAATGAACATCCCAGTGTTTCTCACACCATCTGTGGGAAAGAAAATGCACAATTTGAAGTTAAATGCATCATTCTGGTGTACTTTGAGAGCAAAATTAACCTTTTCAGTGTCCAAATAGAACAAAATAATAATTGAACAGTCTTTGCACTGTAGCTGTACTTTAAAGGGGTCTTTGATTATGATTTGACTAACTTTAGTTAGTGTGTAATGTTGCTGTTTGATCATAAACAACATCTGCAAAGTTATGACGCTCAAAGTTCAATGCAAAGGGAGATATTTTCTTTTAAAGAATTCTTTGTTTAAGGACTACAACAAGCTTCTTCCTGGGTTGGTGACATCACAAACCCTAAAATTTACATAAACCCCGCCCCCGAGAACACACAGCAAAGGGGGCGGGGCCATGTTGTGCTGCTTTAGAGAAGAGGAAGAGTTGTTGTAGTAGAGTGTTGTTGTCATGTCGTCATTTTACACCGGACTGCTTCACAAACGAGGGTCAATTCAACACAAAAGATGAACATGACGGCACATGCTAGTGGATGAGTTGAATCAACTCCACAGCAACTACATCAATTTATCCACTAACCATTCAGAAACGTCTAAAAGTTGTAACTTCTTCCTGAGTCTCTCCGTCAGTGTCGACTCCGGTTTGAACAATGTAAGGCTGAACACCGTTACTGACAATCCTCATTTTGGCTGCGTGAGATTCTCCAGCTTTGTTGTTGTTGAGCTGTTAAAGCTCCGCCCTCTTCTGGAAAGGGGGCGGGAGCAGCAGCTCATTTGCATTTAAAGGGACACACACAAAAACATCATATATTTTCTCACACCCAAATAGGGGCAAATTTGACAAGCTATAATAAATGATCTGTGTGGTATTTTGAGCTGAAACTTCACACACACATTCTGGAGACACCAGAGACATCTTGTTAAATGGGCATTATAGGTCTGCTTTAACCCTCAAGCTTTTATTTTGGTGGAAAACTGTGAACCAAGTCACTCTGAGGTGCTGAAAACACCAAATCATGAGCTGCACACATGTAAATGGATGTATTACAGCAATGTAATCACACTAAGCCATACTGCAATTTAGTTTTTAGTTCGAATGACAGATGCTTTGTCAAAGCAATGGTGCAAAACACAATGACAGAGATGTTATTATGAGACACATTTTTGGTTCATTTTGAAACTGTTACTTAGACTGTAAATGGAAAACAATGATAATATGAACATCATAGATGCCTCTGTAGAGGTCTCCATAGTGGTCACTGGAACCTTTGCCAAAACATGTCCCATGTAATATACCTAAAGACACCACTATCCTGCCTCACTGTCCTCTGCATACATCTACTTTATTACTCCCTGGGTCTAAGAACTTCCATCTCTGCCTTTGAAGATTGTTCTATAAAGTTTTTTAATACAATTTCACATGAAATGTTCACATTCAGACAGTACAGAAAACTTCACCAAAATTTCTCCTTCTCATGCCAGGAATGCAAGAAGCTACATAATTTCAGTCACTTCCTCTCGTGTGTCCAAATTCTTCATTCTGTTCCCGCTCTCACTGGCTACATCCACTTCCTCGCATCCATCACTTCAAGAGGACGGCTTCACACACGCCCGTCCGTCACCTCTTTAATGCCTGCCTGACCTGCCTTCATCTGACAAATCTGCAGATCCTGTTGCATTCGCACTCTTCAACACTCGATAGCCTCGGCCCTGTAGTCTCCGTCTGTCATCCGGTTTCTGTTTCGACAACCTTGTGGCTCTTTGACACTCTCTGGAGTAAAAGGACAAGTAACGGGAAGCAGAGCGGGGAAACCAGAAGACAACCATATCTCCCAAGGGTCATGCAACATAACACACATTTCCATCTACATTTTATTCAGAAATAAATCTGGCAAAAACATGTAATTAACACTAGACTTTAACAACAACTAGAATGCCTACTGCCTGAAAATATTGGCAAGTTTTTTATTTTGCTGAATACTGAAATGGAAACTGAAGAAATTTTAATGATCAATTAAATTTTTTTTTTCGACATTAAAACTGACTTATATGTTTATACAAAATTACACATAAGGCAGTTTTATATCAACTTGTTTTCATGATAGATTTGTTTAAACATACATTAAATAATGAAGACAAGTAAAAATGAATATGTAATCTAGTGCATATATTTATCAAAATGCTCCTCTCTAGTTATTTTTGTAGCTAATTATTCAGTAACTGAATTGCTTTTCTGAGGTTAATGTGACTTACCTTGACATATTGTTCTCTAGGGTTAGTGACTGAGTGATTACTGAGACATGATTGATTTCAGTTAGTTGTTCTGTATCTTTCATCATTCCTTCATGTTTATTTGCTGCTGTAACTAGTAGTAAAGAGCAAGAGATGATCGGTTCAACTACAGCGATCCGTCACCACACATTAAAGAGACACAAAACACATTTAATGACTGAATTTAGATGAAACTGACAGAATTTGAAAGTTGAGACTTTGTATGTCAAAAGTATCAAAAGTTCAAAGCTTATTGTGATTATAGGATGGCAAAATCTACAAATACTGTTTAGTGAAGTTTATGCATCAACTGAAATCAACTGAAAAAGATCTTTGTTCATCAAAATGAAGAAACAAGAAATTGATGCTGTTAACCCCGCCCTAGTGTCCTCACAGCTGACATGTTTATCTGTTGTAGTTTATCCACACTGTGTGCACAAACTAGACACTGACACAGTAAAAGAGCACCACTGGAGAATATATATTCTACAACGCCGCTTCAGGTCCGACAGTCCATTATGAATGACTGAAAAAGCTTTTTGGTAAAATGTGGACTTTGCCTTACACTCATCAGCATTAGAGGACAGATCCACTGATAATTCTTTTCTCAATATATCTTGACATCCTCTTGTGTTTCACTGGCGGATTTGATTTTAAAGACATGATGTGTAGTCATGGCTGCATTTCTGTAACTATTTGGTTTAATTCACTATTATGCTTTTCTCCCCACTGTAAAAAAAGAATGTATTTATTAACTCCCTCAGGTCGGGGGTCACGTCGGCGTGATCACTCGTGTTTTTTTTTCTAACCAGTGTGAAAGAGACTCAAAATACTCTGTCAATGTTGCACATACAATTAAGAGTTATACACCATTTTAATCTGTGGAATATCTTCTTTTATTTGTGTACACTCAGAGTAAAAACAAAATGTTGTGCTTTTTGTAAAATAAAGAAAACTAACATGAAGCGTGATCTCTCGTCTCCCTCTGAACGAAGTCCAATCTGATAGTTCTCAGAAAATGAAATGTAACTTAGTTAATACTAATCACAAAAAAATTAGACTTATGTCTAAAAAAACGTTGAAATGTCAGGTTTTAAATCGTGCAAGTCAAATTGAAAACAAATATTCTGTGTTTATGTAATCTGTATGAAAAGAGAGCCATGTCAGAAATCCGTGATTCAGCTCATTATCCGCTAATGCGGCCACGCCCACGGAGCCAGCGCTATTCAGACGCAAATTCAGAGCAATACATGCATACATCGTCTCAATCGTGTATTTATTGTCTTGAAAAGTGTTTTGAATAGCCATAGTTAGTGATCTCTGGCCTCTGTTAGTTATTTCCTGGATTGCCTATTCTTCTTTAGTAGGCATTTGTGGACTAAAGGTGTACAGAGCGCCCTCCGGCTGCGAGTATGAATTCAAAACACAGTATCCAGCATTCATAGTGATGACAATAAATATTGCTTCTCAGTATAGAAAATTGACAAACATATGAGAATCCATCAATATTTCTCCAAATGTGCATGCTTTTAAGCTAAAAGCCTATATGAAATGCCATAGAGGTAACATAACTGTTCAGACACTTTGCATCACAGAAATACATTATATTTTAAAGTATATAATAGAAAACCATTATTTTAAATTGTAATAATATTTCACAGTATTGCTTTTTTTCTGTATGTTTGATTTACACCATGATGAGATTTGAGACATGATCAACAGAGGGTTTTTTCACAGCCTACCTGACTGAAAGAGCTCATTAATATGCAAGTCATTTCAGGTCATTATTATGTGATTCTTTTGTCTTCTCAGGTGAGAATCACCCATTATACATGAGGATTCACACCTCCACGCATACTGTGTTTCTTGACAAAAAGTGTCTTACAAAATTTAAATCTCTCTATTGTTTTATATGAAGAAGTAGGCAGCATAATTTTTACCTCATTCTGAAGCAAAAACTGTAGTCTACAACCTCAAATATCCAGAAGTCTTGTGAACAAAGATTTAATATATATTTTTTGGCTTTATTTCATTGACTTAAGTTTTTTGTTTTTTCAATAACCACGCATAAATGTTATTCCTTCAAAAACACAAACATGTACATACATGTTCCTCACATATTATTGTAGCCTAGTTTGTGCTGAATACAGTGCAATGACACTTTTTCCATTAATATGTTTATGAACAACTGAAAAAAAGCACAAATGTCAGGGCATGTCAAAACTTCTCCAGGGTCCCAAAAATCCTCAGACCCCTGAGGGTTAAACAAAGTGTATGACAAATACAGGACAAATCGTGACATATCATTCGGCATGATTGCAAATATAAGGGACGAGTGGCAACCCAATACCAGTCCCTCCTAAATTAAATTCAAGACCTGTTGCTCCTGTTCTACACTGCTGCCAGTGACTTAATCTCATCTATCAAACATTACACCCTAACCGGCAACCACAACCCGTCACTTCTGATTAATCGGTTACTCTTTACTCTAGACAAACTGCTCCAACTCTTTGACACATTCAAACAAAGCCCTGGGATTCAGCTCTTCTAAACCTTGAACACACACACACACACACACACACACACACACACACACACACACACACACACACACACACACACACACACACACACACACACACATTTATAACCGCACTGCTAAACACACCACAATGTCTTATTCTAGGTGTGTAACGTATGCAAGATTTGGGCACTGAGGTATATGTTCAATAGAACCTGGGTCTAGGTTTTAACATTGTTAACAAATTACTTTAATATATAATTTTAGATTATATTGATTAAAATATTTAATACTTAAGTCTTAATTTATTCACTTGCAGGAGTTCCCAAATTCTCACAGCACATGCACAGATGTAGTTTGCAGCATTTACAGTGAACTGAGACGCTGAAGACACCGGATCACGAGCTGCTCACATGAAAACGAACAGTGTTGAGCATCATTCTTAAATATGAAGCACTACAGTCAATTCCCTTCATGTAGCGATTACATATTTAAAATTGCTGCTGCGATTTGCAAAACCAATGAAGGTCCTCCCCTAACTCCACACCAAAATAAATGAGATTGTACAAAATGAAACTGTGGGTTTAGTCTAGGTCATTTATGGGAAACACTGCAATAATATTTTTTTGCATTGTATAGTAAGTGCCGTGGTGAAAAGCTGAGTGTGAAGCTGACTTTGAGTGTGAAGAACAGATAAATGTGGCTTGAAATAGAAGTTATAAGGGTCTTTTCATCCTATTGTGACGTATATCTGAGTGAAGCGGCTTCTGGAACAAGCACAAATGTAGGGCGGGGCTTGATTTTGTCTGTGGGGAATTGATTGGATGGTTGTGGTTTGCTATTGGTGGATCTCACGTGAGTGACAGGTTGCCCCGCCCTCATCATCAGAGAAGAGATGCTGCAAGAGGAAGAGGAAGTCATTCTGATTCAAGATTACGAGACAAATGAATTAAAATAATAATGAAGTGCAAATAAACACTGCAATATTCCATAAAAATACCAATTGTCAATTTTGATTTCATGGTGTCTTTAAAAGCTGCATGCCACACAACTCACATCACACAGCTAAATATTCCTCTCTCTGGCGAGAACTAATCCAGCACAGTTCTGGCTCGGTCAAACACTGGGAAATATATTTGATTTCAGGAAAAGTTCTCTGGTTATTTCTAGAGTCTGGGTTGGGGGGGTGGAAGAGTTGCTTCCTTAGCCGGATTGGGTTTCATGGGGACCGTTGTCTGGCGCACAGAGCTCATTGTGGTCAGCTGTGTGGGCCACACCCAGTGAGGGATAGTGAGGTGATTGTGTGCATCAGCACAGGGGGAAACAGCCAAACCATTCATCATACACTGTTTACTTAGCCTTTTCAGAAGCCCTCCAAAAACCACACGTAGCAAATATGAGTTAATCCTGCTGAGAGCAGACAGGAACACACACACACACACACACACACACACACACACTCTCGCTTCTTAGCATCTGTGGGAGAGACATTGTGTTTATACATAACATGCGAGAGAGGTCAGTGGTGACAAAGCTTAACACTCTGTGTGCGTGAGAAGGTCAGTATTTCTCACACTCTATTTTCACTCCGACATATACAATAAACACACTCTCAAGAACACCGCTCCATTTCACCAGAAAGACAACCAGGATCGAAAGCGTCTTGATCAAACAGAAAGACGGAGTGAGGTGTGTGGGGAGGTTTACTCAGTTACAGAAGTAGGGTTTTTGTTTTACATGAAAAAACTATAATAATAATTACCTTCAAGGGAAAGTTGTACAAAATAAACTCTGGAAAAAAAAGGATTGTTGGGATTACACAGGAATGTTCGACTTCCTCTATCCCAGGAAGGGGGGGAAAAAAGAAAAAGAAATACGAGTATGTGAAAGTTTGCCTGGACTGGCATGTGCTGATTTGAGCAAGGCCTATTTGAGGTTACGTGTGGGGCATAAACCTCGATCAGATTGCACTGCTCATTGGAGTAAAGTAAATATTTAACATGTATTTATTCACTAACATGGAAACAAAGGATGCTCTATGTCTGAGATGGAACGCTTGAGCGCTTCAGTGGCCGGCGGGCCTGCGGATTGTTAGGACATGAGTGTGTGTGTGTGTGTGTGTGCGCATTTAAGGACATTTGCTGAAGTTTAGAAGGAAAGAGAATGCTGAATGTTCTCTGTTGATGAATTTATGGAGCAGCCCAAACGGAATCTGCAGTCATTCCCTGACACATGCCTTCTCTAAGTAAATATATGAGGCTTATTTGATCAGATTTTAAACTGACAATACAATTGTAGTATTCTCAGGTCTTCTAACAGAATTTTACAATTCATATAAAATGTGTAAAAAGTCTGTTTTTTTGTCTGGTTTTATGAAGTGAGAGTTTGAATGCAGCACTGGTGTCACCAGGGGGTTAAAGTTAGCCTGGCTTCACACCAAGATGAATTTTCAGTACAATTAGTTTTTCTAAAAACATTTAATTTGAATGAATAATTAATGGCTGTTAATGCATCTGTTCGGGTCGACACAAACATTTGCATGCCGTTAATGCTCCTCCATCACAGACAGAATTCCCTCCGGCAGCTCCACTGTTTACCAATGTCTAGGTAACGACTCAAACATTCATATTCATATTTTTGACATCTCCAAATCCTTATACACACCAAGAATGGTACTTGCCATTGTCTCTTGCCGCTAGATCACAAGAGATGCAAAGAATGTGAATTATTCTCTGTATGAAATTTATTCAGAGACAAGCAGCTTTGAGAAACGCATTATAAACAGTATGCAGACATGCGAATGATGTGATATGTCAATACGTAATTCACTTCAACAAGTTAATACAGTTTGCATTTACAACAATCCTGGAGTTCACAAGATCCATATAGACCACCTCTTCAAGTGGACTTGGTCTGGTGCGGTTCGCCGGTGTGCACACGAGTTAAGAAGAATGCTTTCACGCCAACCAAATGAACCACATTATTGGCGAACAGACTTGGGCCTGCACCAAAAGCTGCTTATATTAATGTAAATGTAAAATATGTGCAGAAATAGTAACATGCAGGGGTTACACTTGCAGGTTAACACTAGACTCCGCCCACATACTGGCTGTGATGTTTGAGTTAGTTACGAGTGCAGTGTGCTTGCAGAGAGACTCCGCCCACGCGCTCTTCTGATTGGCTGCAATTTTTGATTGATCTAGTTACGAGTGCTGTGCGCCTGCAGAGAAACTCCGCCCACATGCTCTTCTGATTGGCTGCGATTTTAGACTGATTTTGTCATGTCATATCTGTCCGCAACAGACAAACTGCTTGTCGCTGGAATCTTATCACACTGTGTCTGGTTAGGACATGGTGTAAGGTGCAGTCACTTTAGCACAATAGCAGCGAAATTTAGCTGGCAAAAACTGTCCATTATCTATTTTCAACAGCGTAGTGATGTATAAAGCACAGATCACACCAAAGTCACTTTCAAAGCAGCTTTCTGTTGGTCAAATTCACAAGACCGACTTGAGGGAAATCTGCCTAGGGAACTTTTTCACCCTCACACAAAATTACTGATCGCATGGATTTTTATTGGAATGAATGGATTTCGCTTGCGAAATTTTGCAGAGCAACAGTAAATGTGAGCGCACCTTTAGTCCTGTGCCAGCTGAGCAACTGCCATTGAGACGAATAGGAATGCTAATAAATAAATAACTCTCTTCAGATATTCTAGACCTGCTTGGGTGGAATTTTTGAGGATTTGAAGACATGGACATTTATCAGACAGAAATATTCCTGTTTAGTCTTCGTAGTAAGGCAGAGATGAAACGAGAGTACAGACTGGAGAGAGTGAAGACAGGATGATGACAGACATATTTCAGAGAGAAGAGAGCATTGTCCAGGGGACAAGCACTAATTACAGTATAAATGAGAGGATGAAGGGATGAAAACGTGGATTTACAGCGGGTTAATGCTTTGGCTCCCATTAAAAGGCTGGAGCGTTTGAGTAAGCAGCACTATGACTGATCCAGAACAATGCTTGCATTCATAGAGCATTATCTCCACAACACAAAAAACACATGTACATATACAAACTCACTTCAGTAGAGCCAAGTACAGTGGAAAACACATATCCACTGCCAAGACGTAGATGAATGGCCACACTAACTGCAGAGAGGTACAGAGATCGCAGGAGAAAATGGGAGACAGGCTAAACATGACTGAATATGAGGCACGATCTGGGATTTGGTTTCTGCAATCATACGCAGCGGCTCTGGCTGTGTATCAGAAGGGAAACACTAGCCTTTGTTTTATGTTAGAGGTATGAGAAGTCTGAAAGGGGCGGTTTACATTCAGCCACACAGCTGTTGTTAAGGAGGAAGCATTGTTTAGGGAAGTTGAAAAAGTTGCAAATATCCATTGGTAAAAGCTGTCAGGAAGTTCTGCTCCAAACCTAAAAGAGCTGAATTGCTGTTGCACACAGACTGCTGCCTTCCTCATACCTGCAAACTCTGGACTGGAAAAAAAGGGAATTTTTCTTCTAAGATTACTTGGAATCAGCGGTTGAAATCATTTCAGAAAATTCTGATATTAGAATAGAACTACATGTTGTTTTGAAGCAACACCAATGTCTGACATCTATACTATAAAATGACTAAAGACTATGATATAAACAAGTTTACAGTTCAAATAATACACGTTTTGACAAAAATAAAATGTTTTTATAAACAGATAAAACTCACATTTCAGCTTAATAAATTATTTTATATTCATATAACTTGCCATTGAAAGTAGGCTATGCTTATGGAAAAGCAGAAATACAGCGGTTACCCTGGACTCAAAGCAGCGCTGCACTTATAAAAGGGGTTAATCACGTGTATGACCTCTTTTAATGTCCAAACTGCGAATTCCGCCAAAAGGTGACAAGTTTTTAGATATGCTTCCTATATGAAATGGGTGACTGATGTGGACTCCACAAGGGACATGCACTACAAAAAATAAAACTACATTGATTATTCAATTCATATTTGTTTTTTAAGTCATTATGTATTTGAAAAATCATAATAATAATCAAATTAAAAGTACAACAAAGTATAAACAAAAATCAGGTGGAATGTTGCACTTTTTTATTAGACTGAACAATATTTACATTTATTTATCTGGCAGACGCTTTTATCCAAAAGCAAATGTATTCATGCAAATGGCTGAACAATTTAACAGTATTCTGGGATTAATTTATGTCAGATGGAAATACTCTTACCTACTTACACTACTTTAGATCAGTAGTGCACTTAAGATGCCTTAGGTAGGCATCTCACTAGGGTTAAGACCAGAGCTGCACAGTGAGTGAAGGACAGCAATCAGAGATCACTTAGAAGACTAGAAGGCTGTATTTTTTAACAGCGAGGCTGTTTGTATTGGAACCGAAATAAATCATAGTAGTGGCCGCCTATAGAGCCTCACAGCAGTCTGGATCTGTGTTTGTGAAATTCTGGACTTCCTGTCACACAAACAGATGGAGATGAGCTACATTAACGCTGGGAAGACAAACAGCTCAGCTCAGTGTAGCGTAGAAGAAGAAAAATCGACACAAGGAGAAAGCGAGTGTGAACTCGACATGAACATAGCAGAATTTCTGTGCTCTACTCGAGCTACTAATCAATGTCGTACCCTCACATTCACAACATCTCCACAAAACCTAATTTTTCAGTTGGTTTTGTGTGTGTGACAGCTCTATTTTGAGGCCGGATTTTTTTTTGTGAAACTGGGGTGAGTGCCGAAAACCACAACCTCTGTCTACATTGTGCAAGTCATGATGTGTGCATCCACCCAGACACATGAGCTCTTATTTCTTCACATGCAGTGGCTGAGAGAGACTACAGGATCTTCAGCTTTAATGCGCTCTAAGGGAGGTCGGCCACAGGTATGAGATCTCACAGGAGATCTTGATGTTTTACTTTGAGCCCATGTTACTGCTGGCAACCAAGAGCAGGATATGAATAAATCACTGTCTTTCTGTAGGCATACATGGGGAAATAATTTATTCTAAACATTGTTGTAGTGTTCTGAGAACCTATGGAGCAGATCACAGCCCACTAATGAAACATTCCTGCGCAGAATCCTGGGAAAATCCACTCTCATTATCCTGGCCAGCTCTGAAAATGAGACAAGACACATCCGTGTCCTGCCACTTCTCACCATCTGTTTTACAGGCTCCAGACTGAATAACAAAAATAAAGGAACAGATCACCAAAACAATGAATATTCTGTTGTCATTTCTCAACCACATGTTGTTCAAGTCATAATTTGCTCAAAAGGTTCAGAGATGGTGCGTAAAGATGTATCGCATCAAGTTTGACATTGTTAGTTCTCGTGTGTCAAACCTGAGGCAACATCTTGGCAGTCTTGACCAATCCTGGTTCCAGAGGGCCAATGTCCTGTAGAGTTCAGCTCCAACCGGCCGGAACACTCTCACCTGAACATTTCTACTGATCCTTGACTGGCTGGTTCAGGTGTTTATTTAGGGTCGCAGCAGCAGCAGCAGGTAAACACAAAAGAAAAAAGTCACATGGGTTTGAATCAATATGAGGATGAGTTAATGATTCATTTTAATTTGGGGTAAAACAGGTGATAATTAAAAATTAATTCTAGAGAATATACAACAGTTTTCATTTAATATAACAAAGTAATATATAAAATTACCATGTTTGGTATATGTCCTGTAAAATGGATGAGGTATATTTAAGCTACTGTATTAGGATCCTAAAAATCAAAATGCTTAAAGAAACTTTGGATTAAAGAAAAAATAAACAAATCTCTTATTTAAGTGATACGGTTTAGTATTTAATTAAAGTTTACTCCATATGGAGAGGGTAAAGTTTGGTAACAAAAATAATAAAAATATTTCTGTAATATGTGCACCATTTAGTCAAATTAATGTAAACTATTTGGTCCAAGCAATTATTATATTATTGATAAAGGGATAATAATATGAAAATTATTAATAAGATTGTTTACTAAGAGTAAGAACCGAAAACTGCACTCTAAAAAATGCTGGGTTAAAAACAACCTAAGTTGGGTTGAAAATGGACAAACCTAGCAATTGGGTTGTTTTAACCCAGTGGTTGGGTTAAATGTTTGCCCAACCTGCTGGGTAGTTTTATTTAATCCAACTACTGATTAAAAATGACTATATGGCTGGCTTAAAATGAATCCAAAATAGGTGAGAAATTAAAAATCAGACACATAATTACTAGAGGCAACAATAATAATCAAAAGGTGAACATTTATTAATAAGCAATTTAATAAATGTTTATTGTTTATTATTCATGATCTTATTAATAAATGCTCATTTATTAAACATATTAATAAATGTTAATTTCCAGCATATTTTGGGTTCATTTAAGCAAGCAATACAGTAATTTTTATACAACAGTTGAGTTAAATAAAACTACCCAGCACGTTGGGCAAACATTTAACCCAACTGCTGGGTTTGTCCATTTTCAACACAACTTGGGTTGTTTTTAACCCAGCATTTTTTTAGAGTGTGAGAACAGCTACATACAGCAAGCTTGCCATGTCTCATTTAACTTATTTATTAATGTAGTTATTAATTATTTTATTATTTTATTTTATTTGGAACATCAGTATACTTCAGTTTATCTGGAAAATAAGAAATTAATTGAACTGGGAGACAAAGTGTGAAACATTTTTTTTTTTTTATTCTAATTCCTGGTTTTATCTTTAGTATTTGTAAACTTGACGAGGCTGTTTCAGATATGGACACATTGCCAAATTTATTGTATTTGTCTGTGCACTGATCTGAACAAAGATAATTCAAAGATATGCAGATGAAAGTGGCTTACTCAGGCTGTAAACTGTGCACACTTCATTACAGTTGGGAGTTTTCACCCTCCTCAGCCATGAAATGTAACCAGCTGCGATGAAATCACGCTCTTTCAAACTGTCAGACAGCACTAACATAGACAGAAATGCTCTTTCACAGCTGGAAGTGAGAAAAACACAAGGAAATACAGTAGAAAGGGAGTGAGGTATGACTGAAGAAGTACAATCGTTTTTCTTCTGAGAATAAAGAAACTGACAGCTAATATAATTTACTTAAATAAAAGCCAACAAGGCACTTTACGCTTCACGACTGCATTCTGTGACAGCACGGCAAGGGTAAATGCTTGTGTGTTTGAGGTCAAGGGCATGTGGCTGTTTGTGTTTGACACGGCAGACTGGACTTAGAGCCTTGTTGATTTAAGATGAACTGATTGGCTAAATTAAAATGCTTTCTAATCCTTGGAAGGTACAATCGGAGCAGGATTAGGGCCGGAGCAACTGTTGGAGGCGGATGCATGTCGCAGCAAAGCAGTGAGGTCATTCTTTCAGCACGATGCCCTTCTGTGGCTGATCAGAGAGCAAGTTTATAGTTTGAAGTTAATAGGTGAGGTTAATTACAACAGCTGAGGTTAAAAATAGAGGCTGGAAGCTCAACCTGGATCAGCGTTCCCGTCAAGGCTTCAGGAAGTATCACCATGAGTCCTGGCCTCATACAACCCTAAACACAGACCGAAATACTCAACACACCACCATTTCATCAGAATAATGCCGTTTCTCACAGGACATTTATGAAGAGGGCGACAGTAGGTTGATGATTGTCCATGAAAAACTCACCCAACAAACACTGCTTGTGGTGACATTTCTGCAATGATATAATGTTGCTTCTTGCATGTTTCACAGCACTTTTAAAATGACATGTCCATTTAGTGGCATCCGGAACATGAATTTAGCAATGTTTTATTATGTTAGTTGTTGTACGTATCGCTGCACGTCTGGTGACTGATGATGAAAGGTTTATGTTTGAAAATAACATACCATCTACACTAAAGCGAACCGACAGTGTTAACAAAAGCAAACGCGAGATAATAACGGCTTTGCTGAAGCAACCGTGCCATTTTCACTTGTTTCTAGAAGTCTTAAATCTATTTATCATAACTCACGTTTGATTGGACTCGTACCCGAGCGCACACCTCACAAGTGCGCTGCTGTATCAGGTGAGCGACTGAGCAAGTTTAAGCCAAACATATGGAGCTGATTATGTGATGTGAACATCAAATTGTATTAGTTTACAAATCATGCACTATGGTAAAAGTATTCTAAGGTTCAAACATACACTGTTAGCCCGGATAAGTTGAATTTAATTAAAAAATTTGAGGAAACTGGTTGCCCTAAAAAAATTAAGTAATGATTAAGTAATGTGAACTTAATAATTCGAGTTCATTTAACTTAAAATGTTTTGTGATATTAATTACTTTGTAGTTATTACAACTAGTATATTTAAGTTCAATGTACTAAGCAAGTTAACTTGCCACCAATCAAAATTCATCCATGCCTCCCATCATGCATTGCTGCATGAATAAATTATGAGCTGAATTGTCTTAGTAATTTTCTTTATTCTCACTATTTAAATTTTGCTGTTTTTCTGTGACTTTTTAGTAGCTTGTTTTCTAATGTTCAGAGTTGATCTGTTTATCAGAACATGTTGCTTGTCACCGTCGTTGAGATTCACAGGCTGATTCTTGATGTCTGTATGTGCCTAAAATATATATATATATATATATATATATATATATATATATATATATATATATATATATATATATATATATATATATTTTTTTTTTTTTTTGTGATAAGGACAACTTAAAAAATGTATTGTTGATCTTCTGCTGTAGAATCACAGTGCTGCTGTAATCAATAATGTAAATCTAACTCAGAGATTGGACTCTAAATGAGTTCAGTGATTCAGATCAAATAATGATTATGTGAAAACATAACCAACACCACCTGATCATCTTTTAACTTTGCTTGTCTGGTTGGTTTTATTGCAGTTAAAACTGCCCAAACAAAATCTAATATTAAAAAGTTAAGGGTCCAGAGCTCAACTAAAACAAACCCTGACCCTCGATGATGGTAACTTAAAAATTGTGATTTTCTCCTAGTGAAAAACTATAAAAAGGTAAATGTTAGGAAAAAATGTCTGTAGAACAGCCAAAACAAATGTTCCAACTGCTCATCAACAGCTCCTTCAATTCACACACACCACAACAAAATGGCGTCATTACCTGCCGCAAACCAGTGTGAAGGAGGCGTGGTCAGGAGAAAAACTTCATAATTTAAGTGCATTTAACTTACATTTATTAACACATTCAAATACACCCACAAATTAGTAGAATTTACTTATATTTTATAAGTAATGCAACCAAACTTAAATATTTTAAGTATATTGTAATTATATTTTTAAGTAAATATAAAATCCGGGCTAAGAGTGTAGTATTGTGCAATGACCTGCATTAAAACAAGTCTTTATTAATTGATAATCTGCCCCGTAAACATAATTTTTATGGTGCCAAGTACTTCTAATTTTATCAAGTAGTGTCGACTACAAAATGTTTTGCTTCTAACTGTCTGAACAAAAGAGGCAAAAAATGATGTCAGACATGAAGGAGGAGCTGCAATTTATAAAATCATCCAATTGAATGCATATGGAGTACATCCATATCCGCATGGAGTAAACAAACATTGCACATGGGATTCGTCAAATGTCATGATTAATCAGGTCTCAGAGGCGAGAGAAGGGTGAGCGGGGTTAATCAGAAGTGCTGACTCACACGCCGGTTTATCCGGTGCTCAGCAGGACAGAGCAGCTAGTGGATTTAACAGACAAAGCAAGAGAAGAGACTCATGGGTGAGCACCGGATACAACCAGAGCTTCATTCTGATTTCAAAGATTCAACGTGTTCTTGTTTAGATGTTTAAACCTACTAAAGGCTTACTTATAGTTGTCTGTGCATAATAACCTGGCATATTTAAAGGGGTTAGTTCACCCAAAAATGAAAATTCTGTCATTATGTACTCACCGTCATGTTGTTCCAAACCCGTAAGACCTTTGTTCATCTTTGGAAAACAAATTAAGATGTTTTTAATGAAATCAGAGAGCTTCCTGTCCCTCCATTGACATCCTACACAACTACAACTGTGACGCTTCAAAAAGTTCATAAATGCATTGTAAAATTAATCCATTTAAATTGAGTGGTTTAGTCCAAATTTTCTGAAGAGACACGATCACTTTATATGATGAACAGATTTAATTTAGGCTTTTATTCACTTATAAACACGCAGGAACAAACCTCATTGGTTCTTGCGGAAGCTCAAACGTGATGTGTAACAGGAGAACGAACCTCATTGGTTCTCATGTTTGAGCTTCCATTTACCATATTTGATCTGTGCATTGGTGAATGTTTATATGTGAATAAAAGCCTAAATTCAATCTGTTAATCATATAAAGCCCTGCTTATATTCAACTGGTGGCCCATTGGCCAAATCCGGCCCGCCAATCATCTTCATCCGGCCCGAGGGCACCCTAACCTCCCTCCTCCTCTTTTCCTGGTGGTGCGGCTACATTTGGTTAGATACGTGGCATCTGCAGCTGTACAGCTATATGATATATGCACTGTTCGTACCATGCATGTACTTCCAACTGACCTGAGAAACTTTTTCCGTGCAGTATTTCAGCAGTTATCATGTGTGTCCCGTATTTCTGCTGACTGAACCAGTCATTCGTCAATTAATCATTCTTTTGTCTTGATTCTTTCTTTTCAGTGAATTGGCCAAACACGCTTGCATAACGATCTGAAACTATTTGGATTCGTTCGGACCGCTCTGTCACTGATTCATCTGTAGTTGTTTCTCGGTCAGTAACAACAAATACACAACAAATAGCTCTGTTTTCAGGTGTTTCACTAGTTTACTTTGAACTATGCAGCACGGCCCAGTGGATAACGGAACGAAAAGTTAATGGAGCTGCGTTTATTCCCGGTCCCCGATACCAGTGTTGTGACATCCAGTGAAAAGCGTGTCAAGTCGACACACACCTCTCGGTAAAAAAAACACAAATCACTCGATGATTAAACTAGTTTTAAATCAGATGAAACAGCCTCAACATTCCCAACAAGACTGATGAGGAAAACAGGAGAAACAAATGCATCGCTTCGCTTCAGAAGACCTTTATTAACCCCCGGAGCCGTGTGGAGGACGTTTATGATGGATGGATGTGGATGGATGAACTTTAGCTCAGACTAGTTACCCCTGTTCACTGTCATTATAAAGCTCTGATGCGTCAGGATATTTATTAATATTTCTGCTACTACGTTCATCAGAAAGAAGAAACTCATATACACCTAGGATGGCTTGAGGGTGGGTAAAGCTTGGGCTGATTTTCATTTGAAAGTGAACTAATCCTTTAAGCCTACAATAATTATAAATAAAACAATCCTCAGCAATAAGACCCTGGCCCTCGAATGAAGCTAACTGAAGCCCTGATATAAAGCGATCGATTCTCTCCAGACAATTTGGACTAAACCGCTCAATTCATATGGTGGACTACCCACTATCTGAACCAGTGCATCTTCAAATGTGGTATACATTAAAACAAAGATTGGTTTTTAAATCTCAAACCCGCAAGACTTTTGTTCATCTTTCGAACACAAATGAATATATTGAATACAATGAACCATTTTTGTCAATCCATTGGAAGTCTAGGACCTCATTAGTTCTTGCATGTCAAGCAATTCCTGTTTGAGTTTCCATTTACCATGCATTGATGTATTCTATATATGTGTGTTGATCGATGTTAATAAAAGCCTAAATGAAATCATATTAAACAATCGTGTCTCTAAGGAAGACTTGTTTATCTACATTTTACAATGTCTGTATGAACTTTCTGAAGCCTGAAAATGTTGATTACATGAACAAAAAAATGAGAGAACAACCAAACTTAATTTTAATTCAGTTTGAAAAACTGAATTAAACTATTGTTGTTCTGAAGACGAATGAATGTTGTCTGGCTTTTGATTAAAAGATAACAAAATTTTCGTTTTTTGGGTGCACTGACTTTTAAATGGTCTCTAACACTATTTTCTTTAAGAGCTGCTGTGCAGACAAAATTATTTTCCAGTTATCGCTGTAAAGCTGCTTTGACACAATCCGCACTGTAAAAAGTGCTTTATAAATAAAGGTGACTTTGACTTAGATACTGTATATATTGTGTTAAAATGTAATATAATATATTAATGTGTCTGTTGGACTGTTGCATTGACCAGATCTTCATATCTTCAGTGTGTGATGAGACTGATGTTGCCTGTTGATGTGGCTGCGCTAACATGAGAAAAGGGATTCCTAACTTCTGGCGATAAATGAGAAAATTATTTTGGGAGAATGGGTTTCCCTTCAAAAACGTTTAAATCTAAAAATAAATTGAAGTGTTTTGATCATTTGTGGAATTAGTCTATTGCCTCCAACATTTCATTTCTAGGGATTCCGGATGACTTGTAGGAGTCGGGGAGTGGACAGTGATTTGGAGCAGATCCTCTCTTCAGAGCTTGCGGGAGCCGTGGAATGCGCGAGTGTTTGCGGGTGGTTTCTTGCTGAGCTCTCCGTCCGCAGCGATGGCTGCCCGCCCGCCACTGGAACCACACCGCTATCCTGCCAACAAACTCCACACAGATCGGCTTGTGTAATCTGCTTAGACTTTCCCTGCTGCGCTGCTGCCATGAGGCAGATCTAATTAATTAATGCAATTAAACACATCTGTCGACAGCTTTGCCATCAACACGTTTATGCTTTGCATTTTCTTGTCTTTTTTAGCGAGAGCTACCCGGAAATGTATCTCATTTCCATCCCTCAATATTTAGGATGGAACATATCCCAGTTTTTACAGCGTAATTGGAGGGAACTAAATACATGTGTGCGCGCAGGCTGGGGTTTTTTAGTGCACACTGGGAAAAAAGAGAAAGAAGATATTTGTTTTAGGTTTTTTAAGATACTTCTTTTCTGGAAAACTACTGACTATCTGATTAAACTGGGGAATTACCTAAGCAAAATCATTACTCAAACACACATAATCAAAATTTCAGCCACTTGCAAAAAAGAAAAGCACACAGACTGTACACACACAGCCTGAGCGGAGCGTTTCAATGAGCCGCTGGGGTCCGTGATGAGGAACATACGTTAGTCATTGATGCTCTGATAGCACATGCAGTGCGGTTTACAGCCCACTGCACAGCTGGGCTCTGGAAAAGTATATTTTACTGTTCATTGCTTCCTTATAACAAACTTAAAGGTTTCTTGTTAAAAATGACACAAAAGCCACTTTTGTTGAAGGCCAAACGCTCAACCTCATCTGAAGCCGACCTTCTCAGTGAGCTTATTTTACTGCAGTAATGTCTGAGCATGTGGAGGGCTTTGCACTTTGGTAAATCTATGAATGAGGAAGTATCCAGGACCAGGGCCAGGCATCAGCCACAGATCTAACACTGTGAGTCATGATAGTCTAGCGGTGTGATTTTGTAATATGCATATTATATATATATATATATATATATATATATATATATATATATATATATATATATATATATATATATATATATATATATATATATATATATATATATATATATATATATATATATATATATATATATATATATATATATATATATATATATATATATATATATATATATATATATATATATATATATATATATATATATATATATATATATATATATATATATATATATATATATATATATATATATATATATATATATATATATATATATATATATATATGTGTATATATATATATATATATATATATATATATATATATATATATATATATATATATATATATATATATATATATATATATATATATATATATATATATATATATATATATATATATATATATTTTTTTTTTTTTTTTTTTTTTTTTTTTAACAATGAACCAAGCAAACCAAGCACTTGCAACACTGACAAAATTAGTATGCACTGAGTTTGACCGATTGGCAAACAAGGCTGACATTTAAAGAGGTATATATTATATCTCATTAAATGCTAAAATCTTTTATGTTGTGTTGACAAATTAATATTTTGAGAAAGTTTGGATGGATTCCCCCAAAAACCCACAAACAAAAACTCCCTGGTTCAGCACAAATCACAGAGGCTAAATGGCACTAAATGGCTCCAAAATGGTGAAATTCACCTGAAGATATTAATTTTGTTCCTGAAATATGGAAATTGTGGAGGTTAATTATCATGCTTTTTAGTCTTTTGGAAGCATTTAAAATTAATTTGACTCAAAAATCTGATTGAGCTGGAGTTTGCATAACACTTGTTCAAGATATAGAGACAAAGAGAGTAGCTTTAATCCAAAATCTAGTAGGCTGCCTACCTAGACTGCATTTTAAGGGTCATTAAGGGCACTGTTATGCTGATGATACTTACAGCACTATTAACTTTAATATACTTAACAAAACAAAGATACAATGAGGGTAAACATTCATAACAGTGTGGGTTAACACAAAGAACACCAGACAAAGAACTGAGGAGCAAACTCAATGAACAAAACAAGGATCAGGTGGATCAAATCAATCAAACAATGAGTCGCTACGACAACCAAACTAGCAACAACAATATGGAAAACGAAACCAAAACCAAAACAGAACTACACCATTACAATATTTCTGTCTTGTATTTTTCATGCTTGTTAGAGTGTGTGTGTTTCTAGCTTAGCAACATTATCATTTCAAACAGCTGGAATCAGCAGTGAGTCTCATCTCTTGCGAGCTCCACATGATTTAGTCTCTGCTCTGTAAACATGGACATGATGAGAGATTAATGAGGCCTGCTCAGTGGGAGCTCATATATGGGCATCAGCTTCCCTCTCATCTCTGCTATCTACCAGTCTCAGCTCTATCTGATCGAACACCAGCAATATAATGGAAACCACATGATGAATGCTAAACACAGAGCCAATAAAGCCTTAATCATGACACACATCAGCATTTAACGGTCATTTTTTACAGGCTCTCATTATAATCTCTCCATATACACTGAGTAGTTTCTGCCTTTTTTCCACTTACCAACTCGAAACAACTCAACATTGGTCAGGGATGTGTTTGCTAAACTCTCGCCACCCTCTGTTGGTCAGTCTCGCTCACTGATTAAGGCCGGAAGAGCACCGATCGTCAATTAAACCTGGGTCTCTGCTTCAGGAGGGACACTTCCCTCAAACCAACTCAACAAACTCATTTTCTCGATGCATCGACTACAAATCCTGACAATCGATCGTGAAACATGGCTTTTTGAATTGTGATTTGTTTGTTTCAGTCAATAATCAATCATTCGGTCAATGGATGTGATTTTGATTGATTTTGAATGATTGATTTTGATTGATTTGGTTGGGACTGCAGTGCGCTTGCAGAGAGACTCCGCCCACACGCTCTTCTGATTGGCTGTGATTTTGATTGATTTTGTCACTTCTGCTGTGAACCGACAATTCAAGCTTGCCTGATTATGCTGAACTTTTGAACTGGAACTGCCCAATGCATGAAGATTTTGATCATTTCATACATCATGGCCGTAAGCTTAATCCGTTTGTTGTCGCCGCCTCCAGGTCCAAACGGTCTATCAGATCCCAAAAGCAAACAACAAACAGTGCTGATATACACTCACAATGAGATGTTATACTACTGAAAAATCATGATCCTAACCTTTATCTCAACACAGAAATCCCAGATGGGATCTTCACAGGAAACATGTAGAAAGCACCCAAACATCAGTGAACACACGTTTACCGACAGTGACTAGAAAGAAAGGGTATTTAACTCCCTGAGGTCCGAAAACGCGCCGGCGCGTAAAATACTCCATCATTTCTTATCATAGAGACATAAGTAATATATCAATTGAAACTATAGAATGTCTTCTTTTATTTGTGTACACTCAGAGTAAAAACACAATGTTGTGTTTTTATAAAATAAAGAAAACTAACATGGGTGATCTCTCCTCTCCCTCTGAACGAAGTCCAATCTGATAGTTCTCAGAAAATGAACAGTAACTTATGAATACTAATGACAAAAAAATGACACTTATGTCTAAAGAAACGTTGAAATGTCAGGTTTTAAATCGTGCAAGTCAAATCGAAAACAAACATTCTGTGTTTATTTAATCTGTATGAAAAGAGAGCCATGTCAGAAGTCCGAGATTCAGCTCATTACACGGTAATGCGTCCACGCCCACGGAGTAGGGCTGTGTATCACCAACAATGTCACGATACGATACGCATCACAATACTAAAGCCACGATACGATACGTATCACGATATTGTTCAAGTTAAATTTCTTTTGAGCAGAGTTTTGTAACAGTAGTATGTGTTTATTGAATAACCAGTGTTATAACAGTCGTGATAACTGAAAAAACTATTTTGTTTTTGTCATTAAAAAAAACAATGATTTAAATTAAATATAAAAAAATTGACACAAAAAAAGCTTATTTTAAAAGCTTGCTTTGAAAGTCACTCCCTCAGTAACTGAATTGACAATTATAGTGACACTGAAGCATATCAACAAAGCTCAATGACTAATTTCACTTGCAACAGTAAGTTGACTTGTAAGAAAACTAAGTTAGTTAATTATATCGGCTATAATATTATAATAATGTCTATACTGCCTGTTGTTTTTCCATCTGTAAAAATGATTTTTTTGGATATCAACTATGTTCTAGAACAACTTATGTTTTTATTAACGTTGTCTACAAAATATGGGCTACATGAGTTTACAATACACACTTAACAATAAGGTTCATTTATTAAACATCAGATAATTTATTAACATGAACTAACCATGAGCAATACATTTGTTCCTGTATTAGTTCATCTTTGTTAATGTTAGTTAATAAAAAATACAGTTGTTGATTGTTTGTTCATGTTGGTTTACAGTGCATTAACTAATGTTAACAAGATTTAAATTATGCGATGTGACCGCAAAGGGCACTTTCACGATCAAAGTGCATGCCACTGATAAGCATTGTAAATGCAGTATTACAGTATACACATACCAATTAAATGCGCAGGTCTCCTCTTGTGCGTCCTCCCCACTGGACGAGGCCAATATCACTTTCGTTTCACTTTCAGATATCTCTATTAAATATGCCATCACTGCTTTTACCTTTCAAGATGTAATTACCGAAATCAAAACAGTCCATAAACAAGCCAGCTCGCGCATCAACCTGAGAGATTGGCCTCCAAATTTCTCGATTTCTAAATGGACGGTTTGGCTTGATTGACAAACGCTAACGTTCGGGCATGATTTATATACCATCGACCTGTCCTAAAACATTAGCACGCTTTGATCGATCATTTGGAGATCGCGTGTTTCTCCGTTCGAGAGCGCATTTCCTGTTCACATCCACGACAAAACAGTTGATTATATACGAATGAAAGCTCACAGAAACGTGAATGTCTGCTTGCGTTGCTTGCTAGCGTCAATTGACATCACGTGATTGGCTAGATTTAAAAGCAAGACAGACTTGATACGGCAGCTTCTGTATCGATACGCGCATCGTCAGGAGTTCATGACGATGTATTCTGAGCACAGCCCTACCACGGAGCCAGCGCTATTCAGAGTCAAATTCAGAGGCAATACTTGTATACATCATCTCAATCGTGTATTTATTGTCTTGAAAAGTGTTTATTTGGATGTTAAAGCCATGGTTAGCGATCTCTAGAAGACATGCCGTTAGTTCTTAGTTCCTTTTCTTTTTTATATGAATTTGTGGCCTAAAGGTGAACAGAGCGCCCTCCGGCTGCAAGTATGAATTCAAAACACAGTATCCAGCACTCATAGTGATGACAATAAATATTACTTCTCAGTATAGAAAATTTACATAAATATATAAGAATCCGTCAATATTTCTCCAAATGTGCATGCTTTTAAGCTAAAAGCCTATATGAAATGCCATAGAGGTAACATAATTGTTCAGACACTTTGCATCACAGAAATACATTATATTTTAAAGAATATAATAGAATACCTAGAATAACTTAAGTTTTTTGTTTTTTCAATACCCACGCATAAAAATTATTCCTTAAAAAACACAAACATGTACATACATGTTCCTCACATATTATTGTAGCCTAGTTTGTGCTGAATACAGTGCAATGACACTTTTGTCATTTATATGTTTATGAACAACTGAAAAAAGCACAAATGTCAGGGCATGTCAAAACTTCTCCAAATCCCAAATCAGTGGACAACAGGTGGGATGAATGAACTCAGAACACAGAATAACTAGGTCACAAGGGAAACACAAAGGAACTCAAAATGACCAAACATGTAACAGCAGACAGTGATTCATCTTTTATGAATTGTTAAAATACTGGTGTCCAGGACGATGAATAAAATGTCTGCTGAGATGGTTTTCTCCAGTGAAATGAGTAGAGGCTTGGACCTGGAAATAGTATTCCTTATGCCACGACTTAAGCCAATATACTAATATAAATATAATACATGTAACTTTTTTTTTTCATGTGGCCACTGTGGAATAGATGCATAGTGTATAAGAAAACACATTTTGAGAAGTTTGTGCATAAAACAGTGAGGTACGCCGTTTTATCTGCTACTGCAATCATATAACTTCAGAAATACTGCAGGAGGGCCCAGTGCGGTCACAGTTACATGGATCTGAATTTAGGGTGTTTAACAGCCATCAATCCATGTTTATAAATATATTGTGTGACTCCAGAGTCGAGCTGGTGATCTGACGTGTGATACACAGACGCCATGAACTTTGGATTTGTGTTTGAAGAGATGAAAGACACATGAAAGAGTGGCTTCTGTTTGAATCCTTTCAACTGTATCAGATCTCCTTCCTCAATGTCCTTTAACGGCTTCCTCTGACTAAACATTTGTATGTTGTTAGGGGGAATGGTGCATGTTTAATAACTCAGTTAATGACAGCAGTGAGCTGGCGACTGAGGTACATGACTGAGCAGATCCGCCTCTTCAAAGACAAAGACAACAACCAACTAACCAATGAGCTTTCAGGGTTTCTCCAACATTTGAGGTGCACTCTTGAGAATCTGTTATCAGCTCTTAGGATTAGACATGTTAAATATCTGGGAAATAGGTAACTGTAACTGTGGTGACTAAAATTAACAACCCAGGCTCATTGGGAAAAACGTGCTTCTGACTACAAAACTGTAATTATCACATCAGATGATCATTTTATTTCGAAAGTCCACTTTAGACAGAACTATAAAAAGGTTTGCAACCAGCAGCCATTAGAGTATTAGTAGACTGTCAGCTTAATATCTGCTGCTAACACTTTATTTTGATGTCACTTTGATACATGTCAACTTATTCTACTAACTCAAACCCTACCTAATGAGAGTTAGTTGACATGCAATTGCTAAGTTACTTATAGTTAGTAGAATGTCTAAAGTGGACTATCGGAAGAAAGTGTAACCATTTTCTGTTTGGCCGGTGTGTCAGAAGCAAGCGCTGAGAACGCTCCCATTCTCGAACTTAATAAAACTATTAATAAGCAGTAAATTATGAGTTTACTGAGGGAAAGAGTGTAGTTAATAATGAATATGTGTTCCCTACACTAAAGTGTTACTGCATTTATTATTAATTGATAACCATAATTAGTGTCAAAATGAATACAAGTTGTTGGTGTTTGACTGCCTCTAGTGTTCATTTCAGCTGGAAACGGCAGTGGATTGTGAGCACAGGCGCGTTTTTTGGAGTTATGCAATAATGTAGTCAAAGGTACGGTTTTCCAATGTGTTGACAACTAAAAACAGAAAGCCATTTTTGAATGAAAGAGTTATACTGTAAAACGAAAACTATTCATAGAGAAATCCACAAAGCTTTTGTAGTATTCATTCATCTCCTGTCAGACATGTAGAAGAGTTACGACACTCTGATGGGATTATAAGCTCCAGTAAAGCACATCAGGAATCTGAACAGTTCAAAGAAAATTACACAAAAACTACTCAATAATTACTGCCAATTTCACACATTCCAACACTAATGAGATTTTTCATTCCCAGAGGACATGAATGATGTTTCTTTCTTTTCTGTTAATTAAACTGGATTTGGTGATTTAGTGATCTTCAAGCACACATGATCAACTCTCACTGCTCCAGTCTGGTTAAATCAGCGCACCAGTGAGGGTTTGAGGTGTCGTGTGTCTTACCTGACTTGCTCTTGACTCTCTTGGATGGCTGTTTCTTCTTGATGAACTTAGCAGAGTCCTGCTGCAGCGGTGCTTCCTCCTCCTGCTCCACTATCGGCTCAGGGATGGACTCGCAACCAGCTGCAGAACAACGTACAGATACTCATCATTAATACTGAGACACTGCTAGTTTAACTCTGTACTCCACTCAGTCATCAGCTTAACCTTATGATGCCTACTCTGTCCTATTTGATGCTTGAATTTCTAAATGATCAACATGATGCTGAAAAACCTGTTGCACACAATCTACTTCAGTCCTTCTGTCATCTGACTGATCATTTAGACTCTTTTTAAAATGTCTTTTTGCTGTGAAATCTTTACTGATTTGTATTAAGTAAACGCAAGAATAACTTTGATATTGTTAGTAATATTTCAAGATGAACACTTACTGGACCGAAGCAGCTTTACTTGATTATTCATAATTTTTTTTTTTTTTTTAGAAAAATCATGAGTATCAAATATGATCATCAGGTTTATTTGTTCATCTTTCAATCATCATTGTATTGCATTATATGTTTTAAAACTACAGGGCTTTGATCATAAAACTAAACATTTAAATATCATCTTACTAAGACATTATTGGTAGATATTTGTCAGTATCTGCTTTACAGTTATAAAAATCTCATTGATTTACATTACAAGCATCAGAATTTCATCCTACTTTTTGTCCATTTGATGCATCTGCTCCAAATTGCATATTTTTGCTCCGTTTTGGGCCTCTGAATTAAATTTGTTGAGTTGTTTTTTTCCTCCAAATTCTTACTACATCATGCAATATGAGACATAAAAGCCTGACGTATCAAATATGATACAAATCATACAAATTTTTTAATATCCTGTCTAAAGGTTCAATAAATTGTTCAATTTAAAAAAAATCTAATTCTTCTGACAATTATGTTATGTCAGGCTTTATATTCTACACATTGAGCAGTTGTGTTAACATTTCTTTGCGCTACAAACATTGCTCTTAATAGAAACAGGTTCTGAACACAACAGCAGTGTATAAACTTAAATGTTCATCTTCCAAAAACATCTCCAAACCGCTGGCAGATCACAGCGCACCTGCTGGACTCCATCAGACGGATTTGACTCTCAGCGCTGAGGATCAGCCAGAATTAAGAGCTTTGAAGGGACTGATGTATCAGCCTCTTATGTCTCTGTCCAGTCCCTTACCCACAATCCTTTAGGGGTTTGTTTCCTCTTTTCACACCACACACCCCAAACAGACAAATCTTGTGAGACTGCTGACTTTCCTCAGGAAAGATTATCATAATCTCCTCTAATATTTACACAGGCTGTTCACTTAGGGCTGATATTTCAGATCAGAGACGCAGGTCTCTTAACACGGGTATAGATGTACCGCAGCCGTACAGCGCGTCTGTGCTCCACACTTAACTACACCAACAACTGAACAAGAAGAATAAAACTGTGCCAACTGTGGCTCCATCTATTGCTTCAGTTCTTGAGAGAAGCAAGACACAGAAAAGTAGATTTACATCACCTAACGGATTCACTTTAAAAACGCCTAGGCATTCCTCATTCTCTTCTCTCATATAGGGGGAATTCAGGTTAAATTAGTACATTTATCCCAGTCATCTCAATGGCAAAAAGTGTCCCAATTTACCTGAATTCACCAGTATCACTGGGTTTTATATTTGAGAATGATGTCCTGTTTAAAGCATGGGTTAATTAGAGGTTAATTAGTCAAATGGCAAAGAAACCCAATGAACAGCTCTTGTGCTTCCAGAAGTAGTCAGGAAATTGTAGTGAGTGTTGAAAGCAGGTAAGACCATGTAAATATGCTGCGCTCCACACCACTCAGCAGCTCTGCACCATGAGTTTGAGGCACCTATCAACAACTAAGTTGTTGTTTCTTCTAGATGTTTCCACTTCACATTAACAGCATTTACAGCTGGTCACGGCTCTAGCAGCACTGAAACCTGCTGAAACGACTGGCTGCATCACAGTCAATATAAGCTCTGAGTCATTCTACGCCAACTGTTTGTATTTACAGAAAGTTCAGCAATGGATGTGTCTGGAATATTTAAATCTAATAAATCAACTAATACAATAGATGCCCACATACTATTGGATTTAAGGAATAGGTTTATTAAAACTCATATTTAAATGGCTTTATGTATTGACATAAATTGTAATATTTCGAACTCTGATGAATTTTAAGATTGATATTTTTTAACACATAAACATTACAACCAAATTATGTGTTTTTATTATTATTCTTATTATAACTTAAATATAGAACTATGCCAGCTAGGATTGGGAAATCCTCCTCATCATCTACATGCATCACCTGTGGAGTACCACAAGGCTCTATTTTGGGCCCATTGTATTTTTCTTATGCACTCACTTTAGTCAAATGATGATAAGTACTGCCCAATGTATGGGATTTCGTTTTTTTCTAACAAAATTAAAATGATAAATCAAATGCTATTTAAAAAATAATAAATAAAATTATTTAAAAAGGCTGCTCAAATAAAAAATCTTCTTAAATGTTCAAATAAAAAAATCAAAATCTCAAAACGGCTGCAAAAATGACGAACCAAAACCTTCAATGCAATTTAATTTCCTCATTTGCGGAAGCATAAACTATAACAAAAAAAAAAAAAAATAATTAAATATAATTTGTGTTCGCCATTTCAAAATATAAATTTATCATCAATTTAGTATAAACCTGTCATAATTAATACCACATTTAATTTCTCAATTAATCAAATGTTGAAATTGACATCTCAATGATCAATCGAATGCTTAAAGGGATACTCCACCGTTTTTTCATATTAAACTATGTTATTCCCTTAACTAAGATGAGTTGATACATACCTCTCTCGTCTCAGTGCGTGCACTAAATCGCTCTGTCTTGCGGCGAAACTTTGTTAGCATTTAGCTTAGCCCAGTTCATTCAATAGGGGCCAAGCAGAGAAGCTACCAAACACCTCCCCAGAGGGAGCGGGGGCCGGTGGCGGTTTTCACGAGTGAAGATATTACTGCGCCAAGTCAAAGTGCTCCCGAGCACTTGCTATGGTATTCCGCCATACAATATAGTTATCCATTTTACACGCTTAGAAAAGCGCAACGTTTTGTTTTGTGTCACCGTCCTAGGTCGAGTTACACTACTCGAGTAACTGTATTTAAACAGGGAAAACGTGGAGGTGTTTGGTAGCTTCTCTGCTTGGCCCCTATTGAATGAACTGGGCTAAGCTAAGTGCTAATAAAGTTTCGCCGCAAGACAGAGCAATGTAGAGACGAGAGAGGTATGTATCAACTCGTCTTAGTTAAGGGAATAACATACTTTAATATGAAAAAACGGTATCCCTTTAAATCTGTATCACAATACACAGATCAAATGGTCAAACCCACAATGCAAATGATACATCAAATGTCTGATAAGGAGTGTCAATCAAGGGCTATGGGCGGAGCTTATGGACAAAATTAAGCTACAGCCAGTGCTATGGATTTCTAAGTGTGGTGTCTGAGCTGGTCATTTTAATTAATAATTGTGATTCACAGGCTTCAGCTGCCCCCGAAATGACCTGGGCTGTGTAGAAATTGCTAGTAAATTTCCCAAACAATTATACAGATTGAATTAAGCATGAAATTCTTGTAAAGCAAACTCCAATAACCTCCAATAATCAACTTTGAAAAATATTTTTTACAGTGTGCAGGCTCATTAGTTTTATGAAATGTGCTTGAAATGTAAATGTAATTTTTTTTTTGTCCCATCTGTTGCTATGGTTATCACCACATCAGATTCAGTCCCACATTTTAATGCGGTTGTCACTCCCAAAACTTGGCAGTGTGTATTTCATTTTGTATTTCATTTTTATTTTTCTTACAGATTACGCTTAATCAAATGAGAAAATTAAATTGCGTTTCGTCAACTGAACTGCCATTTTATTATTTGATCATTTTGAGCATTTGATTTATCATTTTAATTTAGTGAGGGAAAAACTCACTTTAAACAAATCTGTAAATATGGTTTGAGCCAAACACTGACTCTTCCAAGAACGATCCGTGACCTCCAGTGGATCATTCACAAGAAGATCTTAAAGACAGAACAATGAAACAAAAACACCAGCTCCTTCTGATAGGAGAAATATGAACGCTGAGGCATGAGCTCAGAGGCAGGTGCTCAGGGAGTGTGGCGATCCTGCCATGTGATGTCATCACTTTAACGCGAGGTCAGGTGAGGGAGAGCAGGACTCAGAGAGGGGAAGCCAGACAGGAAGACACAAATCAGGCAGATAAAACAGCCAGGCCACAAGTGTGTGTGCGCATGAGAGTGAGCGTCAGGAGATTGACTTTAAACTTGAAGGAATGGAGCAACACCTCCTGCAGACGTACTGCATCAGACAAAAGCAATTCAAGCAGGATTCTCAGAGATTAGTCACTCATTCTCCTCCACACAACTGGCAACTGACCAGACGCTGTGTGCTCAGACATCCTGCCATCTGAGGGGAGGATAATATCTACACACCCAGGGTCCAAACACAAGAGAGAGAGTCCGAGACATCGGGGAGGACAGGCGTCTGATAACAGACCCGTCGAGTTAATCATTTACACATTCCACAGGGATCTGTGGCGTTTTATGTGTCCTCTGAAGATTAAAGCTCTATTCCTTCCATCCCTGATGCCCCTGCGCATAACTGCAATAGCATTAGTGTAACATGAGAATGTGTAGTTTACTACCAAAAACTAGGTTTTTACATTCTCTTTAGGAAATGTACACAACACTCACATGGGAATGTGAACTGCAGTGTGATTTAAGCAGTTATTAGGGGGGGTTTGTATGTTGTGTTGCTGTGCAGTTGCAAAGGTATTCTGGGTCGTTGCTAGGTGGTTGCTTGCTTACCCAAGTCAAAAAGCCCACAATCCACCCTCGAGTCTCTATGGCTGGGAAATCAGATTTTTTTATAAAGGCAAGACAAAACAGGCAGAACCACTGTTGATTTTTCAGTAGCACTTACATGCACCAGACTTTCCACATTTATTCTTGTTTATATTCTGAAGATTTTTAAATAGGGATTTGTTCATATATAATTAGCTAAAATATGGTCTGTTGACAGTATTTTCTGATTTATGGAGTGATAAAAAGAGAAATCCAAAATCCCTTCTGGAAAAACCTTCAACTCTAATATGTCAACAAAATCAAACATGATTTGTGAACCTGGCTTCATCTAATGTTCAGATTTCTGTTCTGGAAATGTATGCAAATTAGTGCATTTTTAATTAGATTATGCCTATATTTAAACATATTTCAGAAAACTTATAAGACAAAATTAAATGTACTGTGAATAATTAACTGAGGAAGCATGGTTAATGTACATATCCGTAAGTTAAAGGTACATTTTGTGTTCAAAATTAACACAATTTAAATAATGACTCAATACATCATCAATCCTTCTTCCAAAATGTGTTTTTGTCATTCACTTACTAAGTATGGTAAGCCTGTTATAAGTGTTTATATTTTAGACATGTCGGGACATATTGCCTGTGTGTCTCGTCATATCCGTAAATAGAGAAAAGTTGCTCCGGCTGCTTTTTGCAGCGTGTCTGGTCTGCGAGTGGAACAGATTATTTGTCACAACGAACAAGAAAGGTTGACATGGAGCTGCTAAATTTCCAGCCTCCGGGGAATCACCCATTTTAAGCAAACGGCGAAGAGAGGAGAGTCTGCTGGCAAAAAGAGAACGAGACAGAGCTTGTAATAAAACAAGAATCAACATTGGCTCTGCTTTTCAGAGATGATGAGAACCGAGGGATTTGAAATGATGTAAAAGTGACGCAGAGATGATGGTGTTTTTATTGCTAACAGGTGATTAAGGTGTTTTAGTGAACAGATAAACTGCCATATGAAGCTCTCTAACAGAGTTCATCGTAAAGCATTATCTGTTGTGAAGCCTCATATTCATCCGCAGTGTCACGGAGAGCCGAAGCACAACCAAAACAATGTTCTTCCGCAAAAACGCATGCGGTTTTGTTTTTAACTGCTAGAGGGCCAGAAGTTACATAGTGTACCTTTAAAAAAGTTTTGCCCTATTCACCTGTGGTGTCTTGCCAGTTCGAACAAGTTATACATGGAGGATACAGGGTAGAATCTAAATCTGAACACATTCGCAGAGAGAACAGCGTGACTATACAGGAAAGGGTGGCGTGCAGTGCACTGCGGTAACCACAGTTACTGTAAGTGAAAGACCAGAGACCAGAGAAAAAAGTGGAGAAACACTTTTGAAGATTGAATTTTGAAGATTTTGGTCATCTCGTCCACCCTTATATGTGAATGCAGAGGCTAGTGAACACAAGTACGTTCAATTTTGGGTGCGAGCGCTTACATTATGTTTGTATGAATTTTAAGAGGTGCGCATAAAAAAAACAAAAAAGCACAGAGATGCAGTAGTTGACACAGAAACAATGTTGTTTAGAGCTGAACTAACTATCAGAATAAAAATGTAAAATTGGTAAACACGTTAATAGACAAAAAAACAACAACAGCATTTTAAATAAATCTATTTATGCATTTTGTTGCACATTTCTGAAAATTTTAATAAAGATAATATGAGAATTCACATTTAAGGCTGAACATACTTAAGGAATAGACTTAAACTGTAGGTTTGTGTAGGTAAAAGCCTATGCACTCACTTATAAAGGTGGGTGATATGACCAAAACCGTCAAAAACATTTGTTTTCCCTGTCTGACTTAAACCCCTTTCATGTTTATGTAATTTGAACAGGAAAAGAAAAAGTGAATTATGATTTTCACTCAATCAGATGTTTTTGTCATGCGACAGGTTGTTAATGCATCCAGTGCATGCTCATTCTGACAGCTCTACTGAAAATACAAATGTAATTTCTCCTACAAGATGAATGAAAACTTTGTTAGCATGTTCAGATCTGGAACTGTATCCACAACACAATCCAAAACAAGGATTGTTATATTACCCAGACATAGCGGGAGTCACAGAGTGAGCTGTACTGCTGCGAAACAGGAAGTATTATTAATACTAATCATCTGTGGAGTACCCCAAGCCACTATATTAGGCTCCAAATGATTCCTTTACTCCTTTTAAACAAAAAGGTTTTTTAACCATATTGACTTGAGATTTACAACAAAGACCCTTCAAGGCAAACATCACTCTTCTCTGCATGACAGCTTCCAAACTGACATGTTTCTGACCTGGCATCATGACGGTTGTAGAGACATTGGCTTCTGAGGAGAGAGAGAGACGGCCACCCTTCCCTAAGCGGTCACAGAGCAGCGTGATGTGTTTCTTCAGACGTGACGTGTCTTTTGGGATGCTGAGCGGGCCGCTGCTCAAGCTGATGGCCTGATCTTTGGGGCTGCGCGACAGGCACGTTTTTAAGAGGTGAGAGACAGCTGCATCCACACTCTCCTCCCAGCCCTGAGAAACATATACATTTAAGAGCATAAGCCTTGCAAAAAGAAGAATTCATCAGTTAATAATGAATTAACAAGATCCTGCGGGAGAAAATGGGGTTAAAAATGAGGATCAGAGCCTGAAGTGTGAAGTTTATGATCTTCACACTTTATTTTGCCTCACTAACTGAAGTGTAGAGTACAAAGAAACAAGAAATGTTTTTAAACTGTTTAGATGTCTTCATTTAAATTTTATTCCTTTATATTTACCTTAGCCTATTGTCTTATTTTTAATACTTTTTCATCCTTTGTTTGCATTCATCTGATGTTTTTATTCCATGAGTGTCACAAACACTCCCTACCGTCCACCATTTTTCTAGCCACATCTAAAACTAGATCTACATACAAACAAGCCATAAACTTGTTTTAAGTGGAATTTTCAGTTAGTACATGCTTTTTTTTGCATGGGTTATGGAGTTAGGTTTTGCCACATGCCTCATGAATGGAAAGTTAGTCCCTGTGAACAGAGATTTGTGTGTGTGTGTGTGTGTGTTCGTCCATAAGTCTGGCCGGCAGCACCTCCAGCCCACCCTTTTGCCGTCAGGCAGGCTGGAGAGGCTCTCAGAGATGGGCCGGGGTGTTGACAGGCAGGTGGAATGTGGGTCGACTGTGTCGCCATACAGACAGCCCTTAATGAGATCTAATGGCAGGTACTCAGCCTCGTTACGCTGATGACAGGGACCATTCCTTTAGTGACTACAGGGATATTCAAAGGGACAAAAAATAAATCAGATACGAGTCTCCAAGGGAGGAAATTAGCGGATTACACCAGCCTGAGTAATAAAAGATACATGACATGACTGCTGTGTGTTCTGGCACACTGAATCACTCTCTATAGAGAGATCTGAATATTGTTAACAGACCCTCTCTAGATAAGAGAATAGATCTATGTGTGACTGTCTGGCTGAGGATCCAACAGTCAAAAACTAGATTATAACATTTTCTGAAGGGTGCAAACACAGCACCATAACTCTGTGCTTTTGTTTACTAAAAGAGCTCATCTATGAAGGTCTCTAGACGTGGCCCTAGTTGATCTATAAATAAAACTTACGTTGAAATGTTCTGCCCATCAGGTCAAACAAGTTTAAACATAAAAAAAACAAAAACTGACAAAGTCTCATGATTTGAAGTATCTTGTCTGTCTGCAGCACAAATGGTGATGCTTGAAAATAAAAGTATAATACAATAGAGAGCAAAAAAGGTGAAAATGCACAAGAAATATCTGTTCATGCACTATTTATCTCCACAATGAGGACATTTTCCTAATGACAGAGTGTAGAATGTTGGACACTTCATGCAACTATTATTATATGACAAAAAACCTACTGTAGACAGCAGAGTACATAGTTCATAATATAAATGTATAGTGAGCGTAATGAGTTGCTTTCGAGACATTTGAAACAAACGTTTTCCTAAAGACAAGCCTGCACATGTGAGTGATGAATTGACTGACATCAGGAACAACACAACGACACTGGAGTCTGTTTTCACGATATCAGACGACACATCCTACATTACTGGAGCCTTTGAAACTGAGATAAAGCAATGCAGGAATTCTACTGGCTGAGAGAGACAAGTTTGGTTTAAAGAAATAAGCTGTAAGGAGGGGTCGTCGCTCCAGCAGGGAGCACATTCATCTGTGGCTTTCCATCTATCTCTCTATTCTCTAATACTGTACCCTTTTCATTTGACAACAAAATTTTTCTTTTTTTACCTCTCTATCTCAGTTTTATAAAGAGATTGAAGATCATGCTCATCACATTGGGAAAAAAAATGTTGGGTTTTTACTGCTTTGGTACCAGACTTCAGGGATTTGACGAAGTAAATTAAAAAGACTCTACTTAAAGCCAGTGGTTCCCAAACTGTACGCAAACAAAAAACTGAGTTTTACAGTTTTACAAACATACCCAGTGTGAGTTCTTGTTTTAATGTTGATAATAAATTATATGAGCAAGAATGCAATTGTTCCCAAATATCAATATGATTGCAAACGCGACACTGATTTTATAAAACAGTTCAACACATGAAAGGGGTACACAGAAGGATAATTAACACCTCAGGGGGTACGCCACTCTAAAAAGTTTGGAAACCACTGCAATAGTCCATTCAAAAAAGAAATGCTGACATCATTTTACCCTCATGTTGATCCAACTTTGTATGACTTTCTTACATGGCTCGGTTTCATTCAGCAAAAGGATTTATGCATGTGAGTGCAGTTTGAGAGCTGTGGTGGTCGAGAAGATTTTCAGCAATCAACTGAAATGTCAGACTACACAAAGTGTGATGTGTGTGTGTGTGTGTGTGTGTGTGTGTGTTCTCTCACCAGTTGTGGCGTGTCCTGCAGCAGGGGCAGCAGTGTGGCCTCCAGGATGGCGGTCTGCTCTGAGCTGAGCCCCTGCCACAGAGACAGCAGCAGGATGAGCAGGTGAGTGGCGCTCCGCAGACGCACAAACGCCTGGATCAAACGCTCCCGGTTGTCTTCAGCTGCGTCTGCTAATGCTATAACCTGAAACACAGACACAAACAGACACAATTTGTCTTTGCAAGTTTCTTTGCAATTCTCATTAATATGTTCTATTAGATTTTTTTTTTTTTTTTTTTAAGAAAAAGAAGCTGTAATAAGTAAAATAAAAAAAAAAGTCTCTGGTGTGCCCAGAATGTATCTGAAGTTTTAGCTCAAAATACCCCATAGATCATTTATCATAGGGTGTTAAAATTGCCATTTTTTGGTTGTGAGCAAAAACACGGCATTTTTGTGTGTGTCCCTTTAAATGAAAATGAGCTGCTGCTCCCACCCCCTTTCAAGAAGAGGGCGGAGCTTCAAGAGCTTGGTCAAGAGCAACAAAACAGGACAATCTCATGCACTGCAAAAGTCAGAAACGGTCAGTAATGCTGTTCAGTTCAAACTGGAGTCAGACAATGATGTCTACAGAGCCAGAGAATATATATACTGCATGGAGACAGAACAGCTTTAGTTTAGTTTAATTACGGTTATAAATTCATCTGTGATCTTGCTATTGTCCACTATCAACAATTTCTTCTCTTCCATGTCAGGCCCGTACATTGTCCGCGTAGTAAACACAGTTCAGCGCTTCCGGGTTCTACGTCAGAACGCCAGCTCAGCATTGGCTGACCCTGTACACCTGAGCAGCACAACGCATGCCTGATGCTCATGCAATACAAAAAGTATTCTATTTTAATGATGTCTTTATTAACTTTCTAGACATTGCTGCCTATGTGTGCTTCAGAAACCTCTCAGATTTAATCAAAAATGATGAACGAAGATGAACGAAGGTCTCACGGGTTTGGGGAAACATGAGGGTGAGAACTTAATGACAGAAATATCATTTTTTGGTGAACTAACCCTTCAATAGTACTTAGCACTATTTAGTAGTAATGATAATAAAAATGCACCTGAAAATCATGTCAAATCAATGCAAAGGCTTTACTGTCTTTAGGCAAAACATTTTTTTCCTCTTTCAATTTTGGAGTAAATACTGACGCAGATATAGTCTTGACAGTTTATGTAAAATTCACTGAGATGTTTCCAGTCATGAGCAAAACAAAAAATGAAGCTTGGTCGGTGTGAGGTAAAGTGAGCCATTACTGTGCCGCTTAAAGCCAGTTTGAGTCATTTTATTTTTTAGATAAAGTTCAATGAAAAGAGAGATATGAGAGGCTGCTGAAAGAGCTAAATTAGTGAAAATAAACAGAATAAGGGGGGAAAAAACAGTGCTCCATAATATCAAAAGACAGAAAAACAGTCCAACCATAGTAAAGACTGACAGACTTTGGTTAAAAATCCTTGTGTTCAGCCCAACACACAGACCTCACCTGTACGGTCAATCATTATTCTGCCTGAAACCACACGAAACACAGTGAAACAGTGTCTGAGAGAGACATCTGCTATTAAAGATCAGTGTGTATTGATAAAAAGGTCTGAACAGCCAATCTAAATAGAGCTTCAGTGAAGGAGCTTTTGTGAGTGAGAGCACAAGAGCTGATTGATGCCAGCTGAGTGAAAACAAAAGCACATTTAACACACCAGTCCGAGAGAGACTACTGCATGAAGAAGAGAAAGTCATCAGTAAAACAGCCTTGAGAAAGGTGTGAGGCATTTCCTCGGGCTTGTTAAGTAAAGAACAGAACATTTAAAGTCATCATGAAATCATATTTTAATGGAATATTGCAGTGTTTTTTATAAATGATTGATCGGTGCACATCATTGTTGTGTTAAATTCATGTTCCTTATAATCTTGAATCAGAATATCTTCCTCTTGCAGCATCTCTTCTCTTCTCTGATGACGAGGGCGGGGCAACCTGTCACTCACATGACATCCACCAATAGCAAACCACAACCATCCAATCAAGCCCCACCCTACATTTGTTCTTGTTTGAGAAGCGTTTCACTCGGATATTCGACACAATAGAGAAGAAAAGACCTGCTCAACTTCTGTTTCACACTGACTATAAATACTGTGATTAAGTACTTTATTTAAAGCAGAAAATGAAAAAATGGAGAGACAGGAAGTGGGTTCTCGATATGTACAATGCTAAGTATCACTTAAGATGAGTTAGATTAGAAACCACTATCTATAGAGCTAAAATTTGCTGTTGGTTGGAAAAGAGCAGACATGAAACAGCTGGCAGAGCGTTGGACCCATCAGTGCGGTCACCACTTACCCACGGGCACATTCTGCAAAAATTATATACTCTAAAAATACCCCAAACCATTTTGAAATATAACATTTCAAGCCCAAAACAAACCCCAGCCAATGCCAGAGACAGGCCAGAAAATACTTTATTCCCTGAGGGATGAAGCCAAAAGCAGGGAGACAGAAATATCTGTGCACTGCAGTCAGAATAAACAGAACTTTTAATAGTTCTTCGTGGGATGTCTGCAGTCCAGTTCACACCTTCAGCAGAAAGAGGCCTGATGAAACTTCATCAGATTTTCTTCAGAAATCTGTTCCAATATTATTTAAGATTATAACACACAACTCTTCAAGCCTTGCATCATGTTCTGAAGGTCATGAGCCCCTTCACTAGGTGAAGAGCAGGAACATCATGAACCTTCACAAGGGCAGTCGCTTTGGTGCCCGAGGCAAAATAAACACTAACAAAAAGACCACACATTAACTGGGCCTACCAAATTTGGACATGTAGGCCTGGTTTGACAGACAGGGCTTAGATTAAGCCAGGATTAGTCTGTAGTTCAATTAGGACATTCATTTGACATATTTTAAGTAATGGTGGGCCATTATCGGCGTTAACGTGAGACTCTTATCGGGCGATAAACAATATCGCTGTTAATCTATTCTCAAAGTTGGGTTGGGAGCTGGTACTATACTACACAAGCTATGATGATTTTCACCTTGATATTTTAGCGCGGATGTATAACTAGCCGAACTGACCCTTCACAAAGACCCGTCCCCCTTAGTTACTGTTGCTTTGTCCGACAAGCCGTGGTGCTGTCAAGCCACAGTGATAAATGCATCACGGAGCAAAGAGGATACTGACAACACATCGACAGACAAGACAGAGCAGGTTACTTATGATATTAAACAAAGTCCCAGCTTTAAAACTGTGTTGTTTTTTAAAGAAATTCAAACAATAAAAACCATTTTGTTGGTCTTTATTGTGTCGTGACAGATTGCTGTAGTGCCTCAGCTCAAGAGGCTCGTAAACCGATCATCTCTTACTACGAGTCCATTTATAGCATCAAATAAACATGAATGAACGTGAGAATCAATGTTGTTTCAAAAGATGTCAATATATACACAATTTTTCAAGTTTAACTCCACCGTGGTTAATCTTCTAACTCTTGACTGCTTTGTCGGACAAAATGGTGGATTACTTTTAGTCATTATTTGGGTAGCACACATATTCTGAATGTCTTCGGCAGAATTCAAATGAGCCATTTTAATCTAGATTAATTCCAAGATTACAGTGATATTAATCTAGATTAAAAACATTAATCTATGCCCACCACTAATTTTAAGACATGCATTTTAGTCTAGGACTAGGCTTTTAGACTTGTCTGTGAAACCGGGGGTAAATGCACTTCTGCCACTTAGACAAAAAACACAATCAAGCAACTTAATTGTCAAAGATATATATCTTTTGGAAGTTGGTTCTAAAATGGACAAGGCACTTTCGGTGAAGAACATGCGTTTCCTTGGGTAAAACCCATAAAACCTCAAGAATGTCTGATTCAAATTTTGTTTATATAACCATTATTCACATTATTAACAAAGCAATCATTATTTTGCCATAAATAGTGTTGCTTAATCTTGTATTGAACCCAATAAAACCCAGTCTTTCTTTTAGGACCATTGAGATTGCTATTTTCATGGCAAATGGTCAAATGGACAAATGACAAATATTCTGTCATGAAAATAATGTATGGTACTAAAAATATGCTTCAGGATTTTTATGCAAATCGCACATACCAACATCTGACATGCATTAGGTTAAACTTGATTTAGATTTCAAACTCTGGCCACAAAATTCTTCCAGAACTCTTATAAAGTATAATATTTTCCATCTGCTGCATGAGTGTATGTGTCACTTATGTGTAAATATACACTAATGTTTAAAGGTTTGCAGTCTCTTCTACACACCAAAGCTGCATTTGATCAAATATACAGTAAAAATAGTAAAATACTATAATGGTTAAAAATAGCTGTTTTCTATGTGAATATACAGTAAAGTGTAATTTATTCCTGTGATCAAAGCTGAATTTTCAGCATCATTACTCCAGTCTTCAGTGTCACATGATCCTTCAGAAATCATTCTGATATGATGATTTGATGATCAAGAAACTTATCATTATCAATGTTGAAAACAGCATATTTTTGTGGAAACAGTGACACATTTTATTTTTCAGGATTCTTTGAATAGAAAGTCCTAAAGAAAAGTCGTCTGTAACTATGTATTTACTGTCACATTTAATTAACTGAATATGCATCCTTACTGAATAACAGTGTTAATTTCTTTAAAATAAATAAATAAACACATCTGGAACACATATATGGAAGAAAAGTTCTGGAGACACAGATTTAGTGGCTGAATAAAGAGTTTTGGTGTTTAACTTGCCCTATCTACACCTTACATTATGAAGACATTTAAGCCAATTATCAAATTTAAACTGTTTACTAAATGAAAAGTGCACTATATTGCCAAAAGTATTGGGACACCCCTCCAAATCACTGAATTCAGGTGTTCCAATCTCTTCCATGGCCACAGGTGTATAAATCAAGCACCTAGACATGCAGAACTCTTCTACAAACATCTGTGAAAGAATGGGGCGCTCTATAAGTCAATTGCAATAAGTCCATTTGTGAAATTTCCTCGCTACTAAATATTCCACGGTCAGCTGTTAGTGGTATCCTAAAGTGGAAGCAATTGAGAACAACAGCAACTCAGTCATGAAGTGGTAGATCACAGAGCACACAGTGCGCAGAAGTCTTTCTGCAGAGTCAATAGCTACAGACCTCCAAACTTCCTGTGGCCTTCAGATTAGCTCAAGAACAGTGTTTAGAGAGCTTCATGGAATGGGTTTCCATAGCCGAGCAGCTGCATCCAAGCCTTACATGTAAAGCACACCGTCACTGTACTCTAGAGCAGTGGAGACGTGTTCTCTGGAGTGACCAATCACGCTTCTCTGTCTGTCAATCCGATGGACGAATCTGGGTTTGGCGGTTCCAGGAGAACGGTACTTGCCTGACTGCATTGTGCCAAGTGTAAAGTTTGGTGGAGGGGGATTATGGTGTGGGGTTGTTTTTCAGGGGTTGGGCTTGAACCCTTAGCTCCAGTGAAAGGAACTCTTAACGCTTCAGCATACCAAGACATTTTGGACAATTTAATGCTCCCAACTTTATGGGAACAGTTTGGGGATGTTCCTGTTCCAACATGACTGTGCACCGGTGCACAAAGCAAGGTCCATAAAGACATGGATGAGCGAGTTTGGTGTGGAGGAACATGACTGGCCTGCACAGAGTCCTGACCTCAACCCCATAGAACATCTTTGGGATGAATTAGAGCAGAGACTGTGAGCCAGACCTTCTCAACAACATCACTGCCTGACCTCACAAATGCGCTTCAAGAAGAATAGTCAAACATTCCCATAAACACACTCCTAAACCTTGTGGAAAGCCTTCCCAGAAGAGTTGAAGCTGTTATAGCTGTAAAGGGTGAGCCAACTCCATATTAAACCCTACAGATTAAGAATGGGATGTCGCTAAAGTTCATATGCAGGTAAAGGCAGGTGTCCCAAAACTTTTGGCAATATAGTGTATATATAAAATATTAATTTAGAATTAAACATTTAAGCTATAACTTATTACCGAATGTGTGTGTGTGTGTGTGTGTGAGTGTGTGAGAGAGAGAGAAAGTCTTCTGTATGGAGGGAAAGCTGGGAGGTTGATAACAAAGAGATATGCATCTGTACCAGCAAGCGATCCTAGACAGTTACCATTGTTGTTTTTAGTCATAGCGCAGAGATTACATTGAGATGCATAGAGAGATGCTGGCAAAGACAATTCTTGTTTATAAACTCGTCCATTGAAGGGAGTTGAGGAAGACTAAGGGCATGATAGTATCTGGCATCCCATAGAGACAACTAAGATGCCTTATCAGCTGGCTCAGACCTGATAAACACAGCACTCCAATTCTCTTGTGTTCTGTCTACCTGGGATAATTGCTCATTATCCACCTTTTCCCTCAGTTCTCCGCGGGTGGCACCAACAAGAGACATCCTGTAGGATGCTCCGCACTCCCGTTTAGCCAGCTTCCATGTAATCAGCTACACAACGTTACTGATGAAGAATTTGTGCTGTTAACAGCGTCATAACTGCTTCAGGAAGCTTTAAAAATATGTGAGATGTTATGACCACAAGACCAAAACAAGAATGAATGAATTTTGTACAGTTCTGTCATAATTTCTTCACTTTCATACAGTGAAATGAAGCAGCCAGCTTTTAGGACTGAAAGAAGCTTATGCCTAGTTGATAACAACAGTTAATATGTTTGTCCTTGCAAAGCTGGTGAAATGCTATAATTTTCCACAAAAATGTCTGAAATGTGAAAAAGTGAAGCTGTTGCGCTTAATAAGTGATTCAAACTCAGCGCACCTGGAAAGTGTTTACTGTGAACCGAGCCGCTCAAAACACTTTATGATTATGTGCCACATACTCACTTTGAAACACATTTCAATGAGTGATGAACAGACAAAGTGATGCTGTTTATGGTCCTTAAACACTCTAATCCACACTGTCACCACAAAGCAACGGTGCCATTACTTCTTGGCACTATGGACTTAAATCATACAGAAACTTTTTCACAGCTGTCCAGGTAGCTTGGAAATTTCAGTAACTCATGAAAACAATCTGCAAAGATGAAGTCCCGGGCATCATTCCTGGAAGCACGTGTGATGTTAAATGAGAACTGTCCAGAAAAATCAATCCAAACTCATTGGAAATATGTGACTATGGTGACATTTCTACAAAATGATATTATCATGTTTCCTGCATGTGTCGTAACACTTTCCAAGTGAAAAGTCCAGTGAGTGGTGCTAATAGCACATTCAGTTTTATCTGAAACAGATGAAGTTATATCTGGCAGTGTTTTTTTTTATTATGTTGGTTGTTGTATGAATCACAGCAGTTCAGAAATGAAATTTCTAGTGAGTGGCACTAAAAGGTCACAAATTATACCACCTACATTAAAATCCTACCCTAAAACTAATCAATAGTGTTAACAAAAGCAAAAACAAGATACAAATGGACTTGCTGAAGCAACCATGTCACCACAGTCTGCATTCTTGACTTCTGGAGTACCCCAGGGATCTGCCCTGGGACCCTTCCCATTCCACCACAACGGCTCACAGTGTGAAATTTCACCTTTTTCAATGCCTTTAATACACACAGCCATGCAACAGCGCACACATCTGCAGCAGGGTTTTACTAGAGCTCAGTGACAATAAGCAGTGAACGGTCACAGGATCTCACAAACAAGCCAGTTAATGGTGTTTCTGTCCTGTTAGAGAGAGCTGGAAGTGCTGCTATTGTGCAGCAGAACTTCACTGTTGAATAACAACAAATTTAGCCAAAAAAAAGTTTCACAGTCCATCTGTCCTGAGTTTGTTTCACACTAAAACACAACACCAACTTCCCGTCTCTGAAAAGAATCTCAGCTCAAGAGCTGTTCATCACCATGTGTCAAGCTGGACATCTGCTTACAGCCAGTGGATTTTGGAGCTGTGGAAACACATTCTCTGGATAAGGGGTGTTCAAACCTGCTCCTGGAGGGCCAAGGTCCTGCAAAGTTGAGCTCTAACCTGCCCAACACACCTGCCTGGAAGTTTCTAGCAAGCCTAAAGACCTTGATAAGATGGTTCAGGTGTGTTTAATGGGGGTTAGAGTACTGGACTGGACACCCCTGGAGAGCCACAATTCATAAAATGTCTGATAAGCGAATCTAAGACAAACATAAAGCCCCTGTTTCCACCTGGTATTAAGATGCGTTTAGATCGTTCAGATCACAAGTGGACAATGCTAAATACAGGTGTAAATGGGGTGTAAAATGTTTTGAGCTTGTCTATTTTTGAAAACGCATTTGACTGGATTGTTTTCATAGTGGAAATGATCATGTGGTCGAATGTGTTCGAACAGCCAACAAAAGACCGCCTACTGTCTAAATGTTCCATAAACAGTTCCATTTCAGAAAATGTGATTTTTCTTACTATTATTTAATTTGTCAGGCTGCTATGAAAACCCTGCCACCATGTAATGGAGAGTGTAGTGTGAAGGTCAAAGAGTTGTAAAGATAGATGGGCTTCCACAAACTGAAGTGGTGTGGAATAAGTAATTCAACTCATTTCAACTTCTATCAAGCAATTGAAGAAAGAAGACCAGTATTTGGGCAGGATTTCAGAAATAGATGGTCCGGTTGTTTGTGTATTCATGGCTAGGTTACTCACGGTTCCATATATAGAAGCCGTGAGTCTACAAACAGCCCTTTCATTACTGTGAGCTTTCTCTAGTCATTTCAGCAGACACAATCCAACAGTCTGTAATCAACAGTTAAACCTCACCTCCCAGGCAGAAACCAGCCCACCTCCACACACTGACCCCCCTGAAGTAACGACAACCTGTCATTTATACTTACAAATATAAAAGCAGGAGAAGGACAGGAAATATATACAGGCTGTGGACAAAATAATGGAAGCATCACATGACTCAAGAGTTGAATCATGAAAGAGTTCATGAAAGAGTTACTGTTAGTGGAACACTTTATAATAATTACAAATGCAGCTTCAAAGATTAGTTACATAAAATTTATTGTTTGTCAGCCATAAAAGAATTCTGACAGTTAACTCATAAATATGTGTGAGTTTTTGAAGCAACATGAGACAAAGACTTCTCAAGTTCTCAAACAGCTAGAGACCGTAATGCTGGTTCATCAGTCACACACACGGTTCATGTGTCAAGAGCTACAGCCAGAGAAGTCAATCCCATCTCTACAGTATTTCCTGCATCTGCACAGGTACTAGATAAAGCACAACGATTTCTTAAAATACAGTGACTTCTACATTCCATAGAAGAGGCAGCCCAAAACGCTGGGTCGAGACAGTTGGGTCAGGTTGATTTGACCCAATTTGTGTTTGCCTTCACAACTGAAAAAGCCAGAATGGCACTTAAAGATGGTAAACAGTTTAATCCTGCCTTTCGATGTTTATTAAGGGTATGTGAGTTTCTTGTCGACATTCAAAGTCCTTAGTACTACTAATTTTGTTGGCAGAAGAAAAATATATTGCGGTTCAAATTTAGTCTTAAACATATTCAATGTTTATTCAACAATGTTCACCGAACTATTAAAAAGCTGCATTACTGTTGGTTTGTCATTCTTTTCTGCATTGTTTTCACTCAAATAAGAACATTGTTGCTTTTACCTTTGCCTGTTTTTGTCCATTTCTGAGTGTTTATGTTTATCAATAATTTTTTTAACCCTTTAATTCTTACCTTAGACCTGTGTTGTTATGTAGTCTGTTTGCATTAAAGTGGCTTTTATTTTCAACCAATTTTGGGTTAATTTTAACTAAGCAATTGAGTAATTTTGAAAGCAGAATGACCTAAATTGGGTTGTTTTTAATGCAGCATCGTGTTGAAGACTAATGGATTTTGAACAAAAAGGTGTGTGATCAGATTCAATATAACATTAAAACATGCATTTTCTGTGGAGCTCCTTTGAAACAATATGTACTGTAAAAGCGTTATACAAATAAACGTACCTATCTCTACACACATTTGACATTTTATCCTAGATCCAGATTCGGTGCAACAAAGAACACACAATAATGATTCATCTCTGTCTCAACTCTCTCTCACATACACATAGCAGATAGAAAGTAAAAAAATAAATAAACTGTTCCCTAGATTTGGCATTATGCAGAGATTAAGATAAATCATTTGTTTTTGGAGTTGTGTCCTCTTTTTTTTTCTTCACAGAAGGCAGACGACAGCTTGGAGAAAAGATAACACATGTCTTCAAGTCAAACACTGTAGTATCAACAGTTGCTAAAGACAGCGAGTGCTGTGGGGTCACGTACGCTGTAGAAACCTTCTGATTTTAGTCTTGAAGTGGATATAAAAAGTCTACACACCCCTGTTAAAAGTTTTTGTGATGTAAAAAATGAAACAAGGATAAATCATATCAGAACTTTTGCACCTTTAATGTAAAAATGACCAGTTATGCAATGCCACTGAAAACTACAGTGACATTTCAGTGAAAAAAAGATAAAAATAAAACTGCATAAGTGTGCACCCCCTGATGTGTTCTTCAGAATGAACTAATCATCAAGCTCATGTGAAATAGTACACACCTGTCTTCAACTGAAGAGACTCTAATTAACTCCAAATAAATCTCAGCTGTAAGATTTCTATGACATCATCTTGGTTGCTGCTATTTCAAGAGTCATGGACAGCTTATGAAGCATCAACCAGATCTCATTGTTGAAAGGTATCGCTCAGATGAGGCTACAAAAAGATTTCCAAGGCATTAGATATGGAATACAGTGAAGACAGTCATCAACAAGTGGAGAATTTATCAATGTCTGTTGATAACGCATGGAGAAGCATCACACTTTGGCCTGCTGTTCTTCAGCTGAACTGGGGCTTCAGTGAATCATGAATGGTTCCAAGTAGCAGTCGATTTTGGCACAGAATTCTTCTGGCCTCTGCTAGAAAGCTGCAAAATGAAGAGAACTTTCACCTTTCAGCATGACAATGATCCAAAAAACACATGTAAATCAAAAAAAAAGAAAAAAAAAAGGCTTCAGTAAAGAAAGATGAATGTTTTGGAATGAACCAGCCAGAGTTCAGATCTGAATCCTATAGAAAAGGGCCGAGCACAGGAGACGCCCTCACAACTTAACAGATCTGGAATGTGTTTGAAAAGAAGAGTCAAGTCAAGATGTGCCAAGTTGACAGACTCCTGAGTTCTGTAACGAAACCAAACGCTGCTTCAACCGAGTATCAGTTCAGGGATGAACACTTATGCACTTACTTACTACAAGTCTCTGAAATGTGTCACTTTGGTTTTCAGTGTTATTGCATAGGTTGTAATTTTTACATTAAACATGTAAAAGTTTTGACATGATTTAACAGAGGTGTGTAGAGTATGTACAGTATGTTTTGTGATTATTTTGTCCTTCCTGATCTTTTTTTTTTTTTTTAAACAGTCAAAACAACAAATCAACAAAACTTACCCATCGTTGCTCAGCTCCATTCAGAACATTATATGCTTGGGTACATTACATTTTCATAACCAAAATGATCTTTTACATTGGTAACAAATGTTAAATGTATCAAAGAAAATTACAAAATGTACGTTTTATTCCTAGTTCAACGACTTAAAAGTCTTGAGGTTGTATGCATAACATGTATAAAAAATGCTTGAAAAACACATACTTCACCTCCTTAAATGCCTTAACAGTCAGCGTCACTGTATCCCTCTGAATAATAAAGCATGTCTTTTTAATTCTTAACGTCTTCTCATGGACTGATGCCCACTACAGACACTTGAGAAACTGTAATACTTAAAAGGGCTGAACATCAGCAGCTCAGGACAGATTCACTGGCTTTTGCCACCATGTCAGCAGAAATTTTACAGGCAGCTCACTGTTGCAATGGATGTCATTCACCATCATCAACATAAACCCCCATGAACCACGCATGTAAAATGTACTTTTCCCGTGTCACTCTGAAAACTTGGGAATAAATTGTTTCTGGCAGTGTGCCGGATGTAAGTGCACTCCCTGAGACAAAATGTGAAAGCGACCGTGTACATCTGTAGTGCATAAATGTGCCAGCTCTGCTCGGCTCTGCCAGCTATACTGCAGTCAGTTTTGGGTGGACTTCTGCAGCACCTCCCGCAACAGGATCAAAATCTGGCAGGCGCTCAAGCGTTCTGCTAACTGCTTAGACCCAAACCGGAGCCTTGCTTAATGGTGAATAAAACCAAAATCCCAAGCAGCTGTCATGACTGACACTGAGCCAAAGGGTGCAGGTGGTCCGGCTGAACGCCTCCCACACAGTCAATGGTATATATAAACTTCAACGTGAGCAAATATGTGAGCGTAAAAGAAACAAAATGAAAAAGATATAGTGAAGTATGAATGATAAGTGATTCACATGACAGGTAGAGAGAACTGTTTTTCTAAATATTTCTTGGAATTAGCAGGTGAAATTTCAGAAAATTCTGATATTAGAACAGAACTACATGTTATTTAGGTAGCAATGTTGCTTTGAAACAACATCAATGTCTATGGTAATACCTTAAATGGTAAAATGACCATCAAAACTTAAAAACTAAGAAGATTTAAACTCAAAAGTTCAAATAATGCAGGTTTTGACAGCCTAATAAATGATTATGCATGTTATATATCATTTGGGCTGAATGAAAATGCAAATTCACTCTCTGACATAGAAAATACAGCAGAAATACAGTGGTTACCCCTGTACACAAAGCAGCACTGCACTTACAATAGATCTAGATCTGAGTTCTGCATGCTTGTGAATCCTTTCATTATAACCAAGTGTAGATACAATGTAAAAAAGTGATTGGTTGTGCAGTAATCAGCTTCATTGATTATAATTGATGCTTTTGCAGGAGTGCAGTGAAGTGATTGACAGATTCACTGAATATTAAGGGAGCGCTCTCTGCTCGCTATCTGTATATGACCTATTCAAAATAAGAATAAGCGTCTTATTTTTCATGTACAAAATGCAAAGTATTTAAATGCATGATTTACATAATTTTCATGATTGACAGTGATAGCCATTGCATTTAACTGGACCAAAAAATGTGGATGTCAAAATAGATCTGTGATGGTCACATGAAAATGTTGTGTTAATGTATTACTTACTTTTAAATCATAGCATTAAAAATAATTTTCACCTCCACTGTAGCTCTTAATTTTCATTCCCATATAGGCTATTCAAAAATACAGAACAAATACATGTTGTTTTGAAGTCAATTATGTCCATTTTATGCATTTTACTCAAAAAAAGAAATAAAAGAAAGGTTTTACCCCTAAATAAATAAATAGTAAGACACTTCCACCCATGGAATACATTTCTAGAATCCCACTACTGCTTCTGCTGAATCCATGCCGTCTAGTGTCCAGACGAATGCCACTGCAACACATACAGAATGAGTGCACCTGAACTTTAATCTAGATAGCTCTGCACCTACTACCTCAATCATGTGGTATAACAAGGAAAATCCATGGTTATGTCTTAAGAATAAAAACACAATGCCTGATTTGAGTCAGACTAGACTGAAGAAAAATTCACTGATGACTCAAACCTGCGCCAAAGGCTCAGCGGCAGTGAGTGGTTCACTCGAGAATCACTGGGACAAGATCAGTCTGAATCATGTGCAAATAATAAAAAGTCATACATCATTAATGTTTATTTTGTAGCTTGTTGTGGAGTAAAAACTATGACTTTATACTTTCAAATGTAATAAAGTAAAAGTTCCCCAACGTGAAAATGCTAAAAAAGTATAAATATGGAGTAAAAGTACCGTCCATCTCTGAATCAGTGTAATTAATGGCTAACAAGCAAATGCACACATGCAGAAAGAAACGCAGATGAGAATGCACCTGTACTGTACATCTCGTCAGCAGCTCCTCCACTGAGAGCGCCTGCCTGCGGGCAAACACCTGTGTGTGTGTGTGTGAGAGAGAGAGGGCAGTCTTCTGAACACAGCCTAGTGAGCTACTTTGACCACCTTTTCATAGACTGCTGAATTTCAAATAAACACTTTACACAAATTACACAAGGCTTGAATGCTCAATGTCAGAATGTGAGCACAAGCACTTCTAGCTATGTAAACTTTATTAGGGCTTTTCAAACTGCGCTTAACCCTGGGTTATCTTCAATCTGAACCCCGCTTTTTTACCCCGGGTAAAGGAATGTTTCACACTTGTAATTTAGAAGCGGGGTTAGCAGAGCTTTTTACTCGGGTTATCGTCGTTCTAAACCATGCTTTTTACCCAAGGTTAGGAAACCCTGCTGCAGAGCAGGATTAGTGGCACTTTTTTCAATGATATAGATGCTTAGCAACCAACAGCCAATCACATGCCTCATTCACGTGCTTTGGACAGTCACAGAAATGTTGTATAAACATTGAAAATGTGTCAATTTGAGCGAAGAAGAGACTGTTTCATTCTTACCTTTATAGTCCGAAAAGTCCATTCAGGATAGATTTGATATTACAGTCGGCACTGTTTAATGAGAATGAGCATATAAACAGGTCGCGTGCTGCGTTCATCCAGCAGTGACAATGACACTGCAAATATGCAAATAAGGACAGTAAACCAGGGTTTAGGCATGTACAGTGCCAAATGTCATCTAATGAATACCCAGGATTAATTGTTAACCCCGGGTAAATCATGAGCAGTGTGAAGTGTGAAGCAAGATAACCCAGGACTCCATTTACTTGGGGTTTAGCAGGGTTAACTAGGTCAAGTGTGAAAGTTGTAAATTTGTTAAGAACACAATTCACATTCTCAGTCTTGCCACAAGGGGTGCTATAACAAGTTTTCTGTGCACACACTTCGGGTTTATGCAAAATTTCATCCAATGCGCTTATAATAAACAAAATGACATTGTGCATTGGTATGGACGATAATAATACAGTTATCATTATGGTAATCATTCTTGGTGTGAACGGACCTTTAGTCTTGGAAACACATTTTTAAACTGAATTTGATCAATTAAATCAAGACTCATTTTTATTGCATGATTATGATATTTCCTGGCAGTCACTGTTGTAAGGAACATTGGGCTTTAAAGGCTTGGTAATCAGATCTAATCTAAGCTGCCTACATCAATGTTTCTTTGTGCCTATGAATGAGACTTATAAGTGCTGATGAAGAGAGGGGAAAAGGAAAAAAAGCAGAAGAAAAACAGGAACTCCCTAAGGCCTTCATAGGTTACACAAACAGAAGCAGTACCTGAGAGTCTCTTTTGAACTTGGCATCAAACAGACACATGTACATGGACGCACATACCTCCAGATCTCAGAGCACTGGCCATTAATGGCACAGCTCATTTAGACAGGAGGATCAGTGTTGAGCAGCATTTAGCACTGTTTAGCACTCCATTTGGGCTCAAATAAATCAAGGCTTTTGGAGAGAGGCCTCCATTATGAGTGCAGGGGCCCCGCAGCGAGCTGTCATTCACAGGACGGCCACCTTCACCTTTCAACTGCTAATTACAGGGAGCCACACAGCCCACAGTGAAACACACACACACACACAGAATCCTTTTAAAGCTCTCATGCAAGGAAAAACATTTGTGGGAAACACAGACGGTCAGTGCTCTCTAGACCTCAACATATCTTGTTGATCCCGAATTTAGAAGTAAGGGGTTTTCTCTCTATGCGAGGAATGAGACTGAGGTTGAAGAGGAATGAACAAGTGAAATCTCATCTGCCCACAAGCATTCAAAGCATCAAACACAGGGTAGAGCGGCAACCAACAATCTGTTCATGTGTAATGATGGCGACACATCAGAGTTCTCTGACAAGAACATGATGTGTGACGAAAACTTGTCAACAAAAAAGCGCACCAAGGTTCATCTATGAATCCTGAGAGTTTTTAAAGCTACCACACAAGACACAAACGGAAAACAGAGTTTGTTAATGGACATTCAGTGCCTTGTTTTAATCCCAGCCATTAACAAATATAATTGCTAAGGATGCTAAGCAGCTCCAGCGGCAACTAGTTGGTGAAATGTTTCGCTTCTTAAAATGCAATCACATGAAATTTTATGTCCATAGTGTAGCTATACATGAAGCACAGATCACACAGAAGTCACCTTCAAACCAATCAGCTTTCTGTTAGTGCACTCTGTTTGCGAAATCTGTGTGGGGAGATCTGTTGCCCTCATGTGAATTCCCAATTGTGCGGTTTCCTATTGAAATTTCACTCCTACACAGTCATCAAGAGTGTGAGATCTGTGACTGTGCATTCATTACTAGACAACACACACACACACACACACACACAAAGGAAAAATCAGTCAGACCCACACATATGTACTGAATAAACTGCATCTGCATTATAAAGATAGGGCAAAAGGATATATATGTGACCCGTCACGGAAACCAGGGACACAAGTCGGCAGCACAAATATTGAGCAAACTGAGAAAGAAGCATTTTTTTTTTTTTCCCCAAAATTGGTGATTTTTTTGCAGAATCTGTTAGTTGAGATCATGAAGAAGCATCTCCGTGTTTAGATAGCAGTATTGGTTTATTTAAAAGCGTACATTTTGAGGTTTAAATCGGCTTGTTTTTCTGGGATTCTATCTCGCAGTAGGGGCGTGTCATTGTCTGTTTGTATTTCCATACTGGAATCGGATACGCCGGCTTTTGTTTCTTTTGTTATTGCTGCCGCCCTCCAAGGGAAGCGTGGCTACTTATTTATGCAGCGCTCTGGCCGGCTCTAGCTGATATCAAAATTTAATGAAGATGGACGCCGCAAAGAATATCGCAGACGAGCTGAACCGTGGCCGTTACACCGAAAATGTTTTGAAGTACAACATACGGCTGGATTCTTTAGCTGCGGAAAAAGAGTGGCAGGACATGCAAATTATTGGACATTTAGAGGCAAACAGACGCATAGTGCAAACTTCGGAGATGGTTACATCCACAAAGAAGACCCCGACAAAGAGAAAGTGTGCCCGAACAACTTATTTCATCTTTTCTGTTTCTTATGGGGTGAGTTTCCATAACATCAAAGTTTGTCGCTTTGTGTTCGCTCTAAGAACACGTAGGCTACACGTTATCTCATGTGTCTATTGTTATTAGCTAGCTCAGGACTGTCGTTTTAATTGTAATCGTTAGCATCGTATCACAAGCCAAAAACCACCATTACTATAATGGGCTTTTAGATGGTAATGTTAGCATGTTAATTTGAATAACGCTTCAACTGCTTGGTGTGAATGACTTAGCTCATGTAAACCTTAATATTCTTGAATTGAATGTGACGCTAATAATTTTAGCCAGTTACTACCTAATATTCTTAACAAGGATTTACTAATGTAATAGTAAATGTATCAGATTCAATTCCTACGTAATTAAAAGTATAAAGTATCCGTAGCCGTAAAATGTGCGTTATAAGTCAAAAGTAAAAGTATTGAAGAGTTTAATGTACAGGATTTTTTTAATCCTTTGATTTAAACCAGGTCTAACCACTAACTGAGGTCTAAACCAGGACTATACGGTTATCACAGAATCCAGTTCAAAAAGTCTTAATGTCAAAAAAGATAAATTACTGACATTTACAATGCACATTATCCTTTATTATTAATAGTATACGATCCGATTTTCCCGTTGCGTCTGTCGTTGCTATGCAACCGTGCAGCTTTACAGGGGGTATGGCTTATCTAAATGAGATGTAAATGAGCCCTTTTGTCACTTTCAGCAGGATAATGCTCCTGACACAAAGCAAAAATGGTTCAGGAATGGTTTGAGGAGCACAACAATGAGTTTGAGCCTCCAAATTCCCCAGATCTCAATCCAATCGAGCATCTGTGGGATATGCTGAACAAACAAGTCCTTAAAGCATCTGCTGCTAACATCTTGGTGCAGATACCACAGCACACCTTCAGGGGTCTAGAGGAGTCCACGCCTCGACGGGTCAGGGCTGTTTTGGCAGCAAAAGAGGAACCAACACAATATTAGGTGCTCATAATGTTACGCCTGATCTGTGTGTATTATTTTAGCGTTCTTCTGGGTGGAGACATGTCTTCACATGCTGTGCAAAAAATGGCCTTTTCAGAAGTATTTCAGAATCTCTTGCAGGATTTCATTTAAAGTCCTCCTGCATGCAATAATTGTATCCCTTAAAACTCATCTTTGATAATCACAATGACATATTTAAATGTTTTTAAATTATTAAATAATTTGGATTAAATAATTTAAATAATTTCTTCATGCCTAATAGCTTGAATGTAACTCGACACCCTTGCTTCATTTAGTATCTGCTGAATTAGTCTCCGCCTCACTCAATCACAGCAGCTCGGATTATCTGATCCACTCGCTCAACTGTAAACGTTACACAATGGCAAGTGGAAATATTGGTTTAATTCAGCCAGAAACTGACTCATAAGAAGAAGAGGAAGAGTGAATTATACAGGCTCGTCTACAAATCAGTGTATCAGATGGTTTTATGTATCGCTCTCTATAAAGTTGGACACATGACGGTAACGGATACAGTCTTTGGCTTGATTACGTTATCAATCAGCTAATAATGTGTAGTTAATGTTACACTAACCATGTTTCCATTCATTATCTCAGAGTCAGACGGCTGCCAACTATAAATCAACATCATTAGAAATAATGATAGGAAAAGCCCCGCCCACTCGTGATGGGATTGGTCACATGTCTGTGACGGCAGGAAACGGGCGTTTTTGAGACTGTCTTTGGTTCACTGCTGTTTTAAAGAGAACATTCTCAGCAATGGTGCTGACTGATGAATCTGCACATGGTTTGTCTTAAAGCATTTTAAAAACACCACAGACATATAAACAACATTAAAAACTTGATTGCACACTATGTCAAATTATGAGAAACAGATTTTGGGTTCAGGTCGAGTTTGGTCCTAAAATTGAACTTGTGTGCGGGTCGGGTTCTCATTGCACTTACTTGCCGGTAGGTTCCCTCCATCAGTGTGTCCAGGTTTTGTAGTGGCCCTGGGGTTTTGTCTTTAAAGCGGGTCAGTAAACGACGCTGGATGGCCCTGAACTGGACTGCTCTCTCCGACAGTAAATCCTGATACTTCTGTGCATTCACACGGAGCTACAAATGAGGAAACATTACTCAGATGGTTGTTTTAATGTCATACATTATTTAATAGGGATGACAATATGTTCCTCCATATCACCGCTGTTGGCCAGAAACCTCATATGCCAAAACCACTGTATTTTTAAAATAATTAAACACTGTTGTCAAAGTTGATATTGTAGCTTTATATATGGTCATGCATGTGTCATTATATTATTAATATTTTACCAAAATCAAGCTCAAATGGAGTAACAAGTGTCATTGTAACGGCTGCATCTCAGGCAGTAATTTCAGCATTACGTTTTCATCAACTTACAGTTTATAAAGTTTACTGTATCTATATGTGGGCACTCAGTTTACTGTCATTTGTCATATATATATATGTATATAGTGTTTCTTGAGTAAAGAAAACGCTGTAGTTCTTCAAAGAACCAGTTCTTTATTCACGATTGCATTGCAAACAAGCAGAGAAGTTCCAAACTGTGTGCGGCACTTAGATAGAGGTGGGTGGAGTTATGAGATTTGACTGAAAGTTTGAGGAGCCAATGGAGTTAAGAGGTTCAGTCACAAGCTCTTTTTAATACTTTTATTGGTTAGATATTTGCAAAACCCACAGACAGATGTAATGGGTGATAAGATTTAGAAAAGTAGAAAAGATTTATAAAGAAAAAATAAAGACGAAATATGGAATGGATATACAAGGTTTCCGCCCAACAGTAACTATAATGTATAGGGAGCCAAGAATCTGTTTTGCGACAGTGTGGGAAACATGGCACCTCAAAGTGGTGGTCCACGGTCTCAAAGTACTCTGGCAGTGGAACCGGTCCAGTGAAACTGTTTCGAAAGTCTTTGACTCCGAGGGAGGCGAAGTGCCGGTCGAAGCGCTGCACCAGCTCCTTGGCCACCAGCCACATGTCCTCAAAGCTCTCGCTCTGGATCCTGTAACGCTCTGCAGAGAGTCAACACACACGGAGCAGCGCTATCAGCCTTCCGTCTCCTGCACCTGTAATTAGCTCATGACAACCTGAAACAGATCACAGGCTTCCTCGCATGATGGATGCGAGCGTCAGTGAAGCGTGTGTGAGGGGGGTTTGTGTGAAAGTGTGCGTTTGTGTGCGTTCATGAAAGACGGACAGAAGAAAGAGAGAGAGAGCGAGATGTGGATCCACACTGGCACCACAACAAGACTTTCATTACAGGACTTGACTGACCTCTTTGTTGAGGAAATACTGGTGGCTCTAAAATTGTACCCGATTCTTCCATTCCCAGGACCAGTTTACACTGATTTATCGCATGTTCGCTCAGCATTCTACAAAAGACTTTCAGATAACTAAAAACACTTTCAATCAAGACTAGAGGAGGGTTTGATTTCTCTATACTGATTTGGACATTCAGGCTTACTTTCATAATATGCACTCACACTGATAATATGAATTTCATAAAATCTCTTTCTGAGTTACAAGGGTATTCAACCTGAAACATTATTTTATTTAGTGGGAATTGATGAAATGGAGAAGACTGGTCAGTCGAGTCGCTTCATTGCCATTCATAACTCCTCTCCCGTGGCTTCATGGGATAGTAAAGTGTCCATCAGAAGTGCACTACACAATCTCGATCATCCAGGGTGACTTTTCACCTACTGCTTTATGAATACTATGTATTTGGACATACTACTCTTTTGGTGTACTGTTTTTCGCATACTATATAGTAGGGAAGTATTCATTTCTGGATACTGCTCAAGTTGTGTTTCAATAGAGCATTGAGAAGATAAATCACTTCCTGTTTGACACTAGCACTAGTCGATTTTTGATGCATTGTACAAGAATCTCAATTACAAAGCGTTTGGTCTCAGTGGTCTAAAGATATTCCAAGATGATCAAATTTGGTGAAGGTCAAATGTTGGATGGTGAATTTTAAATGAACAGTCTAGGAGGAGCTTGAAAATGTAGACTTTCAGAAAACGTATAATAGCAGAAAATCTTGCGAGAAAAGCAGCAAAGAGTCACTGGTATAGACTGGGCAGAAGGCCCCCACAAAGTACGAAAGATATGGAAACTGTGACTTTACTTGGACCCCACAAGGATAAAAACTTTTATATGAGACTAAATGTTGAATCAACGTTGACACACACACACACACAAATATATAATATATATATATATATATATATATATATATATATATATATATATATATATATATATATATATATATATATATATATATATATATATATATATATATATATATATATATATATATATATATATATATATATATATATATATATATATATATATATATATATATATATATATATATATATATATATATATATATATATATATATATATATATATATATATATATATATATATAATATATATATATATATATATATATAATATAATATAATATATATATATATATAAGAATGTTAGTGTAGGGAAGGGTCATACTATAGTGACTTTTAATATTTTGTCAAACATTCTTATATACGATTTTTAAAATGTTGTCTTTGTGGGGTTCGACTGAATTCCTCATCTTACTCATTTGGACCCCACAAAGTAGTATAAACAAGGATGTGGGTGTGTGTGTGTGAGGACTCACGGGATGTTTTGGAGGCAAGGACAATGACCCTGGAGCCTGTGAGGAGCTGGAAGCCCAAAGCACTGCTGTCGTTATTCTCCGACTTCTCCGAGAAGTCTGAAACCCAGAAACAGCAGTTTAGTAAACAGTAATGTAACATACATATATTTCTACATTTCTGTCCGTCTTTGTCTGAGAAAGACAGACACACAGTTTTAAAAATGTAACAATAACAGCCTTTCTGCAGTACCAGTACCGGGTCAGTTCGGTAACCACTCAAAGGATGCAGCTTTAAAACGCTCCCGTGTGTGTGTGTGTGTGTGTGTGAGTGTGCTGTGAAGAGCATCAAAGGTTTCTATTTACAATGTGTTTCTGCAGTGTTGAGCAATGTAACAAATCACAGACATGTCTGATGAGTGCGTGAACATAACGGCCAATCAGAGGCGTTTAAGTTAGTCAGAATCCAAGTTTTCGTTCAGCGCAAGATCTGAGTTCTGCACACTAGGTTATAATTTTATTATAACCAAAGAGGATAACCGATGTAAATAAGAGATTCATTGTGCAGTATAGACAGCTTTGTGATTATAATGGAGTTTAAACTCAGTCAGTGAGGTCACATGGAACTGAAGTGATTGACAGCTTCATTGATTATAAAGGATTTGCTTTTTGTATATAACCCATTCATCATTTAAATAACATTTACATTTATGCATTTGGCAGACGCTTTTATCCAAAGCGACTAACATTGCATTATACTATACATTTTGTATCTGAGTATGTGCAATCACTGGGATCGAACCCCTGACCTTGGCATTGCTAGTGCCATGCTCTAACCACTGAGCTACAGGAAAGTTTTGTTTCTTATTCTGTTAAGTCCACACGTTTTCAGCAGTGACAAACATATTTAAATTCAAGACTGAATCCAAAAATTGCGATAATTGACATTAATAACCATTGCAACAGAGTGGACAAAAATATGATGTGTCAGAATAGATCTGTAAGTGCAACAGACCTGCCACTGTGTTTATTACTAACCCTTCATTTGATCTTTTGTTGTAATGTTTTGTTTAACTAAAAAATATTTGAAGGCTAAATGCTAATGTATTAATGCATTATTTACTTAATTATTATTAGCATTAATGATCAACTCAATTGTCAATTCACTGTTTTTATTGTTTGTTAGTTAAAAACAAAAAAACAAAAAACACTTCCAAAAGTTTTTGCTATGGTACCAAGAACTGTAAAATTTTCGGGATATATATTTGCGTGACGGACTGCTATGGGGCAGAGGGTTTTTAAAGGAAAATAAATATTATAGGAACATAAATGAGGTTTACACTGAAAACGATCATCTGACAGCCTTATAACCTAGCAATAATGTGTGATCTCATGAGTGTCTCTCTGTGTACTGAACAATCTTCATAAACCGTGACACTGTGCTAGTGGTAGTGCGTATCCACAAAGGACAACCTTCTTCAGCGTCCTCTCGCTCTGAACACAGGCACATGTTGATGTGTGTCTCTGTCCCTCCTGATGGCTTGTGATTGTCATGCAGAGTGGCTGAACGGATGTCAGACAGAGATAGGCTCTTATCAGCACGCAGGACGCCGGAGCACAGCGGATTCTTCCTTATCTGACCGCAGCTCAGGCCTCATATTATCTCAGACAGAATGCCTCTCCTCACCCTGATAACAGCACTGACTCCACTGCTCAGCAGCGCCATGGAAATGTGGGAATTTTGATCCTATATATTCTCTTTAAAAATATGGTGCATTTAAAATATGTTGTCACTAACCTGCAGCATTTTTTTATATATATATATATATTTAAGAGCCTGTCTTGAGATGGAGTGGTTTGTTACATTCAACTGCACTCCGTCTTTCTCATGCAATGAGCAGAGTTATGATCAGAAATTATTAAAAACATTTCTGTCAACTAAAATAAAGCTGAAATAAATATTATTTGAAAAACTTAAACTAAAGGAACATTAGAAATGTTGCCTTGTCAATAAACTGAAAGAAGTTTAAGTACTACCATTATTAACTGGAAAAAAAGAATTAGAAACTAAAATAAAAATAAAAATAAATAAATTAAACCTAATTTCAGAAATGTTTTTGTAACTTTTTAAGTTTAACAATAAGTTAAACAAAAAGGAAATAATAGTCAATTTTATTCTTAAGAATAAAATCTGTAATAAGCAGAATGCAGAAATACTTGATCAAGTGTTAAATGGGCGAATGTTCTTTAAATGCAATTAGTAATCTATTAATAATAATTATTTAGCTATATTTGACTAAATCTTACACAAATAAAAAGTTATTTATTTACATTTAAATTGTGAACAAATACATTGATAATTGATTCCTTTAGTTTGAGGCTTTATCAAATCACAGCCTTTCACTACACACATGAAATATCTCATAATTTCTCCCAAAATCCTCATGTGTGTTTGCTGAAGTGAGGCCCGGTGTATGCTGGTGTAGCACAAACTCAGTATTTGGCCAAGTTCAACCCATGACTACTATACCCATTTTAATTTAATAGTAGTATTGGTAATGGAAGTACAGGTTACGGCTGACTTTTTGGCAAGAAATCCTGTGGCGACATGTGATGCAGTGTATTTCTGAATGATTCACTTATCATTTCCAGAGAAGGCTGGACTAAAATGGAATTATGTAATATGTGTTTGGTGCGGTACCTGGGAAAACGTCACTGAGGTTGACGGGAGGTTTGTTGGTGTCCATGGTGATCTTGTACTTGCCATTCTTGATAGCTGAGGACGGGCAGCACACTAACCGGAGAGGCAGGACGAATCTACACTGAGACACTCGAGGGATTCCTGACAGAGTCAACACAAACACACAGACATGTGAACTCTTCAGATGTACACGACTCATTCAAGACCCACTCAAATACATCTTCATTCATTTCACCCTAAATTGACAACATTTATAGCACTCAGTGTTTCTGTTCTATTGGGATGAGACGGCGTGAGTTTGAAGAACAGAACATAAGATGAGTGATGCTGGAGCATACTGTGCTGTTCACACACAGGATCAGTGTTTGTGGAGTAGAGGATGAATTTGTGTGTGTTATTGCATATTAAATTGTTTACAGCTGCACATATGCAGTTATATCTGATGACATAAAAACACTCACCTGCGGGGTTGAGCTCTGAAATGCATGTGCGGCAGCAAGAAAGAAGAAGAACACGACACTTAATATCTGATTACACACTCACGCACGGATCAGAGGGATACAGATGAGTCCGCAGGTGTGACTGCAGTACAGGAAAAACAACTCATACAGAAATGTCATGAAGCTACCAGCTATAAACATTCAAAGTCACGCTCGCCATAAGAAGAACATTAAAAAAATGTTTTAATAAAAATACATAAACTGTTTACATTGCTAAGTATTTCTACGTTATGGTAGTATTAAATTTTAAAAAGCTAAAAAGAAAAATGTATTCTAGTATTACAGTACTAAAAATGGATAAAAAGAGATACACTACTGGTCATAAGGAATGATTTTAAATAATTAAGATTTGCTGCATTTATTGTATCAAAATACAGTAAAAATAGTGAAATATTATTCCAGTGTAAATCAGCTGTTTTCTATGTGATTATATAGTAAACTGTAATTTATATCCAGTGATCAATTCTGAATTTTCAGCATCATTACTCCAGTCTTCAGTGTCACATGATCCTTTAGAAATATATATATTTTTTGTCAGTGGCTAACAGTGAAAACAGCAGCATTTTCTTAACAATATTTTATTTACACCATGTAAAAGTATCAGTTCGATTGATGATTGAATTGAAATGATTGTATTTATTAAAATTATTAAATGGATGCTGCCTTATTGGGAGAATAAAAACCATCCCTACACCTTCCCCTAACCCTACCAAATCAACACTTTTAATATTATTATTAACACTTGTTTGCAGTTTATTTCCACTTTTAGAACATAATTTTTATTGAAAATAAATGCTAGTTCGCCAAAAGAAGGATTCGAAACCTGCGTCGATCGGGTTAAAAGCCAGGTCAGCGAGCCTCACTCGCTACTGCTGCGCCACTGAAGATACTGAGTTCCAGGCATAGGTGGGCGGAGCTACTGTAAATAGTGTTTGACAACAAGGGATGCTATCTGCACTTACTGTAAATAGACACTCTCAGATTTTAGGCTGAAATGTGACCTGGACCAGTTTTTCCTGAGATTCATCCAAAAAGCTTTTACTGAAACCCGCGGTAGCTGTTGCACTGACCGGCAGCACACTGTATGAAATCTGACCTGTGAGCTGGAAGTGCTGGAGATACACCTCTGCTCGCAGGTCTAAATGTGGCATCAGTCTCCCCTCGCAGTTCCCGCTCCGTTTGCGCAAAGCTCTGTGTAAACTGACTAACCCTGACCAGCTCACCTCATCGTCCGTGTCAGCAGCAACAGCTCTGTTTACTTTTAAGACAGGAACAGCCATTACTGCCCAGAAAAGACACTTTCAGCAGCGGCTGCATCAGTCATCGAAACCACACTCCCAAAAACACGCTCCGCATTCCTCATGTTCTCCAGAGCTATTCCTGCAGCTCCTACACAAACACTGCTCCATCTAAGCCACATTTAAATCTTCAGAATGGATTTAAACATCATAAAACTGAGCTGAGAGCACCGCACTCTCATTGGTAGTTAAAAAATACATCAATTAAAAACAATTCAGTGATTCTGCAGGAATCTTTCTGGAGGTCACAGGTTCCCTGCAGCTCTACTTAAAGCTCCACGTCTCCCAGTAGTGATGTTTCCTTCAAAAGTGGTGAATTTAATTTGGAATTGGAAATATGGCATAAAACATTTATGAAAAAAATCAGCATTTCCATCCCATGTTTTCAGGAGACTTCCTGGTAAATTAGACCAAAATATCAGTAATAAAAATGTAAGTTTCTTCAGTCTGGCTCCATCATAAATTCTCAGAGCGTCAGATGAAACACAATAAACGCTGTCATGTGATCTTGAGTTCGGATGCTGGTGTTTGTGAACACAATCGTGCAAGACGCTTCTGGAGGAATTAAACCAAATCATTCTGAAGATAGACTTTGACTTTCAGAACCACCGAAGCAACATTTGAGATGCTGCGATGTGATTGGTCCACTGGTTAGTCCAGTTATCCAATCACAGCCTCTGCTGTGTTTTTTGTTGCGCATCGAGCGATTTATTCAGTAAATGTGTTTCCATCATAGTTTATGTGCGTGTCTTCCTATCGGATGAAAAAATTATTGAGCCCATAAGTTTTTTTAAGCACATTATTAGAATTTATGCACATTTTTGGCATTTCCATCCAGGGTTTTTATGTGATATCCCAAAACTTGTATAAAAATTGGTGGATAAAAAAAAATTCCAGTGGCCTCCACCTGTAAAACCATTCCTGTTTTGGGGGTTGTCTCATTGTTGCCCATCTAGTGCACCTGTTGTTAATTTCATTAACACCAACATGATGCATATATCTAATAAGGTTATTAAAAATCCCCTGGAAATCAGTTTAAGGGGCAAATATTGTGTATTTCTGTCACCACTGTGAACGAACCAGCGCACAGAATATGAAGAAGATGAAGAGCTTCATGAGTCGGTGGTCCACGACAGACCTAAACCAGCACAAAAACACACTCATTATTATCATTATCCACAAAATCTCAGAAAATATTGAGATATCATTTTATGTCACTACCGCACATCCCTAGCTGGCATTATTCGTTATTATCAGAATAAGAGACGCAGCGCTGGCAGTCAGACTTGAATACTGCGTAGAGTACTGTACAGAAAATACAGCAAGAAACACTCATTATCCAGAGCGGTTTGCTACATCGCGGTCACGTGATCATGTTTAATTCAATGTGTATAATATATATATATATATATATATATATATATATATATATATATATATATATATATATATATATATATATATATATATATATATATATATATAATATATATATATAATACATGTATTATTATTCCTTTGTTAAAAGCTTTCAGGTTGGCAGTCCAATCAAATATACAAGGCAAGAAGTAGTTCTGGATGACATCACTTCTGGTGGATACCCTATTCTGAACATAACCTCAATGTGCTCCGAGTGCAATTAGACCATTCTGGGAAGATGCGTTTACTGTCAGTGAAGGTCTGAATCTGAACATGAAAGCAACAAGCGCTGGATTGAAACCTTCAAAGTGCTGCACACAACTAATCTGAGTGTGTTTTGAGGTGTGGAAGGAGCAAGTGATTAGGCAGTAATTACAGGCCTGGACGACACACACACACACACACACACACACACACACACACACACACACACACACCCACACCCACACCCACACCCACACCCACACACACACACACACACACACACACACACACACACACACATCTGCATGCACACACACTTATGTTACAATCACAAACATCATACAAAACCCAGAGGATTCTGGGCTTCAGTGCTGATCAGGGGCTGGATTTGATAATAACTCATTGGCTCAACAAATGGTTATCCACAAACAAAAAGATGCATTGTGGTAATCATAACTCAAGGACCTTAAATTAAAATTAAAAATATATATTCACATTTTTACTTATTCACATATTTAATTGTTCTTAGTCAATCTATCAAGTCAAAGTGAATAATTTGTTAGCAGAACCTACATCCAAAAAAATAATAATAATATAATGTCGCCCATATATATATTATATATATAGCAGACTGGCATGCAGGGCTATTAAATTATTATTATGCTTCTTTTATTATTAAATTAATATTGCAATTAATTTGCCCCGCTATATCATAGTGCATCACAGCATAACCGACACGCTATAAGTGAGGACAATAAAAGATTAGTTAGATAGCTTACTCCTCATTTAAAAAAACTTGTTTAAACACAAAATTCTTGTCGATCCATGAAAAATACTCATTTTATTCTTACTATGGGCCACAAGAGAAATGTTAAGAAAATAAATTAGATTCATCTCTCATCATCTCTAAGAGAATATGTGCTGTAATGCAGCATGCCAAAAGCTCGACCAGCTTTTACTTTCAATTATGTTGTGAATAAATTGAGACTTCTTCACAACTCTCACGCAAACTTTGCACTTTGTTAGTGTGATATCCACTGGCTCGCCTTCATGGTTTAAAATGGAAATATTTTCAATATTGCAACGTGGCTTTTTTCTTTATCACCAGTTGCTCGCAAAATGATGGACAATGATTCAAAGAAGTAAATTATTAAATAAATGAATAACTAAAAAAGTAACAATCAAACTCAAACTCATTTGCGTTAAATTTCTGTAAATAACTTGCTGATGCAGGAACAAAAAGACTTAACTTTATTCACTATAGTTTCAAAAATGGTAATAAAATATGACAAGATCTCAGAGTTAAACTGTGTCAGAAAACACTTGAGCAAAACATGGTCAGGTCAAAGTGTCTGAATCATTTTTGGTTCCAAATTATCATCAGTTTTACACACACACACACACACACACACACACACACACACACACACACACACACACACACACACACACACACACACACACACACACACACACACACACACACACACACACACACACACACACACCTTATTGTTAAGGTTTGGTCATTATAATTTGCTTCATATAAAATCAATAGAAGTCTATGATACGTCCTCATTTAGGATGTGTGCGCGTGTTAGTGTGTGTGTGCTTGTGAGTCTCTCTGTGTGTGTGTGTGTGTGTGTGTGTGTGTAGTCCTACCTGCGATCTAATGTGTTAAACAGACTCACTATTTTCAAAAGGACAGAGAGAAAAAGAGAGCCAAAGAAAAGGGAAACTCCCGGATATTTTCAGGAAGTTTTCCAGCAGTCTCTGCCAACACAGACACCATCCAAGAGAAACGGCAGCACAAACGCAGTCTTTCTGCTGCTTTTTCTGCATTGGCAATCATCCAGACATCTTGAAATGAGTAAAAGGGCTTAAAGAAGTGAGGAAAGAGGCTAATGTGTTCCAGAGCTCGGAGACGGAGTCAGACAAACAGAGCGTGGGAGTGTCGTGAGGAGCCGTACCTGTAGCCGAGCTGTAGGACACAGCGATGTCTCCGCTCATATCCGCCGGAGGATAGAGGCCGTTCAGAAACGCCGAGAACCTCACCACTGACTCACAGCCACTGCCTGTCAAACAACATCAAACACACAGAGTTCAGGAGGAATGCCATCATGTGTTCTGCAGCATAAACACTGACGTCCATGATACTTCAAACCAATGCAACACTGTAAACAGCCTTCTGTCGGGTGAATAAACTGGAAGAAGAACAGATTGTTCTGATTATTGGGTTACTTCACTCCTGAATCAAAGGGCAGTGTCATGACAATCTCACATTGCAAACAATATTAATGACCCTAAAATATAGTAATTTTACATTCTTTAGATTTTTCAATTTGTACTTTTGATTTTGGGGTTAAATACATAATTTCACCTTACACATGAGAATCATCTCATTTTAATGTTTTTATATAGAATATAGTTCTGACTATAGTTCTGGTAGAATGACTGTAATCCACAGCCTTTAGGAGGCTTTACGTTTTTTATATTTATATATATATTTTTTTAAATAATGGGTACACAAGTTGGGGGGGTCTGACTGGGATTTTTTTCTGATAAAAATTTATATTGCAATAAAAAAAAGCTCCAGGTACTATAAAATAATAATAATAATAATAATAATAATTATAATTATTATTATTATTATTAAAAACCTATTCTACATAATACTAAGATACTGAAAATATTAAACAAAACAATAAACCAAAAAAAATAAAGAATATTACTATTGTAATGTAAAATAATTGAGAAATAGAAAAATAATAATAAGGCTCAGTGGATTTTAAGAATTATGATTGCAATAAAATTAAATCTCTAGGTAAGATGTACTTTTTTTTTGTAGGGCTGCACAATTTGGCCAAAGATTTTATGATTATAACCCGCAGACACAACAAATTTTTCTGTATTATGTGGACCAGTAAAGTAATTTGGCAAATATCACTTAAAAAAAAAAAAAAAAAAAAAAAAATACCAAGCTTCTGCACACACACACACACACACACACTCAAACACGCAAACCTATAGACTAAACACGTAAATGAACGGCAAGAATGCATTAAAGGTATTCGGTTTTCAGTAGAAAAGGTGTCATTTAAGCAGCCCCTAAAGTAAAAATTAAAGGTCCCGTTCTTCGTGATCTCACGCTTCAAACTTTAGTTAGTGTGTAATGTTGTTGTTAGAGTATAAATAAAATCTGTAAAATTTTAAAGCTCAAAGTTCAATGCCAAGCGAGATATTTTATTTAACAGAAGTCGCCTACATCGAACGGCCAGTTTGGACTACATCCCTCTACTTCCTTCTTTAATGACGTCACTAAAACAGTTTTTGACTAACCTCCGCCCACAGGAATACACAAGAGTTGCGTTTGTAGAGTGTGTTTGTTGCCATGTCGTCGAAACGCTGTTATTTTCATCCCGCAGTCCAATCACCTTTGTTTGGCCTTCCCAGGGACGCTGTACTTGGAGATCAATGGTTACAATTTATGTTTAACTCGGTTCCCGAAAATTATAATTGTGGTATCCTTACTGCAATAGTTAATGTTGGACTGCAGTGCACATAATGGCCACAAGAGGGGACTATGTTTCTGTATATGGCTGTTTTCCGTATGAGGTACTCTTCTGAGTGAGCGCTAACGTTGTACATTTTCTGTCGCTGCTTGTGGAGATTAAAGAGTTCAGTCTCTCGGGAATTATTGTCTTTTGTGTTCATTCGGCACAACACCACAATAATCCACATGTAAAACTATGTGCAGCACACGTTATGGTAAGAGGCGTGACCTTTCCGGGCAAGGAGCGCTAAGCTGCTGTCGAATCACAACACAGGAACCGCTGGCACAATCAGAACTCGTTACGTATTTCTGAAGGAGGGACTTCATAGAACAAGGAAGTCATCAGCCCGGTTTTATGACAGGTGGAACAGCGGTATACAGATAAGTCAATTATGTGGAAAATACTGTGTTTTTTTACACACGAAACATGAACACATGTTATATTGCACACTATAAACACAATCAAAGCTTTAAAAAAAACACGAAAAACGGGACATTTAAGACACAATGTGTTCTGATGCCTATCTTTGTCTAAGTATGAACCGAGTGTGTGTGTGTGTGTACTGTACATTAACTGGGTAATGAGTATATATTACACACTGCCAAGCTCTAATGGCTCAGTTGTGTTGCTGGACTGGATGACAGGAGGAAGTCTGGTGAAACTCAAGACTGAAGTCTTTCAGTAGAAATGTCTGAGTAAAGAGCTTGTCTGGGTTCAGCATCTCTTTAACATTACGAGGATGTGACACTGGCTTCTGGTTGGCCAACATCATATTAAATGTCATCATAAGCGCTCATAATTTACACTCACGGCCTGATCGATTAAACCCAGGCTCAATTATTATTTTAGGATGCTTCTTGCACATTTCGCAACACTTTCAAAGTGAAATGTCCAATGATTTGTGTGAAAAGAGCATTTAGTTTTATCCCAAGTAGATAAATGTGAATATTTTATGACATTGGTTGAATGTTTTGGTTTATACTGGTCGTAAATGAGACATCTAGTGAGTGGCATTCAAAGGTTTCTGCTCTATAGCGTTTGAAGATACCAGCATCTACACCGAGCCCTACTCTAAACATAACCGATAGTGTTAATAAAAGCAAACGTGAGACAGAAAAATGCATATGCTGAAGCAACCATGCCTTGAGCTCTTGTATCGTGTTTTTCATTTCTCCAGTGTTTCACAGGTCTCGTACCCCAGTGCTCTGCTGTATCAGGTGAGGAACTGAGCAAGTTTACTACGCCAAAAAAGCAATACATATGGAGCTGCTTACGTGTTGCAAACATCAAAATGTATTAGTTTATGCACTATGGTAAAAGTGTTTGAGTTTCTAACATAAAGAATCATCTAGCGCTGCTCCCTCATAGTCAACCAAACGTTAGTGGATGGGAAGAGGCTTAGTTAACCACGTTTTAATTATTCAGTTGGCCACAGAAAAAAACACTCCACAGGAAGTGGCGAAGTCTCGCAGTCTGTGATGGACAGACCGCTAACGCGGCTGGTTCATGTGGTAATCCTGTCAGGCAGGAAATCCAAACGTTCACCCATCTATCATTCATCGAACCGCGAACATGCAAGTCGTATCCTAACGTCAGCTGTTTTACACGGCCGCTCTCTCCAACATTAACCTAGATAAATGAGCAGTCATTAGATGTGCATTCAAGTGTTTGAGCGGAGCGTGGAGATAAATTACCATTGTGAGCAGACAGTCAGACACCTTTCTGTTTTTTCCAACACATTCATAATCATTACTTTTGCTGGTGCTTTACGTGTGCACTTGAGCGCTTCATTTATATTTTAAAGGCTCATTATAATGCTTTAGTATTTCTCTGTAATGTAGAACAATGTTACATATAACATTCTTTCTCAGTCCTGAAACGCAAACCACTTTCCGAAGTAATCGCTTATCTGACACCCTAGACAATGGCAAAATCACCTGTCAATCAACCACTGCACAAACATCACGGGTTTGAAACGCGCTTTAAAAGACGAGAACAAATCAAAACATTTGGCTAAGGCCAACGTATTCATACAAAAAAAATGCTCAGAACGTCTCAGGTTTGTCTGGTTTGGTGATACAGAGCTCATTAAATATATTTATACACTTTGTACAGAAACAATCTGAAGAACGACTGCTTTATGTGGTTATGGTCTGAAGATGATATTCAAGATAATCTGGATGGTAGTCAGGAATATATAATACATAAATAATATGAATTAATAACCCAAGGTGAAGATTAAACATTGCAGGGTTTAGAATTACCCGAGGGTTAATCATTTGAAGCATGAAATGATCAAAATCATTCAAAACTTAGGCATTAAAACTAAAACATGGGCATGTTTGTGAAAAAGTATGCTGAAATAAGTAAAGACAGTCGTACCCATGGAGTCCAGCATGAACTGGTCCTGTGTGATGGCCAGAGGAGGCTGAACACACACCGTCATCTTCGGGCTCTGCACCGCAGTACGACTCCTGATCTTCACCTGAGAGTGAAGCACACATTCAGGACATGATCAGCTCAGCTTCAGAGAGCACTACACACGCCATCCAGAAGAAAACCTGCGCTCACCTGGACTGTGACAGAGGGGACGGGCATGCCGTTCATCTCCGCCATGACAGCACACTGTGAGAATTGAATTGAGAAATCACAATCACAACACAATCACACACACTGTGTGCTCAGCAGACGGGCAGAAAGTGTGCACACTATATAGAGACAACAGTATCTGCAACAAAGGTCCATTTAAGACAATCAAAAAGTAAATTTTTTTTTTTTTTTGGGTTAAAGTTTGTCTGAAGTCATTGAGATGAATTATTTATAAATAATTCTACTTTAAAGAAAGCATAATTACAACTTTTTAATCTCACAAATTTGTCTTTTTTCTTACAATTTCGAGTTTATGTCTCACAATTTGGAATTTACAACTAAAAGATCAATTATAAGAATAAATTATATTTATAAAATGTTGCAAATGCTTTGTTTTTTATTCCGATGTCTTCATTTAATTAGTGAAAGGTGTGCGTGTTTACTTCAATAAGGCAAATTTATCTCCAAAACTGAGATAAATGTGACAAAACCTCTCAGGGAGATTCTAGGATGTCCTCATTTGGATTTAATAAAATTTTTCATTTAGGCGTAGTTTTATATAAAGGTAATAGACATCTATGATATGTTTCATCTAGCCATCTGAATGTGATTCACTGTGTGAATGTGTGTAAAAAAGATTCATAAATCAAGTAAATAATGCTTTAAGTTTTAAATAAGTGGTAAAGTGTTGCTTGCTGTAGGGACTTTAAGCACAGCTGCTGATGGAACGGCAACCGGAAGTAGACTGCTAATTGCCGTAGCCAAAGAGGATGGCGTAACGGACCATTTAATCATGTAAAAAAGCAAGAGAAGGGTTGCTTTTGGCATTAAACTATATACAGATACAATTAAAATGCCACATAACATTTACATGTCTAATCTGCTATGTATTAACGACTACAGCAAATCAGCTGTTCTCCCGCAGTAGACGGTTACAGGAGAATGATATGGCATGCTCTGATGAGATGAGTGTTTGTACCGAGACTTCATCCAGCTTAGACGAGACGACGGCGGTCAGACTGAGCTCTTCTTCCGTCTCTGCCCTCGGGAGGATGTCTGGAGAAACATCACACACACAAACACACAAAATCATACTTTTTGTGAACAGAACTTTCAGATCTAGGACAGGATCCGACTTTTTTTGGAAAATACTTTGTTAATTTTTTTAATAATCTGAAATGTGCTCCGACTTATAATCCAATCTGATTTATTCTAATTCAATTAAGTGCAATCACGCAAAAATATATCAGTTCTAGCATTACTATCATTATATCGCAGCTTATTCGTCATCAAACTAATTTTAACATTTTTTGCACCTGTGAAGTTTGCTGTTTTCCATGGATATGGGGACAGAAGTGAAGTACAAAGTCATGTTTGTTTCTCTTTTATTTACCTCTATAATTGCATCTTTTAATGTGGTAAAGTAGAAAAACGCTGTAGATCTTTTTTTTGGCAAAATAATCATTTTTTATGTTTATTGAATGCTGTAAATGACGGTAAAAATCGGTCAGTTATTGTTGATGTAGAATTGACTGGTCTGTGTTCGTACAGAAATATTTTATGTTTTTGTTTTATCTTTCCTCACATTCATGTTTAACACAGTTAGGCAAGGTTTCAGTTTCGTTTTAAATTCGTTTAGGCCTGGTGTTTATAATAAAGTGTTGTTTATAATGAAGGCCTCTATGGTTTCGGTTTACTTCAGACTTTATTTTTCATTCTTTTTCTGTATACCCTTAAATTTGAACAATTTTTATGGAGTGAAGGAAAGTAAAATACATTAAAGTTTGCAAATGTTTCATTTCACTGATCAATATTTTACATTATTTCTGAATGTAATAATAAAATATGACTTATCTGTGTGCATTTTTTCTCTCAATACAATTTTGACCCGGTGCGACATATACTCAGCTCTGGCTTTCTGGAAAATGTGGCGATCAGTATTTGATTGTGATTGTTAGGCTATGATATCATTAATCAAAATCTTTTTTTTCCTGACCACTCAGCCATGGTTACATTAGCAGCAAAGATACCCTGATTAAAAAGGTGGAAAACATCAGTACGTTTTGCTTAAAAATTATGTCAAACACATATGAAGAAAGTAAACAGAGCATAATGTGATTTCCTGCTGACCCAGTCATAAATACACGGAGGGAGTTGTTTAAAGCCCAGAGGCTCGTCTTTGATCAGGCACAGGTCTGGCGTTCAGTTTGGTGTAAATTTGATCTTTATTTGGCTCAACATCTGTGCGTACCTTGAGTTCTGGTGGCCTCGCGAATAACCTTCTGCAGCACCTTCATCTCTGTGTCCACCTCATCATAGTTGACCTCGCGGGCTTCAACTTTGGGTGCGGTGAAGAAGGACGGGTCCGTGCCCATGTAGGAGCACTGGAGCCGGCCGTCAGAGCTCAGCGTCACCACCAAACCCTTCAGCTCCCTCGAACACACAACACAAACACTCTCATGCACGTCTGTCTTCAAACAACAACAATCAAGATATTAGCTTACAGGGTCAAATGTATATTTTAGATGCTGTTGTCCACTGTTTTCTTATAGTCAGTGTTTTTTTATAACTCTTTTTAGTGGAAGTTCCCTAAACTGAAAGTGCTGCACATCATTTAAAACAAAGTAGACTTGTTTGGAAAAGATGGATATTGGCATGCGTCTTATTTGGATTGCTTCTGCTAAGATGAACAGATGAATTTGCATTTGTTTGATGGAGTTTATTTGGACACAGGGGAAGTGTTTCTCCTCCCTTGATAAGCCCATTCGTTCTGCTATCCTAACTATGCGTGGTTGTATGGTTAGATGCATTTTATTATTTATCTTTAACATAGCAGAGTTTGGGAAAGTGAAGGTGTGAGCGGTGACGTGTGTGTGCTGAAGATGTGAACCGAGACGAGTGCAGCAGCTCATTTAGGAGGCGCTGACAGACGCTCTTTTAATGTGAGGCCAGCAGAAGAGAGACGGGACGGACAATGGCAGAGCGACTGACCCGTGCAGGACGGCCGGACAGACGTATCTGTTACCTCGGCGTATGAGAACCACTCTGAGCGAACGGTCCCACAAACACTGAGCGCTTCAAAGACACAGAGCTACAGCTGCTGCATTCAGACAGAGTTGGATCAATTCTGGAATCGACTGTATTTGATTCTTGTGTTTAAAGATTGGAGGAACATATTCATCTAATCTCGCTTTGACTACGTGACATGAAGGCTTTCCTCCTCTTTAAACATAATCAGCATCCATTATCTCTTCATGTAGTCCAGCTCAAAACACTCCAGTGTGTATAACAGAACAAGTCAGTTTCAATAATCGTATGATATTCGACATGTACGATCACAGAATCAGAATTACATCATTACACGACACCGTAAAAGAATGGCTGCAATCAATTTTTTTTTAACAAATTGGCGGCGTCCCAATTCAGAGGCTGCATCCTTGAATGAATGAATGATTCAATGTCTCACTTGTAAAGACTTCACTAGTTTCATTATTGGATGAATCAGCATTTTTAAATGAATCTCTTAAATGAATGATTCAATGATTCACTCGTAAAGATTTGTTTCATTACTTGATGAATCAGCATTTTTATAAAAATCTCTTGAATGAATGATTCAATGACTCACTTGTAAAGACTTGTTTCATTACTGGATGAATCAGCGTTTTTATACAAATCTCTTAAATGAATGATTCAATGACTCATTCATAAAGACTTCGCTTGTTTCATTACTGGATGAATCAGCGTTTTTATACAAATCTCTTAAATGAATGATTCAATGACTCATTCATAAAGACTTCGCTTGTTTCATTACTGGATGAATCAGCGTTTTTAAATGAATCACTTAAATGAACGATACAATTACTCATAACGACTTCACTTGTTTCATTATTGGATGAATCAGCGTTTTTATACAAATCTCTTGAATGAATGATTCAATGACTCACTCGTAAAGACTTCACTTGTTTCATTACTGGATGAATAAGCGTTTTTAAATGAATCACTTAAATGAACGATTCAATTACTCACTCGTAAAGACTTAAATTGTTTCATTATTGGATGAATCAGCGTTTTTATACAAATCTCTTGAATGAATGATTCAATGACTCACTCATAAAGACTTCACTTGTTTCATTACTGGATGAATCAGCGTTTATGAACAAATCTCTTGAATGAATGATTCAATGACTCAAAGACTTGTTTCATTACTGGATGAATCAGCTTTTTTAAACAAATCTCTTAAATGAATGATTCAATGACATATTTTTTCATCAGTCACTTGTCACCACCTTCTGGTGTAATGTTGTAATTTATACAATCTTTATTTGAAGCGGTGTTGTCAGGTGTTTCTATGAAGAATGGAGGTTAAGGAGATCAAGGACAGTCAGGAGAGATTTATTTGGGCAGAAGCAGCGCTCACTTACGGGAAGTTAGCGACGCGTACAGTCACAGGCACACAGGACAGCTGGGCCGCCCACTTCAGTGTCATATCCTGGTACACCAGCAGCATGTTGTTATGGTTACACATCAGGACGTTGGTGGAACCCTCGGAAACTGAGGACAGAAGACAGCTGAGTCAGAAGGAGGAACTGTGTTCAGATGGCCTGTGGTCTGAAGTCAATGAAGTAGTTAATGATAGACTTCAGCCACTTCCACACCAGCAGCAGACGTCCATCTCTCACTTTCCTATAAACCAACAGCCTTCTCACAAACACACACACATCTCCACTTCTGTGGCCAAACACACAAAATCATCTCTGGCAAACATTTTTGCTTGTTTTGAGCATAAATGGAAGGTTTCCATGTGCTGTAGATACGTAAACAGGACAGTGTGGCTCACCTGATGCGTAGGGCAGGAAACAGCTGGGGTTGAACTCCAGTTTCTTCATGAAGCGGATCTGACCATTATCCTTGAGACAAAACAAGTTTCTCTCCCCCAGCACAAAGATGGAGGACATCACTGGAGATGTGTTGGGCACACAGATATCTAGAGCCTCTTCTCCTAACACCAGTGTCCAGTCAGCCTGTACACACACACACACACACACACACACACACACACGGTCATGTCTGGAAGCAGACACACACACACTGGACACAGCAGCACATTCAGTGGTCAAGATACACACCGTCAGTCTCTTCCCTGAGCTCTTGCTCTGCTGATCGGAGTCTTGTCGGGTGTCTGCATCTGTGGCTACAGCCAGCGTCTCATACCTGCATTGAACAGAGCAGAGGACGAACCAAACATAGAGATTCCTCAGTGCTTCAATATTTACTTCACCACAACACTGAAGAAGAAGAAGAAAGCTGACTCAAGGTTTCTTTCAACAAAAACAGGTCATTTTCCAAAAGTTCTCTGACATTAACCTTGTACAGCAGTGTCATAATCTATTGAAATGACATTCAATTCATTGTATTATTAAAGGAACACTCCACTTTTTTTGAAAATAGGCTCATTTTCCAACTCCCCTAGAGTTAAACAGTTGAGTTTTACCGTTTTCGAATCCATTAAGCCGATCTCCGGTTCTGGCGGTACCACTTTTAGCATAGCTTAGCATAGTTCATTGAATCTGATTAGACCGTTAGCATCGCGCTTAAAAATGACCAAAGAGTTTTGATATTTTTCCTATTTAAAACTTGCCTCTTCTGTAGTTAAATCGTGTACTAAGACCGACAGAAAATAAAAAGTTGCGTTTTTTAGGCTGATATGGCTAGGAACTATACTCTCATTCCGGCGTAATAATCAAGGAACTTTGCTGCCGTTCCATGGCTGCAGCAGTGCAATGATATTACGCAGCGCCCGTGAGCCCCTGCTTGCACAGGGAACATGCCTTGCAACCATGGAGACGTTTGTGAGAGACGCTGCGTAATATCATTGCACTGCTGCAGCCATGGAACGGCAGCAAAGTTCCTGATTATTACGCCTGAATGAGAGTATAGTTCCTAGCCATATCAGCCTAAAAAACGCAACTTTTCATTTTCTGTCGGTCTTAGTACCCGATTTAACTACAGAAGAGTCAAGTTTTAAATAGGAAAAATATCAAAAAACTCTTTGGTCATTTTTAAGCGCGATGCTAACGGTCTAATCAGATTCAATGAACTATGCTAAGCTATGCTAAAAGTGGTACCGCCAGAACCGGAGATCGGCTGAATGGATTTGAAAACGGTAAAACTCAACTGTTTAACTCTAGGGGAGTTGGAAAATGAGCCTATTTTCAAAAAAACTGGAGTGTTCCTTTAATTAATTATTTATTTTCTCATATTCAGACATGTCCCATGATTTGTCGCCAGGGTTGCAAAAGCTGCAAAACACGTGATATAAAGCAGTTCATATAATACTGTATTTAGTTTGACCGCTGAAGTGGATTATGGGCCTCCTCAATGGAGTCTGAATGTGCCTTATGAAAGTGTTTTGTTTCAAAATAGCAAGAAAATCCTGTTTTGAATTTGCGATATGACCCCAGGTTTCTACTGAATTCCTCTTGGGTGGGTTTGAGCAAACGCTTATCGCAACGAGACACAGCAGTGATCATTTAGCTCTGAGAGCATGTTCAGTACTGTGTGTGTGTGTGTGTGTGCACGTGTGTGTGTGTGCGCACATGTTTGTACCAGATCAAACGCTGTATTGAGAAATCTCAGTCCTCCACAGCTATCAGCAGGTCATGAGCAGTATTATAGTGAAGAAACATTATATTTCCTTCTAACAGGTTCACTCAAAAATCTTCAGAACAGAAATGAAGATATTTTAATGAAATCTGAGAGGTTTCTGTCCCTCTGTTGAAACTCCATCCCACCAAAACTTTGACAGTTCAAAATGTTCATAAGAACATTGAAAACATAAATTCTAGTCGTTATGAATAAAGCAGTTGAATTCCTGATGGCTTTATATGATGAACAGATCTAATAAGGCTTTTAATCACATATAAACATTAATTAACACAAATAGATAGAGCACATCAAATATGGTAAGACAGATGCACAAGAGTAATTGTATGACATAAAAAAGAACCAATTATGAATGATCTCACGTGTCACGCAAAATCAAATGAGGTTGTTCACATACGTCAAGCTCTTATCAATTCTATGAAAATCTATGTTATTAGTTTAATGAAGTTAAACACTACATACAGGAGATGTTAGGAACTTATTGTTCTTGAGGAGAATGTGAGGAGAAGGTAAGAGGATATTAGACCATTATAAGAAATTTCAGCTACAGGAGGCAATGTCATCAAGTAGAGATCTACTTATTTTTTAACACAGAAAAATTGTGTTTCTGTAGATATTTTTTGTTGAATAAAGATTTCTAAAGACAAATTGACATTATAATTAAATTGGCATTGCTTAATCACATCGATACTAAAGCATTCAGTCATGAACATCCGAGAATGTGAATAAAGCAGGATAAACTCGACACCATCACTAAAGCTCAGATCCTGTATTTACAGTTTGACTGTGCTGTCGATCATGTTCACCACAGTAAAAACAGCAATATTGTGAAATTAATTACAATATAATTAACTCTTTTTCCATTTTAACATTTTTTAAAAAATCTTTGATAACGTCAGCTTACTTATAGACAAGTGGTTATAGGGTAATGCCATATCTCAAGATAATGAACATGCATGACGATCCCTCAATAGTGAGTCTACTCATGTACACTTCAGGCTAATCCACAGACCAGAATGCAACATGATTGTGACATCACAACAACAAGGGAAGGAAGTGATAAAAGCTTCAGCAACTATTGTGATATTAGGATTTGATACGGTCACATGCTTCGATACCAAATGTGTCTGGAAATGAAACATGACCCGTATCGTTTGCACTGCAGCAAAAATAAACAGCAGCGATCAATCGATGGAAATCTGATTTGGATGTAAAAACATTCCCTTGTCAAATCTCTGAGGATAATAGTGTTACACCCAACCTTCCATAATCATCAAACATATCACTTCTACACCTGTTTGTGTCTCTTCTACACTCCTGTACAACAATGACATATTTCAAGATATGAACCAGGAATGATGTATGGAATGCCCAGATATTAAGAGATATCTCAGTATTTTTAAAATGATATCTCAGTATTTTCTGTGATTTTGTGGATAATGATAATTAAACGACACTGAGTGTGTTTTTGTGCTGGTTTAGGTCTGTCATGGACCGCTGACTCACGAAGCTCTTTATCTTCATATTCTGTGCAGCGGTTCATTCACAGCAGTGACAGAATTAACTTTTCCAACAGGTTTAAATTGATTTTTACCTTTATTATGGCAATATTTCTTACTTGATTAAATGTATGCATCATCTTTTATGTCTTACATTTATTAAATAAACACTATAGTGCTGTTCCCAATCAAATTAAAATCAGTATCACCATCTTTGCAGAGGTGCACAGAAGACGGTTCAATGAATACATTTAACCTGCAGTTACACATGCGTAAATAATGTTTTCAGATTCATGTTTTGAAAATAAAATGCTGAATAGTAAAATATGAAATTATTAAAAAAAAAAAAAAAAAAGTGCAATATACTTTAAATATAAAAAGAGTCATTCATCAACTGATTCATTTTAGGAACAAAGCATTTACTTGTGTCCCAGTGTCTATACTATCCATCCTAAACAGTATGTGAAATTAGAATAAGTGTGTCACAAAGAATAGTATGTTGAAAAGAGTATTTCTAAAGTCCCCGGATGGTCTACTATTTCCAGCATATTTTCCCAGTGTGGATCCGTGCACACTATAACGGCTAATATTGACCCACAACCCACTGCGCTTTGGAGGAGGATTCAGTTCAAACTACAAACATGAATAAAAAGTGTTAAAAAGCTACAAACATGGCGGATTTGGTTTAGATAACGGGGTTTGAGTGACTAATAATCAACATTTAACCTGATAAAAAATATTTAATCTTATCAGTGTTATATTTCATCTGCAACAACGTGAACTTTTATAAAGATCCGTTTGGCCATTAACTTTTAAATGCATCATTATGCAAACACATGAGGAGAGTATCCACATGAAAGACCCGTGACTGCAGATCAATATGCTTCTTTCCTCTCCGATATGATAGGAAATGAAATGTGGAGGATGTAAACTGTGACAAAATGATTGACAGGTCAGTTTAACAGGTTGCATGTAACTATGCTACAGAGCGTCCGTTAAAGACACAATTTAATGATGTGAAAGCTCGTCTACTCTTCTGTTACACACTCAAAAGTATGTACTTTTTCTTCACAAAAGGAATACATGCTTTTAGGGTGTAGTATAAGTGAATTGGGACGCAAAACGAGACTGTCTTAATGAGTGAGTCGTTGAATAATTCATTCAACCGATTGGTTCAAAAGGACTGATTCATTTTCTGATAATACCAGATCACACATCGTTAAAACAACAATAAGGGTTATGCGCAACACACTTCTGTATTCTGTAAAACGGGTCGCATCGCTGTTTTACTCAAGATGCTTTCATGCCAAAGACGAGCATAACCGATGTCCATCACATATGCAGATTAATATCTAAAACGTTTTTTCTTTTTCTTCTTCTCATTAACATTTACAGTCTAAAAAATGCTGGGTTGTTTCAACCCATGTTTGGATCAAATATGGACAAACCCTACCGTTGAGCTTAAAAATGTATTTAAAAATGTACACCAAAAGTTGAATTTGTTCATATTTGACCCAAACATGCATTTTTTAGAGTGTAAATATTTAAATCAAATAAAATGTCAACAATAAAAAAGAACTAGCTAGGTTAGCTGAAAAACTTGAAAGCCCATAGATATTGCTGTCAGTTCATACTGCCGTTAACACTTTCTCTGACAAGACCTGTTTTCCTGTTACGATATTATCGCAGATGATATATATCCTGTAAGCTCAATAAGAAAGAGTCTGAGTATGGGGCATATATCCAGTGACTGTAGGTGAAGTGCACTAGGAAGGGCGTGTGTCTGACCTGTAGCACTCCACCTGCCGTGTGGAGGAGACTGTGATGAAGGAGTCTGTGCGGATACAGTAGCTCAGCGGGCCCGGCAACAGGAAGCCCGGCAGGAAGCGTCCGAAGCCATAACTCTCCTGCTCGAAAAACATCAGCATCCCATCCATGGACTGGATACAGATGAAATGATGACCTGAGGAGACGCAGAAGAAACACTCACTGAGCCCAGAGAGACAGAGACACGCGCAGTAGTATTAGGAAGCGGATAAAGCTTCAACCAGGAGCAAACTGATTTCTATTTTCATATTCAAGATGATTTATATGTAGGTCATTATGACCTTAAAGCAGCTCATCCAATCAGAATAAACCTCTGTTTAAAAAACAAAAGGCTCTGAACTCTGAGATACCAGCCATTTTCTATGTGTTTCCCTTTATGTTATACATAAAGAAAGATGAACTCTGAACAAAAGCCCCTTTTAAGACAGGTCTGCTCTCACTTTGTCCCCTAGGAGGTTATTTTCTATGCAGGTAAAAGGATACAAGTATTGCTGCTATCGACATGATCTACAGCTGCAGTATCAGGCATAACACTTCTTCACACTGATTTTTGTTCTCCTCTTTATCCCGTCTCGGCTCTGACCCTGTGACTAATGTTGATCTCCAGCAGAGATGCTGTGCTGCCCTCAGGCGGCTGGTAAGGGAACTGCACTACACAGGTACTAAGTCTAAAATCCTATTAAACAAACATGTGCCACTATATTATTTATAGAGATTCGACTTTAATCGGCTTTCTTCACAAGAACAAGAGCTATCTGAAGACACAGAACCTACAAGCAGATGTTCATTGAGACTAACGTGAGCAACATTAATACATCCAGAAACATGAAGTAAAGTGGATTACACTTTACAATAATGTTCCATTTGTTAATATTAAATTACATTAGAAACTAACAATGAACAATACTTGCAAAGCATTCATTAATCTCAGTTAGTGTTATTTCAGCATTTATTAATACATTATTAAAATCAAAAGTTGTATCTGTTAACATTATTTAATGGACCTGGGGTGACATAAACTGACAATGAACAGCTGGATTTGTGTCCACAAACTTCAACAAGATCATTAAATACTGTAACAAATAATTATTGACGTCCATTTGTCCGGATCCATAGCGTACTGGATGATTACTGACGCACAGAGGTTAGGGGAACGTTCTCCAAACCTACAGGGAACGTTCTAATTGCGTAAAGAAAACTTTCCAGGCTAACCAACAGAGAATGTTAGGATATCTGTTCTGGGAACCACAAACCAACATTCCCAGAGCATTCTGGGAATAGTTAGCTAGGGAATGATTTTTAAAAAAATCATGTACAGAATGCACAGATATCCTGTTTCATTTAACCAATGTAAAAAATGTATTGCTCGTTGCATTGCTTACATGCTATTTTAAAGGATGTTGTTTTTGTGTCTCCTACAACAGATAAAAAACACTTTCATTTTCTCATAATAGCCACAGTAGCAGTGGTTTGAAATTGTTCAAGGTCTCTCTAAACCCCGCCTTTCCAAGAGCTGCTCTGCTCTGATTGGTCAGACAGCCCAGTCTGCGGTGATTGGTCATAACCAAATGCTCATTATCATATCTGAACTCAGCTCCTGATTCACAGTGATAACGATGGCGTCGGTTTACCGTATCAATCTCATCAGCGTCTTCTCGACACGAACAACACGAACCAAACTCTTTCAGTCTCAGACACAACTACAGTGATTGAGGGCGGGGCGAAGAGACGCTGTTCAGCCAATGAAGACCAAAGATGGGCATTACGCAAATTTGTAACAGGAAGTGAGCCTGGAAATACTGACGACTCGTTTCAGAAGAATCACTTCTTTGTTTTAGTGCAATTTGAGCTTTAAAACTTTGCAGACCTTTTACATTCACAAACAGCTATTTTACACACTGCATGAAAGACAATATTTAAAAAAGCATAATAGGGGCACTTTAATGTAAGTTAATGCATTAACTAATGTTAACTAATATTGTAAAGTGTTACCGAAAAGACCTGAACTGAATCCAGTCCATCACACTAGTGATCAATTATATATCACGGGAGAATGTTTCAGACAAACAGCCAAAAAAACAACACAAATAAATAGCTTAATTCAACTCTACATATTTTTGAACGAGTCTGATATAATGTGTGTAATATAGATGACATCACTGACCGGTCACACCCCCAAACGGGCCATACGTCATGTTGCAGGCTGTCCTCTGTAGGTTGTGTTCATAAACCAGTCGCAGCTGATACTGGTCACCATGTTCAACATTACCGGCAGTACCTGAGAAAACAACAGCACATCTGCAGGAGCGCTCACATTCACTGCACAATTTCTGAAGATCACGTCAGAATATGACAGATATTATCAGCTCAGACTGACTAATATTCAAGACCTTAAGTTTAAGAGATATGTGCATGGTAGAACCGAAATGACATTCATTACAAGATGATTAGTTAAAACATTACAAATGCACCTGCAGAATATTTTTTATTGCCATTGACGATTTCTTAAAAATACTGTGTAAAAATCTTTGTTCTCAGTCTCATGTCTTGTCTCGTGAGCTAACCATCTTGTCACACCCCTATAATAATAACTGATAACAGATTCTAAGAAAAACCATGTGTAAAAAGTTGACCTCCAGATTTGCCAAGAGTCATGGCAGTTTCAGTATACGGTATAGGTCTGAATCTGAGAACCAACCTGACACCGCATAGACGGACAGCTTCCTGGGGTGAAGCACTGCCAGATGGAGCAACTCTGAACAGCTGAAACACATGACAAACATTGCCTTGACCAGCTATGAAGAGGAGTCAGACTGTTAAATGTGCTGATCATGGTTGGCCCCATGATGGTCTGCTGACAGCAGAAGAGAGACTTACGAGACGAACTTGCCCAGCTCCACCTGAATGACGGGCTCAGGGAACTGAACCTCCAGCAGCTGCGCGTCGGCTTCCGTCAGCTCGTCCGGTTTAGCAGGGTGTGGAGAGAAGATGCGCAACATCCCCATGAAACTGCCCACTACTATCTTATCTGGATGAGCGAGAGAGAGAGAGACAGAGAGTTTAAAGAGCTTCAGGCAGAGAACAGAATCTGACTCACACCGCACTGTTTACTGAATCACGCAATTACGTAATCTAGGACTGTATGTCAATCCCTCACAGCCTCCGTGTAAACTCGCCATGGCATCTGAAGTCAATTCAGGGGTGTGTTTACTATACAATGACGTAACTCACTGCTTGACCATCGTAGTACGCTGCAGTTTACTAGCTAGTCATGGCTGTTTCGTGAAACCGTAACATGGTTACAGGTGGTGGAGTAATAACCTCTGCTTATTAACTGATTAGAGCTCATAGTTCAAACAGAAAGCTGTTCATATTTTGAATGATGTTTTAGTCGTGGTACACTTTACTCCCATAAGCTACACATGCGGTTCATCGGTTCAGCAGTCTTCTCCACAGCGTCTTTTCTCTGAGACGCTGCTGTAACGAACACGGCATCTGAGAACTACCTCACTATTTCATACTCAGGTTTTCACAACTAGTGATAGGATAGAATATGATACCGCTATGTTAACATTATGCCTCCACTGATGTTTTGCTTTTTACAGAAATAAAAACCATTTAAAGGTGCCCTAGAATGAAAAATTGAATTTACCTCGGCATAGTTGAATAACAAGAGTTCAGTACATAGAAATGACATACAGTGAGTCTCAAACACCATTGTTTCCTCCTTTTTATATAAATTTGATTTGTTTAAAAGACCTCCGAAGAACAGGCGAATCTCAACATAACACTGAGGCCGGGTTCACACCGCAAGCAGCAGCAGAGCAGAAGCAGCGCGTATTTTTTCGGCGCCCATGTTAACAGATGAGAGCGTTTACAGCGCACGCAGAGGCTGCACGGAGCAGGAGCAGAGCAGAAGCAGCAGTGCCGCGAACGTTTCGGCACTGGGTCTATTTTTGCTGCGCTGCTAACGCTCAATTAAAGTGAAAGTACACCTTTGATGGACAAAATAAATATGATTTCACACAAAAAGTGCTCAAAATGCACAGAATAAGCATATCTAGTGTGTTTTAACAAGAATTGAAGTATGTCATGAAAGAAAATCAATATTAAAAAATATTTATAGAAGATTTACTCAATTAAATTTGTTTTTAATTATTCAGTTTGGGCTAAAGTATGGTATATTATAGAAAACTAAACTAAACTAGCCAGAAAATATGATATATAAACATTATTTTAGTTATTACACAGACAGCAATATTGCATACCCAAATCAAACCCAAGTTTGCTGTCTTTTTCGCCGAGTTTGCAGTCTTGTAAACATGTTCATGCGTCAGATGATGTAAAACACAAAGCTTACCTCATTTGTGTGCAGCAATGGATGACACGAGGCTTTTATTTATTTATTTTTATTTATTTTATGTTTATGTGAGTGTTGTACACCTTGCATGTTAACAAACTTTCAAGACTATCAAGTTCAACAATGACCAATTATAAAAACAAATTTATAGCAGTCTTTGTAAAGAAATGCTCACTTTATATGTAGCTTCGAGCCGCTGCTGTGACGCTGTACAAACACTTCCAGTGTGAATACTCACACGTCTCTGCAGCTGCAGTTCACGGTCACGCGCTGCTAACACGCTGCTTCCGCTCTGCTGCCGCTTGCGGTGTGAACCCGGCCTGACTGTTACGTAACAGTCGGGATCATTAATATGTACGCCCCCAATATTTGCATATGCCAGCCCATGATTGAGGCATTACACAAGGCAGTATTAATGTCTGGATCTGTGCACAGCTGAATCATCAGACTAGGTAAGCAAGCGAGAACAATAGCAAAAAATGGCAGATGGAGCAATAATAACTGTCATGATCCATGATATCATGATATTTTTAGTGATATTTGTAAATTGTCTTTCTAAATGTTTTGTTAGCATGTTGCTAATGTACTGTTAAATGTGGTTAAAGTTACCATCATTTCTTACTGTATTCACGGAGAAAAGAGCCGTCGATATTTTCATTTTTAAAAACTTGCAGTCTGTATAATTCATAAACACAACTTCATTCTTTATAAATCTCTCCAACAGTGTGTAATGTTAGCTTTAGCCATGGAACACTATCAAACTCATTCAGAATCAAATGTAAACATCAAAATAAACACTGTACTCACATGATCTGAAGCATGCATGCAGTATGCATGATGTAAAGATCCATTTGAGGGTTATATTAGCTGTGTGAACTTTGTAAATGCACTGTAATATATTCAAGAGCTCGGGGGGGGGGGGCAGGGAGCGCGAGATTTAAAGGGGCAGCAGCCTGAATCGGTGCATAGTTAATGATGCCCCAAAATAGGCTGTTAAAAAAAAACTAAAAAAAAAAATCTATGGGGTATTTTGAGCTGAAACTTCACAGACACATTCAGGAGACACCTTAGACTTATATTACATCTTGTAAAAACTGGTTCTAGGGCACCATTAATTCAGTTGGATGATGGTCGCTTCAATCCCTCAGCTCATCAATCACGAGCAGCAGAAATCATTACATTTCTAGTAGGGCTGGGTGATATATTGCATGCAACTGTCACGCGCATTTCGTCAGTAAAGCCGGTTCCCTGATTGCCGCTAAATCGCCATCACCTGCTTTCAAATGGAGCGGCATTTAATAGACAGAACCATAGTTCACTGACAAACCACGCAATATATCGTGTTCATTATCGCAGATGAATCGCCTTCGATAGTGAACGCGATATTGCGTGGCTTGTCTGTGAACTACGGTTCTGTCTATTAAATGCCGCTCCATTTGAAAGCAGGTGATGGCGATTTAGCGGCAATCAGGGAACCGGCTTTACTGACGAAATGCGCGTGACAATCGCATGCGATATATCACCCAGCCCTAATTTCTAGACTGAATGTGAACATTTACTCATCTCACTTACATGAAAACATTCATTATTCATCAGAATGAATAAAAACAGAGAAATGCAAACTCAGAATATTACACAAAACTAATAATTAAATATATTAAATGACACAAATGTACTTTATGTATTTATTCTCATTTTATTAACCAATGTCTTTGCTGCTGATGTTCAATGATCTAATTTAACCATACTAATAAGCAAAAAAATGACTTTATATTAGATTGAGAAATAAGAGTGTTGAACTTCTCCTGTATCCTATTCTTCTTTAATCCAGAATGACATCACAGCTGAAAGGTTTGTTTGAGCTGCGCCCTCTACTGTACAGGAGTAAATATGCATTTCCTTCAGCCTGAGGCTTATTCATTTCACTTTTGGTGTGAAAGGGGTTTAACATTTGACAAAAATAGAACGTTTGTGTTGTTATTAAAAAACAAACAAGCAAGCCCAGCCCAGGTGAGAAAAAGTAACACAAAAGTAATGTAACGCTATACTTTTCATAACGTAATTAGTAACTTTTTAGGGAGTAACTCAATATTGTAATGCGTCAACTTTCCCCAACACTGGCAATAAGTGCTTTAACTCACCGTATCCACTGCCACTGTTGTCCACATCCCCGACACACAGACAGCCCTGGTCAAACTCCTCCCCCTCGCCCAGCGTCAACGCCCACCAATCACGAGCCTTGAACAGAGACATCCTGTAGAACAGAGGTGAGAGTGTGAGAGTACCAACCGTCCACCAGACTCCAGAAACCATGTTGTCGGTGTCATTAGATCTTCATGCATAAAAGTCACGCATAAACCAAACAAAAATAATAGTTATGTTATTTGTGAAACCATCGGCATCAAACACTGGAGGAGTTTCAGGTCTTCACTGCAGAACTGCTTCAGGTCAGCTGTTCGATATTAAAGCTTCACCGCCACACCTGATACAGGATCTTCTCCTCATGAAACGCAGTGTTGTGGACATAACTTGGTTTGTGTCAGCTTTTTTGATGAATCGGTCAGTAAGTACGAGGAATTTAAAGGATTAGTTCACTTTCAAAATTCAAATTTCCTGATAATTTACTCACCCCCATGTCATCCAAGATGTTCATGTCTTTCTTTCTTCAGTGGAAAAGAAATGAAGGTTTTTGATGAAAACATTCCAGGATTATTCTCCTTATAGTGGACTTCAATGGACTCCAGACGGTTGAAGGTCAAAATTACAGTTTCAGTGCAGCTTCAAAGAGCTTTAAACGATACCAGACGAGGAATAAGAGTCTTATCTAGAGAAACCATCACTCATTTTCTAAAAAATACAACTGTATATGCTTTATAAACACAAATGATCACCTTCAAAGTGCTTCTGCCAAAACCACACTTTCATATTCTTCAAAAAGCTTACGCTGTATGTCCTACATTTTCCCTATTCAACTTACGGATAAAAACTAAACTGGTGCCGCGTTCGTTACGAAAGTTGAATAGGGAAAATGCAGGACATACAGCGAAAACGTTTTGAAGAATATGAAAGTGTGGTTTTGGCAGAAGCACTTATAAAGCATATACAGTTGTATTTTCTTAGAAAATGAGCGATCGTTTCTCTAGATAAGACTCTTATTCCTCGTCTGGGATCGTTTAAAGCTTTTTGAAGCTGCACTGAAACTGTCATTTTGACCTTCAACCATTTGGAGTCCACTGAAGTCCACTATAAGGAGAAAAATCCTGAAATGTTTTCATCAAAAACCTTCATTTCTTTTCCACTGAAGAAAGAAAGACATGAACATCTTGGATGACATGGAGGTGAGTAAATTATCAGGAAAAGTTTATTAGAAAGTGAACTAATCCTGTAAAGCAATAATGATGTGCACCGGTAAATCATTTACAATAATCATTTTGATTTCATGGTGACTTTAAAGGTGCTAAAGAGGATGTTTTGTTTTATACATTTTTGCAATATTACTTGAAACTGGCTTTACTAACTGATAAAAGACTATTTATTAGGTGCACTGAAAGGAATAATATTAATATACATCATCTGTGCACGAGGTAGGGCCTTAAAAACATCAGCCAATCATTTACGCGATCATCATGTAAACGATTGGCCCTCTGGCTTGTCAATTACGGCTGCGCGCTCCAGTAACTTTCCACACTCCACAGGCGCCGCATGCGATGTTTTTGTCAGGAGACAGGAGTAACAACTGCAGATTATGAGTTACCTGCGGTGAGTCCGACATAATGAATCCAAAAAACTTGACACAGCGAATGCCGGTAGTAAACACTCGTGTTCCAATACTCGTGCACGAATTTTGGGAGGCGTTCCCTCGAAATTCTTACGCATGCGCTCATTTCAAAAACTCAGTAACAGTCTTTGGTTTCTCAGTTGACGAAAAGATCCTCTTTAGCACCTTTAAAAGCTCTTCAGTCATTCCCTCTCTTTTGGGCACGTGGTCTTTGATGCTGACGAGACAGGAGGGTCACGTGACCACATGTCTCATTGGTTGCCATCCAAGCAGCTTTCCTAACTACTGCTGACTGATTAACAAGCAGTTAATCCAGAGACAGAGACTGACAGTATATATGAGGTGTTTCAGCACAGTATGAAAGTGATTGATATCTCTCATGAGTCAGTCTGTGCAGATCAGTGTGACTTTAAAGCGATATCAGACTTTAACTCGAGGGGATAATGCTACAGAAGCTGAATTAAACAGTAATCACATCTACATGATGAGCAGTTTTTTAAAAGCACGAAATGTTCTTATGATTCGAGATTAAATCTGAAGTTCATGATTCTAGCCAATCGGAGATCACCCTGTCAACAGTCCATCTGTGTTTACGACCTGAGCCTTTAAATCAGCTCTTCTTCATCATCCTCCAGTGACTGACAGAATATGATGTTCGCCTGAATCTGCAGTTTGCTGCTCAAACTGCTACAGTTTCTCTCTACAGTATCAGAGTGACGCTGCAGGTGAAGGAATAAAGTCTGTACCTGTCAGACTGGCTCCAGTAATGCAAAGAAAGCAGAACCGCTCAACACATCTCCGCTCCTCTCACTCGACCTGCTGTTGTCATGGTGCTACTTACAGCGACGCTGCAGCCGGAACTGCGTGACGTGACGACGCGTTATCAAAATAAAAGTCCCGGATTTTCCCTTACTTCAGTACGGATCCAGTTCTTGTGAATGTCTGATATATCACATCAAATGTTAGAATATGAATGTTTAGTTGTTTTTAAACGTGAATTTTAAACATGTTTGTGATGGTCAACATTTGTTATTTCATTTTATGTAGTTATTGCTGTTTCAATACTTGCAAAATGTGAAAAAATGTGAAATGGCTGAATTTTGTAATGTAACGTTAACTGATGCAGAACAAATTCACTGCCCTACATTTCTTTTCTTAAATTTACATTTTTAAGTGGGATATTCATCACAATACAAAAGAGAGGACAGTAATATATATAAATATTGTCTTGCACCTCTGGATTGTAAATGAAACTTTTTAAATTTCAAAGAATTTCTCTTTGTTTTTAAGTAATAAAATGGGGGTAAATGTAGTAATATCCTGGTAAAAACAAGGTCACATTCAAAACTTTTAAAACTTCTGCACATTGACTCATAAATGAGAAGCTACTGATCAGATACAATATGGATTTAGCTGAAAAATATTGAGTTATGACAGTTCCATAAGCTCATGTTCCACCCTTTCAAACAGACCCGGCTGTATACAGGTGTTTAATGCATTGTGAGGGTTAAAATGCATTATAATATTAGCAGATTCCTTGTTACAGCTGAAATTGCTTGTTTGTCGTGTTTTAATGCGTTATACTTTCTAAAGTTGAGTTCAATGATGAGTAGATGAGAATTATAATGTATTAAAATGGGGTTACAGTTATTCATGAGATCATACAATGCATTAAGCTGCATAATTAATGCATTATTTTATAATATTGTATAATGCATTATATATAAGTGTGAGTGAAGATGGACAGTCAATAATCACTGACAGCTCTTGTTTTTGTCTTTTATCTGACAATACAAACACTATATACAACATTTATACTGTGTCCAGTTCACATTAAAACATTTGCTTTTGGTTCAACAAGCAGTACAGACATCCACAGATAACACACACGCTGGGTATGGAGGAGGACTTTGAAGGGTCGTGACCCTCATGTCATAAAAAAAACAACAAACAAATGATTTTTATCTGCCACGCAATTCAAAAGAAAGATTTCATACGTTATATGAACGTTACAGTCAGAAGAGGACGCTGGTGTTTGTAACACTGAACTATAGTTCATAAAAACACTGAACAACTAAAGCTACAATATTATTTCATACCCATTTACACAACCATATCAGTTCAAAAAATTCCCTTTGCAATAAAAAATAAAATCTAATACAAGTATTTTACATTCTTTAAAACTTCTCATAATATCTCCAATGTTAACACGAATCCATAAAAGCTGAAGATAAGAGCACTGCAGAAGAGCTGATGTGATGAATGAAAGCATGAGGAACAGTGTCAGTCGCTGTCGCTGCCAGATTCACTCAGCTGAAGGTCATTTCCTGACGACAACAACAACAACTGTTTACACACACAGCACACTGCTTCTGCAGCTGCAACTGAACATATTTCCACCCAATGTGTTTTATTTAGAGTTTTATTGGTTTTCCCCTTATCCCAGACGTAAAATATGAAAACTGAAATAATAATAATAATTTGAAAGTAAGATAATATAAACAATGTACTAATGTTAATTAAATTAAATGAATAAAGTGTGATTTAGCTGATAATGAGGAGGTGAATGAGACTCTTACTGAGAGTGTTCATCAGCTGGTTGCTGCCCTGTGATTGGCTGATTCCGTTGGCCATGTTGTTGGCGCTGGGGGAGAGGCGCGTGTCCTGCTCCGCGTCACTGCCAGAGCTGTCGTCTTCAGCGCCGCTGCCGGAGCCGCTGGCCGAGTCTGAGGACGAGCTGCTGCCGCTGCTGCTCATCTGCTCGATCACGTCCACCTCTGCCCGCAGCTCTGAAACACACACACACACATGAGCTGGAACACCTGACCCTCACACAGCACAGCTGGAGTCAGCTTTGAGACTTAAAACTAAAGCAAAGAAGCACTGAAGTAACATGATGTTTAAAAGAAATGTGAGTAATTACGTCATGTCATATAATGCTGATAATATTTTCTCATTATGTATTACACTATAAAATGCTCTAAAAGCCCTATAAAGTCAGACCTCGTTTGATGTCGTCCAGCTGCGGCTCCGGTGACGGGTTGTCTTTGCCGGGCGAGCTCTTAGCGCCCCCTCCTGGCTTGACGGGCGTGCGGAACTGTGACGTCAGCGGGTTCGCTCTCACCGACTGCTGCTCCAGACGGGCCTGGATCTTACTGCTGCCCTCGGCTCTGACCAACACAAACAACCATCTTCAACATCACTTCACTGGCCAGCTCTGTCTGCATTCACACGCCACACACACTACCAGTCATGTGATTCCATTCAAACGCCCTTATTCCATGTTTTAGTCAGAATGATTGCAATTTTATGCATCTATAACGCATCATGTTTCCAGCGCGGGATGTGAATACTGGGTAATACTGCATGTGCTGATGTTTACAAACACAAACATCATTTACTGCCTTATAAAAAAAGCCTGACATGAGCGAGTGTGTCTTCTGTATCTGAGCTGAAAATGTTAATCGATTCTGACTCAGAAACACTGGATCAGTTTTGAGCAACACATCGATAATTAAACCACACAGAGCAGCTGTGCACTTTTAAACAGATGAGAGAATTAAATTGGTCCAGTTTTTCAGTGTGTTTAAACAGGGTTATTATAACTAAAATATATTAGCTTCAATTAAAATTACTACCATAAAAAAATTGTTGCTTGAAGTAAAATAAATGTTAATTGTAATAAAAGATATTTAAAAAAAAAATTAAAAGCATTTAATTTTAGCTAGGAAACATTTCTCGTGTTCATTTAGTTTAACGATTTACTAAAATAGGAATAAAAATGAGAATAAAAAATTTTATATGATAGAGACCACGATTCTAAATAGACAACTAAACAAAACAACAAGAAATTTACTAGAGGTTCTGACAAAATATTAATTGTTGCAGTTAATTAAAAAAAAATATTTAATTAATTTGGATTATTATTTTTAATTGGTGTGAATGATTCAATGACTCACTCATAAAGACTTCAATAGTTTCATTACTGGATGAATCAGTGTTTTTGAACGAATCTCCTAAAAGAATGATTTAAAGGTGCCCTAGAATCAAAATTTGAATTTATCTTGGCATAGTTGACTAAAAAGAGTTCAGTACATAGAAATTACATACAGTGAGTCTCAAACTCCATTGTTTCCTCCTTCCTATGTAAATCTCATTTGTTTAAAAGACTTCCGGAAAAAACACGGATCTCAACATAACACCGACTGTTACGTAACAGTCGGGTCATTAATATGTATGACCCCAATATTTGCATATACCAGCCCATGTTCAAGGCATTAGACAAGGGCAGCCAGTATTAATGTCTGGATCTGTGCACAGCTGAATCATCAGACTAGGTAAGCAAGCAAGAACAACAGTGAAAAATGGCAGATGGAGCAATAATAACTGACATGATCCATGATAACATGATATTTTTAGTGATATTTGTAATCTGTCTTTCTAAATGTTTCGTTAGCATGTTGCTAATGTACTGTTAAATGTGGTTAAAGTTACCATCGTTTCTTACTGTATTCGCGGAGACAAAAGAGCTGTCGCTATTTTCATTATTAAACACTTGCAGTCTGTATAATTCATAAACACAACTTCATTCTTTATAAATCTCTCCAACAGTGTAGCATTAGCCGTTAGCCGTCAAACTCATACAGAATCAAACGTAAACATCAAAATAAATACTTTACTCACATGATTCGAAGCATGCATGCAGTATGCATGATGAACATCTTGTAAAGATCCATTTGAGGGTTATATTAGCTGTGTGAACTTTGTAAATGCACTGTAATATAGTTGAGAGCTTGTGTGGCGGGGAGCAGGCGAATTAAAGGGGCGGCGCTGCCAAAATCAGTGTATAGTTAATGATGCCCCAAAATAGGCAGTTAAAAAAATTAATAAAAAAAAATCTATGGGGTATTTTGAGCTGAAACTTCACAGACACATTCAGGAGACACCTTAGACTTATATTACATCTTGTGAAAAAGCATTCTTGGGCACCTTTAATTACAAATATATTTTTTAACAGTCGCTTATCGCCACCTACTGGTGTAACAATGTTATTGACACTGATTTGAAGTTTTGATGTAATTAATCTTTATTTGAAGCGTTAAGTCTCTTCTTCAGGTGATTCACTCTATCTTGATCACTACAGTAGACATCAGTATTTATATCTGAACTATAAACTTTTATCATGTACTTCTGTGATCATCTGAATGATTGTAAAGCCCTATCAAGACAGGATTAGTTTACAAGAGTAGATGAAGTAATGTCATTTTACCACAGGACATCTGTAATATTAACGGCCAATTCGCACAGGATAAGAAATCTCAGTAAAGCTACCAGAAGCGTAACTCGATTTACGCACCGGCATCGCCTCCCTGCTGTCATGTGTATATTACATTGCTTCCTGATATAACAAACAAATCAGTTAGGTCCAGCTGAACAATTTATTAATTATATTAAATAAATTCTGATTGGATTCTGTTGGTAATAGGCATTTACCTAAAGCTAATAGAAGTTTGTGTGCTTCGACCTTCTTTTTGATCTGAATGGTATGTGGAAATTGAACGCAACTGAATGTTTCTCCATAATTGAAAAACCACAGAAAAATACTTTTAAACAGGAATACACACTCATGTGTCCTCAGCCCATGTGACACAGCTCTCCCGCTCTCACCTGGTCTTCTTGACCTGTATGCTGCTGCTGAGCTTCTCCAGCATGAACTCGCCCGTGTCGTGGTTGATGATGAGAACGCAGTCCTTCTGATACGGCCTCTTGTTGCCCTTGAAGACGGTCATGGGAGGCGTGGAGCCCTGCGGGGACAGACAGTGAGTGCGGCGCAGACAGAGATCACACACACACAGCAGTCTCTCGTGAGTGCGGCTCTTACTGGGATGTGCGGCAGCGTGATGGTCACCTCCTCGCCCTTCCCCACCTGCAGCTCTCCTTCACAGGACGTGTCGATGGACGCCGGCTTAAAATCATCTGAGGAAGAAAGCACAGGCTCGGAAACACTGGAGTTTGTTTTCAAGAATATTACAATCCATGAATATTATTACTGCTGGTGAAGTTGACAATTCTTGGATTTATTATGGAATATTGCAGAGTTTATTCTAAATAATTTATCATCATTGTGTTAAATTCATGTTCCTGGTAATCTTGAATATCTTCTCCTCACTCTTGCATTGACGAATAAGGCTTTTAAAAGTGTAAAAAACATAATGGAGATATAATTACTTTTGAAGTTTTATTAAGTGTTGACAATGACATTATGTAGTTTTTATGATCAATTAACACTGCTTCTGTCATTTTTTACAAGATGGACAAAATTTGTCACCATAAAAAGTCATTTGGTTTAACCAAAATTTCAGTTTCACTGAATGACGATATTTTCAAACAGTGCTAACAGGCTGATATCCAGCAAACGGACAATGAAACAAGTTTTTAAAATATTACAACATTTTCCATGTTTTAGAGCGGTTGTACCGAATGACCTGATGTTTCGGGATATGCGTATGATCAAGTGAAAACGTGAGTTTATCAAATAGTTAAGAGAGAGTTTGTTACTTTGCTTCATGACCATGTGGTCCTTTGCAGGCGTCTGAATGATGTCACATCCTGTCACATGATATTGACCACAAGACTTGATCCAAAATGGTCCCTTTATATTGGTTACTCCAAATGACATCAATGAAATTCATTCTTTCTCATAACAAGGCGATGACTTCTACACATAATTTTAACACCATTTTGCATTATGTTGATATATGATGTTATAAAATCATGCCAGAATAAAAAATATATATTTATTACATTTTAAGATATTTTAATCATAAATGAAATGGCTGTATTGGCCTTTGGACGTTAAACCGAATGACCTTTTGACAGACAAAATCTTTAAAATACCTTCATGTGTTGCAAAATATAATTAAAACCTTTTGAATTCAGTAAAATAGATGTAGTTGTACTACCTTACACACTTTGGATGTCATTTCTGTGTTTTTATTATTATTAAGTGACTGTCACGTCATTGACCCGCCTACATCTATTCTCTGATGATGAGGGCGGGGCAACCTTGTCACTCACATGAGATCCACCAATAGCAAACCACAAACATCCAATCAATTCCCCACAAACAAAATCAAGCCCCGCCCTACATTTGTGCTTGTTTGAGAAGCATTTCACTCAGATATACAGCACAATAGAGAAGAAAAGACTAAAACTTCCCTTTCATGACGACTTTAACTAATGTAAAATTTCAGAACCGTATTGTAAAGTTTTACCAATCTATTTTAATGGATTTGTATTTAATCAGGGCCATGAAGGCTAATCTGTTAATATCGCGCCGAGATGAAGCACAATGACTTTAATTACATCAGATGCGCGCTGATGGATGTTATTGTTCGTCATGTTTCAGCTAGTCTCAGACTCTGGCTGCAGGTGTGTGTTTACTGTCGCGGCTGCCGGACTCACATCTGACGGTGTGGAAGGATGATCGGGGTCTCTTCTCGAAGCTGTCTCCGAGCTTCAGCACGTGCTCTTCTTTATCCAGAGGCGGGTTGGAGCTGCCGTTCATCACATCTAATGCAGCGGCACGATCTCACAGGAGAACCAGCACCAAAACACTGCTGACAGATCCAACACTTCCGGGTCACAGCGCCCGCACCGAACATGTGTGGGCTGTTAAAATAAAACATTTAAAGCATAATGCACACGATCAAACATGCATCAGATGCGCTGTTCATCTTTCAAAATGAGAAAAAGCTGCTTGTGATGATAAAGAGAGAAATCAGTCAATAATACAGACAGACGGAAATATCATGTGTATAAGACACTGTCAGTCCGAGTGTTCGCACAGTTGCATATAAATATTTTTCACCTTCGTTTTTCCTCATAAACAATCGAGGAATAATAAAATAAAATCAAAATAAATAAAATCCAGAAACCCGCTTTTTTGTGGTTTCACTTCCGGGTCAGTGATTCCAGGGAAAAGTAGTAAATAAATACGCGAGAATATAGTTTCATTAAATTATTTCTGATGTTATTTAAGTATTATTATTATTTAAGTATTTTAAATAAATAATTTAGTTTTAACAGACTGTAAATAAGCTAAGCACACACCCCGTCAGCTGATGGTGTGACACTCGACCTATTACCGTAATTACACCAAACATCACGAATTACGACGATTCTGCATAATCACACTCCTACATTCACAGCTTCTTCAGAAACAAAAACTGTACTGATGTCTTAAATAACATAATAAAATAAATGATTCAACATAGCAGGGTGAGAAACAGCACGAGCGTGTTTATGTATTTTCATGACTGCATCATCTCGGGTCATTACGGTAAATGGACATGGAGGAGCGGTTCCTGCTCCAGAAGAGCTCACGTTGAACATGCGCTGATAAGTGTGAGGAGCACTACAGGCGATGAAGAGCACACTACAGTAGTGATGACTCCTGCACAGCCGAGGATTGTCCTGTTGTTCAGCGGGAAGCGGAAGTCGGGGAAGGATTATGTGACAGATTTGCTTCAGCACAGGTGAGAGGTGTAGTGCGCAGCTGAACATGAACACAGGTGTGATGATGATGATGATGATGATGATGCTGTTCTGACCACAGGCTGACCGCAGAGGTGTGCTGCATACTCAGACTGTCTGCGCCCCTCAAACTGCAGTATGCACAGGTACAGCACTCTGAACCCTGTATAGTCAGATTGATAGCCTTTAGACAGTTTTTTTTTTTTAAAGTTTGCATAAGTGTTTTATGTTTTGTATAATTCATGTTAGATTGATACACTCTCATCTGCATACACTGTTGAGAGACACGCCCACATCTCAATATCCAATCAACAACTGATGCACAGAACCAATGGGGATAAAAGTTTATAGTTCAGATATAAACACTGATGTCTACAGCAGTGATCAAAATAGAGTGAATCACCTGAAGAAGAAACTTGGGCTTCAAATAAAGACTGCGTCAATTACATCGTTACACCAGTAGGTGGAGACAAGGCTGCATACGTCATCAACGATGTTGAAGAAAAGTAACTGTAATAAAATTGACTCTTATTTCTTTGTGAGGTGAAAAATACTGTAATTTCTTTCTTACTTTGTCTATCTAACGGTTACCTTTCTTAAATGAGACGCCTCGATGACGTATGCAGCCTTCAAATACGACCTCCTGCGGACGCAGCATTCGACATTAGACACAGCTTACGAGTGAGTCATTGTATCATTCATTCAAGAGATTCGTTAAAAAACGCTGATTCATCCAATAATGAAACAAGTGAAGTATTTATGGGTGAGTCAGTGAATCATTCATTCAAAAGATTAGTTAAAAAACACTGATTCATCCAGTAATGAACCAAGTCTTTATGAGTGAGTGATTGAATCATTTGTTCAAGAGATTTGTTAAAAAACGCTGATTCATCCAGTAATGAACCAAGTCTTTATGAGTGAGTCATTGAATCATTTGTTCAAGAGATTTGTTAAAAAACGCTGATTCATCCAGTAATGAAACAAATCTTTATGAGTGAGTCATTGAATAATTCATTCAAGAGATTGTTATAAAAATGCTGATTCATCCAGTAATGAAACAAGTGAAGTCTTTATGAGTGAGTCATTGAATCATTCATTCAAGAGATTTGTTCAAAAACACTGAATCATCCAGTAATGAAACAAGTGAAGTCTTTATGAGTGAGTCATTGAATCATTCAGTCTAGAGATTCGTTCAAAAACACTGATTCATCCAGTAATGAAACAAGTCTTTATGAGTGAGTCATTGAATCATTCATTCAAGAGATTGTTATAAAAATACTGATTCATCCAGTAATGAAACAAGTGAAGTCTTGCCGAGTGAGTCATTGAATCATTCATTCAAGAGATTTGTTCAAAAACACTGATTCATCCAGTAATGAAACAAGTCTTTACGAGTGAGTCATTGAATCATTCATTCAAGAGATTTGTTCAAAAACACTGATTCATCCAGTAATGAAACAAGTCTTTATGAGTGAGTCATTGAATCATTCATTCAAGAGATTGTTATAAAAATACTGATTCATCCAGTAATGAAACAAGTGAAGTCTTTACGAGTGAGTCAGTGAATCATTCATTCAAGAGATTTGTTAAAAAACGCTGATTCATCCAATAATGAAACAAGTGAAGTCTTTACGAGTGAGTCATTGAATCATTCAGTCTAGAGATTCATTGACATCACTGTTTTCTGTAGAGCTGCTTTGAAATAGTCTGTACTGTATAAAGCGCTATAGAGATAAAGCTAACTTGAATTGATTCAGAATCATGATCTCTATTTCAAACAAGAAAATCGTGATTCTCAGTTCATCCAGAATGGCGTAGCTCTATGATAATCTATGATTTTCAGTGGAAACACACTGCAGACATCTGGAGGTGAAGATCAGTGTTCGTATTGTGAAGCGACAGTGATTGTTGATGTGTTTGTGATTGTCAGGATCATAATCTGGACTATGAGGAACTGTTGGGCTGCGGTCAGTATAAGGAGGAATATCGAGCCGACATGATCCGCTGGGGTGAGATGAAGAGACGGCAGGACTCGGGCTTCTTCTGCAGACTGGCCATCCGACACGCGGCGCGGCCCGTCTGGGTACATGAGCGCTCTGAACACACACGTGACCCCGTGTTTCGCAGTAATGCAGCTCTTCCTGTGTCCTGTAGATCATCAGTGACTGCCGGAGGAGGTCGGACCTGCAGTGGTTCCGTCAGGAGTTTCCTGATCTCTGTGTGTGTGTTCGGGTGGAGGCGTCGGAGCAGACCAGATCTCAGAGAGGCTGGAGATTCACCGCAGGTAAATGAAGCACATTATAACAGACACGAGAGGTCAGAGGATGGTCTAATGCTGTGTTCTGTCCAGGTGTGGACGACGCCGAGTCCGAGTGCGGATTGGACGAGGGTGTGACGTTTGACTGGATCATCAGGAACGACGGAGACGATGATGTTCTGGAGAAACAGCTGGAGGAGCTGCTGTCAGTGGTCACGTCACGACTGGACCCGCACACTCTCAATGACGTGAAAACACAGCAATGACAGAAAAATGACAAAACTCTTGTGCTTTATAATCAACACTTCCTGTCATCATGTGTGACCGAATTAATGATGCAAACTTCATCAAACATGAGACCAGTTCAAAGCAGCTCTACTGAAGGCAATGTTCAGATCAGTTCAGATAATACAGAGGATTGTTTTTGAAGGTTTTTCACGTGATTCTGTAAAAACAAGTAGCCTGTATGTGGTTTTTATTAGAAAGCTGCTGTAAACATCCTCTAGCTTGATTTTCAGCTTTCACAAATACCAGGAGCAATTTCGCAGGAGCTGTATTAAAGGATTAGTTTGCCCAAAATAATAATCCTGTCATTTAGAAACCATAAAAGTAGTCCATGTGAGTTATTCCAGAGCCAATCCATATCAAATGTTGGTCTATTCATTATTTTCAAATGCAGAATTGTGAAAACTAGGACAGTATGATGAGCGAGGGCGAGTTAGATTTGAGCTTCAGGAATATAATGCATAATTTCAGTTTGTGTCCGTTCCCACAGAAAACTGCACTAAAAGGTCTTTAAGTGTTTGTTTTTAAGGTTTAAAGGTTTCTCCTTATGGCTGATGGGTGTTGCACTACTAACACATTCACTTTGAACCACAACAAATTCACAAATAGAGTTCGTGTGGAAGTAGAATTTAGAATGATCTAAATTAAAAACGAGTTGTTTCTGGATATTGATGTAGGTGATAGAGGCAGAATTCTGCCATCTGCTGGTTAGAAGAAAACCTGTAGGAATTACAGTTGTAGGAATAAAGTGTTTTGACCTTATTTATCCAGCAGAGGGCCATAGAGATCCATTCATTTATCTGGATGTGACTAACTCTTCCTATCAACTTAACTTTTTTTGATATATATTTTGTGAATATATATTTAAACATAATAAAATACATTGAAATCAGTATTTTTGTGAAAAGTTAGAATTTGTTTTGTTGTTTGAAGTAATTATTACAGTTTTTGCAATAATGCCACATAAATTTGCAAAAATATATCTAAAATGCCACAAAAAAAACTTAAGATTTTATTTGCAAATTATTTCAATAATCCAAAAGTAAAAAAATCACTAACTTTAGAAAAATAAATTATTTAAATTTCAAAACAAAAAATAAATGCAATAAGCAGAAATGAACAGGATTGTGTGTCTCACCCCATCATATGTGCATTTTTTCTGCTTATGTGGATGATTTTGGTTGCCAAATTCTATACTATATACAAATGTTCATTGTTTTTAGTGCTGTAGTACCATGCCTTCATTTATGTGTGAACATTTTCAGATTTATGCCAGATTTATTGATTTTATTGAGAAATGAAAAATAAACTCTTAATTTTTCACCTTTCCATTCATTTTCAATGCAGGGTCCATTTCGTTCTATTTTATTTTTACATACCTTCAGAACAGAATCAAGCCCAGTGTGTGTGTGTGTGTGTGTGTGTTCAGACAGATAATGTAACAAAAGTTACAGAATCTCATGCCACTGAGACGAAGGAATCATTTTTGAATGAAGGAAACATCAAAAAAGGCCATATGCGGATGAACACTTTCTCCGAACGGCGGATGTGATGAGGCCCGTTTTCCTGTTTGATCATGTGATGTTCAGCACAAAGCCTATTTTAACACACTTTCCCTCAGTGCAGGAACTGAGCACTAACATCTGCACACTTTCCTTCAGCGTTCAGAGCCATGACTGCTCCGAAACTGAAACTGAGCTCACATCCACACACACACTGAATAAAATCATCATTAATCTAAAGAGAGATGGCAGAAAAAATGTCGACGAGTAAAGAAACAGAGTAAAGCGATTCTCAATGCATTTATATAGATGCAAAACAAAATGGCAAAATACATGATTATAGCCATATATTTAAACACACAGTACAATGAAAAACATTTTTTTTTTTTAAAAAAGCAATATAATTATAAACATTGACTGAACAGCTGTTTAAAGGATGCTTTTCTTCCTCAAACATTCATTTATACAAACATAGACAATATCAACAGCTTTAGTGTGATTTCAAGTGGCCAGAGAAGAATTCACAATCATTTTTCCACTACATTCTGTTATCAATATCAACATTAATATGTTTCATCAGTACAGGAGAAGACCTCCGCTATTCAGAATGATTTATAACCCTGAACCCTGGTGCTTATTAGAACTGTTCAAGTCACTGCCAAATAACCAGGACTCATTTCATGAGCTACATTTCATAATCTTCATCATAATATCATGTGTTTTCAGCAGAGGAACAGAGCTTGCTTCCAATAATATAACAATGGACATTAATAATACAGCTAAAGTCAGAGTATGAGCAGAATATCCTCTAAAGTTTCCTTCATTTCTAACTCATAATTTATTCCTTTCATCAGACATACACCATAAACTGCTTAAATAACAACTGTAAAATGTTGAAACATCTTTTTAAAAAAGACTTAATTGTTCTAAACTATGTTTAATATAAAATGCAGTAACAGTATATTCAACAGAGGCCTGTTCACACCTGACTGAAGACAGCAGAAGAGCAGAATCAGCAGTACACAAATCAGCTTCTGACACTCGTTCACGGAGACGTCCGACAGTATTTACATGTTTTCAAACAGCCGGATTCACTGTGGTGTTACAATACAAAAGCACAGAGACAAGAGAGACGGTTCCTCTGCTAGAACAGTCAGTTTGAGAGTCATCGGCCGCGTCTGAAATCACACTCTCTCTTGAGCACGCTCTTATTTTCAATAAGTAATTACCACTGAAAACTACATTCTATATAGTATGAGTGTGTGAATGTGATCTGGACGCCATGTTGTCATGATCATGTGATCTACCAGCTTCACTGCCCTTCACAAATCCTCTCCCGTGGCCTCATGGGATAGTAAAGTGTCCATCAGATGCACACTTCAGAATCTCAGCAGGAGTTGTAGGTCATCCTACTTCTGTTCCTTTCATCACATACTGTTTTTCACCAACTACATATAGAGAAGTGGGTGATTTCAGATGCAGCCATAGTGTTATGTAACAGCACCGGCGCTGGCCATGTGACTACAAGCGCATTTCCTATTGGTTGACTAGCATTATTCGCAGAGCGATGGAAAAGAGATTACAAACCCCTCTCCGTTAAAAATATCCGTGGCGAGTGAAAGTTGTGAAGTCTGAACTGACGCTGGTTCAGATGAGTGTCCGTGGCTGTGGTGTGAACGGCCTCGAGTCATGTGATTCTGAGAGCGTCTGCAGCGGGGCGGATGTTAACTGTGAGCTTCGGTCCCACACTCACTCTCCTCCGGGATATCCTGCAGGTCTGAGGAGCATCAGAGGAACAAGTTATGCACTGTGAAACAAGCACGTTTTACTCTGCTTCTTGTTTATTTTTATTTTAGTTTCTATCCAAAGCTGCGAATATCAAAAATGTGCATATTAAGCAGTGTTTCCATCGCATGTGTTCAAGAGAACAAAATCATCTCTTGCTGGGAAACTGGAGCAAAATATCAGTAAAAAAAATGTAAGTTTGTAAATATGTAAATATAAGACTGCATGCACTCCACTCGTCTCAGAGTGTCAGAAGATACACAAACGCTCATGTGATCTTGCGTTCAGATGTTTAGGAACACAATCGTGTGAGACGCTGTTTCCACCTGGTATTAAGATGCGTTTTGGTCGATCGGATCACCAGTAGATGAGGCAGACACATTCCCGTTACACCTGGTGTTTTAATCCGTCTCTTTTGTCCACTTTCAACCTCTTCAAAATCAATCCGGTTCAAAATCAAACTTCTGGAAGTGGTGGAAAGTGGACAAGCTCAAAGCGTTTTACATACTGTTATTATGAAATTACTGTACGCATGCAGCAATGCACATATAGTTGTAACAAATGTTAGGATCAAAATGTTGCGTGCAGCTATTTATTTGGCTTCACTCTGTTACATGAAAATTTAAATATTTAATGTCATAATTATAATGTTTTGAGAGTTTACTTATGTGATGGTTGCATTAGGCTATGAATTAATAAACATTTATTGATAAGAACTATTTCATGTCTTTTCATTTACAGTAGCATGATCCATGAGTAGTCGAGTAACTCAAGTATCGTTTTGATAAGAAATCGACTAGCAGAAATCAGTAGTCCTGCAACCCCTATCCCGTTCACACCTGAATTTAGTGTCGTCCACTTGAGATCCGATCGACCAAAACACAAAATACTAAATATCAGGAGGAAACAGAGCCTGAGACGCTTCTGTAGGAATTAAACCAAGTCATTCTGATGACAGATTTGACTTTCAGAACCACCAAACCAACATTTGAGATGCTGCGATGTGATTGGTCCACTGGTTAGTGCAGTTATCCAATCAAGCAGGGAATTTTTGGAATGTTTTTGTTGTGCATTAAGGAATTTATTCAGTAAACATCTTTCCATAGTTTAGTCCGTTACTTGTTCCCGGAGAAACAGACATCAGGACAGTGTGCAGGAGACACACTCCACATCTGGACTCACCTCTGGGACTGTCAGCTCGAGGACACATGCCATCTAACTGATCCGCTGGTTTCTCTGCCGTGTCTTGTGCTTTCTTCGGGTCTTGTTTTTGAACTGGCGCTCCGTTGCTGCTCTTGTCCTGGGCGGCCCGTAGTCGCATCACTTCCCCTTGCAGCAGGTTGTATTTGTGCTGTAGCTCTGTCAGATCGGGCCCTGCCGCCTCCAGCAGAGGCTCACGGGACACGGAGGGACACGAGTCCTTCTGCATGTACACCTCCAGGAAAGAGTCCTGCCGGATCACTGCAGCCTGCAGACGGAGAGAGCGCTCGGATCATGATAAAGCATCTGTCAATCAAATTAAAGTCAGGCGTGTGTGTGTGAGGTCAGTGCAGCGGTGTGTGTCTGACCTGTATCGCGTGCAGCTGAGTGCTGAGGTTCACCAGTCGCTGACACACCTCCTGCAACACAAACACTTCAGACACTCGTCTTTCTTTTTATCTTCAAACAGTTCATTCTTTAAAGGATCCTCAAGTTGTACCTCATTTAACGTCTTGTCCTGCAGCTGGTTCCCGTTCCTGTCCTGTGAAAGGCATTAAATAATAATGATAATCAATAATGAATCCAGTTTCTGTGGAATATCTCACAGAGGAACCTCTTCTGTAGCGTATCAAACCCTCACCTTGTTAGATGGACCGTTTACTTCATGAGTCCCGTTAACTGATATCGTTCCTTCATCTGTTTAGAGCAAAGAAATATGAGAGATGAGGAAACGCTGAAGAGGTTTAGTTTCAGTAATATACCATTTGTAAATACTTGCACACCATGCAGACAATATAAGCAAAAAAAAAACAAAAAAAAAAACAAGAAGTGTAGTTGCTTATATTTATGTATATTAGACATGCTACATAACAACGCATTACTTGTATATTGTGTATATTAACAAAGAAAGCAAACTTTAAGTGGAGGAGAAATGAACTTAAGTTCACTTCAATTAAAAATAATTTATTTTTATGTTCTGTAACTGTTAATAAATGCAAATAATAATCTGATAATCTGTGGTTTAGGCCAGGCTTTCCATCATACTGTAATGCTGAATGGCTATAATTACTCATTTTCAGTATTGGGCACGTTACTTTAAAAAAGTAATTATAGTTACTAGTTACTTCTTACAAATAGTAACTGAGTTAATAACTGAGTTACATCATTATAAAAGTAACTAATTACCATGCAAAGTAACTATTGCGTTACTTTAAAAAATGAAAATAAAAATCAAATATGTCAATTAACTTGGATGCCCCTAATATTAAATATGTCTAAAAATAAATTCTTATTTGTTTAATGCTATGTTTTAAATTCATCTTTTTGATTGTGAAAAGTGAACTGAATGACTAAGATCAAAACATCATAAGATGCGCAATATATCGGGAGACATGGAGTGGGTCAGACATGATTTTGACCACTTCATTAAGTTTAGTTTTGTAGAAAGCCTTTCTTTAAAGTGAATTTCGTTTTGTAAAAATTGTATCTTAATTTTAATCAATGTTTCATCAACCAATTGCCTGGATTTAATAAATAAGAAGCAGATATAGCAGACAAAATCCTGACATGGAGGCGCCGGCGCGATCACTTGCACGTGAACTGGAGCGCATCTCATCAGGCTAAATGAACCGAAACTCAGCGGCTGCTTGCCTCACAGACATGAGTAATATATCTATAGAAAGCTTTGGAAAGAAAATAACTTAAAAACGAAAAGAAATAGGCTAGTCTCTGATCATGTAATCTGAATGAAATGTGCATTTTCTCACACGTCCACAGAGATGATGAGAGTCAGTAATGTCAACTTCATCTTTGCAGCCTACACTGATTCAGAAAACATTACTTTATTAATAAACAATTAAAATATCTCCTTGCTGTTTTTGTCACATTCATAATCATTACTTTTGCCGGTTCTTTATGGCAAGCGTTATGCGTACGCTTGAGTGCTATATAGCCTATATTAAACGCTCATTATAATGGTTTATTCTCTCCAGTATTTAAGAAATCAAATGAATATAAATGTGATTACTCAACTAATGGCTTAAATGAACAACTACTAGTCCAACACACACACCAGAGAAAAAACTTTGCAGGTCTATGACAGAGAGCTACTCGGATGAAAACCTCTTCAGTGCTCAATTATAGTAACACAGCATTTTTTTGTGTCAGTAACGGTAACGGCGTTGTAACGGGAGAAAAAGTCATTCACTTTATTACTGAAAAAAGTAACGCCGTTTATTTATAATGCCGTTATTCTCATCACTGCTTATTTTATCCCAGAAACTGTAGCGAGGCAGCCATGTCATTCATACTGGCCTTCATGTCATTAAGAAAAATTTTAAATATCATTGTTGTTTCCACATTACTTGGGACACTACAACTGTCTTCCTTCAAGTACGCTCGTTTTCCAGTAGAAATGATCTAAACGTTCTCTAAATATGATAATATATTGTAGTATATAAAATTGTTTTCAATGAATACATGCTTTTCTTGCCTCATTTTTTTCTTGTTTTAAGTATAAACTTCAATAAACTTTGTTAGATTTATAGGGAAAATAATGAACATTCAAGCATGAAAACCTGTTCTAGTAGAGCCAAAAACAGCATCAAGACTTTGAGAAAGGGTGTAATAGATAGCTCACGATATACGCTAAAGATGAATAAGGTACCTGTTGTTTTAGAGGTGAGTTGTACCTCTGCCGGTTCACCATTCACTCTGCAGGACTGTGGGCGGTCAACGCAGGAACCCAACAGCACTTCACTCAGTCTGTCCACTGAAGTTTGACATAAATAAGAGAACCGTCTTAATGTCCGTCGGGACTAAGCTCTGTATGTCTATATGGCGTACACGTCTCTGCTTACCCTCAACAATGGCGTCATTCAGCAGCCGCTCCGCCTGAGGAGCGTAGGGTGTATCTGCTCTGAATATATTTCTGGAGTTTGTGGGAACGGTAACACTCTGACCTCCAGTGACCTCGGCCAAATCAGAGAAGAGCGTCACACGCTCTTGTAACAGCTCCAGAACCTCTCGATCCTTCTGCTGGATATCAGCTAGAGAGAGAGAGATAAATGAAAAGGTGGTGTGACGGCAGATGCAGACGAGTGTTGGGAAATAAACCATGCTTGATACAAACCTCTGAGTCTGCGCAGCAAAGCTTTGTCCTCTGTTTCGATCAGAGGGAAATCCTCTCTTGATGGACAGCTGCAAAAGAGAAATATGGAGAGAAGCTGATGAAGTGTTTGGTTTGACTGTGCAGAGATATTTGAGCATTGAGGAGGTGTGATTTGACTCTGACTTGCTCACTGTCTGCTGAATGATCTTCATCCAGGTGTTTCTGTCCTCTTTGGAGGTGGCGTGGAGCTCGTACATCTCTGGAGGCGTGGAGTGACTGATGAGGAACATTCCTCGCTCTTGATTGGCTATATCCCTCACAATCAGATTCTGAAGGCATAGCACTGCCGGTTTGTCCTGTGAAGTGAGCCAGATTTGGTCAGTTTGATTTTGATGTGGGATGATGATGCAGAACACAAGATAAATGATGGGTTGTCAGAATCCACTGATAGAAATAGAAAGCTGAGACTCACCAGACAAGGAAAAATATACTTCTGGTCTTTTTCTTGCATGAACACCAGGATGTCTGTCATTAACAAAACCTGCACATCTACACAGACAAAAGACAGAGTTACTGACAAATCTACCAGGAGATCGCTCACTCACAGCCATGTTTTTCAAGATAAGCGAATGTCCTCATAGACAATGATGACAGCTTGGACAAAGACACAGCATGCCAATTTTCAAGTCAATCAGACCAACGATTGAGTAGTTGTTGGTTTTTTTTCTGTTACAGTGCCCCCAAATGGCCGGGTGTCACAGTTTTTTTCACACAACCTTAGATTGAGCTCATACAAATGTGTACCAATTTTGGTGAAAATGTTCCATTCTGTTCAAGAGTTATTACAATTTAAGTAAAAGTACCTTTTTTTTTGGTAATTACTGATATTTGATCTCCAGAGAATCTTTCTGTACTTGTTTGTTTCTGATTGGGCGAATAACCATGGATACATTTGCAAAAGTAGGTTTAGCAAAAAGCTCAAATATGGCAAAAAAAAATAAAAAATCATGATGGACATGAAATAGGAGATATACGTCTTGAGCCAAGCATTCCAATAATATAAGACTTGAGTCTGTGAGAAATGGTTGAGGAGTTATGGCCAGAGTTTTTATCACTGTAGTGTTGACACTGGCCAATCAGGACGATTCCAAGCCAAGTGTCCCCAAACTGAGCTCCACCATCTGACCAAGCTTCATGTATCCAGGTCTTTGTTCTACACAATCAGTTTTACAGCAGAAAAACAATAATAATAACATAAACACTACAGGCACCTTTGAGTCTGGAGCCTTGAGCAGTCTTCCACAGCAGAGCTCCCTCGTGAATGAGGCTGCGGCGCAGCAGCTCTCCTCCGCGAAACACTCCTCCACCCTTCACCTTGGTCTCAGCTCGAGGGTCCAGACGGGACTGGATCTCCTGCAAACGCTGCGCTCGCTCTAACTCTTGAACCTGCTGATCCACGGAACACAGCAGCTCCCGGATCAGTGCCAGAGAGTGAGCCAGAGATTTACTCTCCTCTTCACTACCTGTCAAACCAAACACAGTCTCTTCTCAGATCAGCGAGGGGAAACCCAGGGCCGATGAGCGTTAGGCCCCCGTTCTCTATCACATACCTGATTTTCATGAATTAATTTAATTGTGTAACATAAAGCACATTATAGATTTTGTTCAAACTGACTTTAGTTTCAAGTGATAAAACAAGGACTGGCGGTAGTTTTGAAGTACGTGTCTGAGGTCTCACCTTTAGTGTTGTCTAGTATGCGCTTGATGAGCACGGGGTATTTGGTGATGCGCTGAGTGACCAGTAAGATGCACTCTTGGACGCCATGGCGACGCAGTAAAGAACCTCTGCTCACCCGCTTGACAGAGCAAATAATAAAAACACAATATATTTTATTAAATACATTCTACACAACAAACGCAAAAGTAACGGTAACCTCATGCATGTCTTTCTCTCACCCGTATGAACTGCTGGAACCTCTTGTCTCGCGCCAGCAGCTCCTTATAGAGTTTCACAGCTTTCAGGTGCCGACTGCAGAATTCAACATAGCACTTCCTCATCTCTTCTGCATTCTGACCTGAGAACTGATGCAAAGGACATGCCATTCAGAATCCAGACAAATGTCTCTGTAGGAACACTCGATCTGAGCACTCGTTAGGGTGCACGGTGTTACTGTGTACATATGGGTGTGTTTATATCTGTTAAAACTGTTGAGGCAAAAGATTATTAAATAAAATATTGTGCCTGTTCATTTGATGATCCTCAGAATCCTCAGTGCCCTTCAAAATGCATTTCCAAATTCACCTTGTTATTTATGTTACACAGAAATCCTAAAACCACATTTTCCAACATCTCTTTCTTAATGACTAAAATAGTTTTATTCTCAGGAAATGCACGGACTGATTAAAAAGTATACATTTAGATTAAAGCATCTGCCAAATGTATAAATGTAAATATCTTACAGCAGTTCAGCAGTTATTCTGAGTGAAAATGAATGAGTGATTATTACTCCCGACCCCAAGTCCCCAGTATGGGTAGGTTTAGGATTAAATGTGGGGGTGGAGTTAGGATTAGGGGGTGGGGTTCAGATTAGGCAATCAAGTTTTTAAATGAGGGGGGCAATATTTGGCAGGGAGTCCAAATTTGGCACAACACTAGTGCACACATGTGCTTCAAATGGATTAGAATGGGAGCGCAATAATTCTACCCTTATTCTAAAATAGTTCACATCCAAAGTGTAAGAACTTAAAATCTCTTCCTCCAATTGACCCTTTGCAAAGACCCGCCCCCCTTAGTTACTGTTGCTTTGTCCGGCAAGCCGTGGCGCTATCACGCCACACACAGTGATAAATGCATCACGGAGCAAAGAGGATACTGACAACATGTCGACAGACAAGACAGAGCAGGTTACTTATGATATTAAACAAGAAATTTAAGAAATTCAAACAATAAAAACCGTTTTGTGGCTCTGTAATGTTTCGTGACATATCGGCTCGCTAACTGATCATCTCTTCCTAATTAGCATCAAATAAACATGAATGAACATCAGAAGGAATGTTGTTTCAAACACGGAAAGATGTCAATATACACACACATTTCAAGTTTAAGTCCACCGAGGTTAATCTTCTAACTTGGACAAAATGGCGGATTCAACGTTCTGATTGGTTAGATCGCTTGTCAATCAAACTCCCGGCGAAAAGTCAATTACAACAGCTCCATAAACTGCAGTGTGTGTCGCTGCTGGCTGCAGCAATATTGACTTTTTTTTTATTTGAAGGCAGACAGTTTGTTCAGTAAATCATGCATGATTCTGGAGGAACTGAGAATCACAATTTTTTTTGTTTAAAATAAAGATTGTGATTCTCCCACGATTCTGGACAGACAACTAAATAAAATAACATGTCATCCACTAGAGGTTCTGACAAAATGTTAATTGCTGCAGTCTATTTTTAAAAATATATATATATTAATTTGATCAACATCGACATTTATGTGTTCTGTTGCACCCCTTATCCTTAAGTGAGTGTTCACCTGCTCCACCAGTATATCTCCCAGCTTCTGGATGGTGAAGTTGCGGGAGCTGCTGGCAGCCAGGCTGTGGTTTCTCCTCTGCAGTAGTTGGCTCAGGAAACTTGAGTGAATAGACAGCAGCTGATCCAGGCAGGGAAAGATGGCATGAACTACACCCATCTCCATCAACACCTCCTCCAGCATGCCTCTGCGAAACACCCCCTCCATGATCCGCAGCGTTCGCACATGGTTCATCTCTGTCTGAATCAGCTCTGAACAACACAGAGTAAAAAGCACCTGAATACCTGTTGTTGTAATTGCTGAAACTAGATAGAAAAAATCTGCATCCTAAATCCATGCAAGAACTGGTTGACAGTGTAAATGCATCCAAAGGACTGTAAATTAAAGAAAAGTCTCACCGTATATGACGTCTTGTCTCTTAATGACATCTTTGCGTTGAGACTGAAGATAAGATGAGTCCACAGCCAGACTCCAGGAATCTGCCTCAAAATCCTTCCCATCCTTCTCCAGCTCCTCCAGCATTGATGTGTAATACATTTCTCCTGCGGAAATGTGTGTGAGAACGCAGCAAACTACAAACACATACTGGTCTGCGAATGTCTTGTCGAGCCGTACCTTCATCATTGAGGGACTCCATGGACATGGCTCTGTTCCTGAAGTTCAGAGAGTCTGTGGAGTGAGACAGAATCCGCCGCAGTCCCAGAGGAGAGTCATCATTTAGACTTCTGTGGGTAACACAATGTCTAGCAAGCGTTAGTCAATGAGGGCTTTGTAGAGGAGCTGTAAAATATAGGGCCAGTTATGGGCCTAGCACCAAAAGTATAACTATTTGAAATGTGGCACACTAATAAAACAGAGTCTTACAACTCTCTGTGGTAAATCTGAGGAAAGATGCCCATACATATTGTCATACACCAATCAGGCATAACATTATGAGTCCCCCTTTTGCTGCCAAAACAACCCTAACCCGTTGAGGATGGACTCCTCTAGACCCCTGAAGGTGTGCTGTGGGATCTGCACCAAGATGTTAGCAGCAGATCAGCAGATGGAGCCTCCATGGATCAGACTTGTTTGTTCAGCACATCCCACAGATGCTCGATTGGATTGAGATCTGGGGAATTTGGAGGCCAAGTCAACACCTCAAACTCGTTGTTGTGCTCCTCAAACCATTCCTGAACCATTTCTGCTTTGTGTCAGGAGCATTATCCTGCTGAAAGAGGCCACAGCCACCAGGGAATACCGTTTCCATGAAAGGGTGTACATGGTCTCAACAATGCTTAGGTAGGTGGTACATGTCAAAGTAACATTCACATGGATGGCAGAACCCAAGGTTTCCCAGCAGAACATTGCCCAAACATCACACTGCCTCCGCCGGCTTGCCTTCTTCCCATAGTGCATCCTGGTGCATCCTGGTTCCCCAGGTAAGCGACGCACACGCACCCGGCCATCCATGTGATGTAAAAGAAAACGTGATTCATCAGACCAGGCCACCTTGTTCCATTGCTCCGTGATCCAGTTCTGATGCTCACCGTTGGCTCTTTCGGTGGTGGACAGGGGTCAGCATGGACACCCTGGCTGATCTGCAGCTATGCAGCTCCATACGCAACAAACTGATGCACTGTGTGTTCTGACACCTTTCTATCAGAACCAGCATTAACTTCTTGAGCAATTTGAGCTACAGGAGCTCGTCTGTTGGATCGGACCACACGGGCCAGCCTTCGCTGAGCCCCGGCCGCCCATGACCCTGTCGCCGGTTCACCACTGTTCCTTCCTAGGAGCACTTTTGATAGATCCTGACCACTGCAGACCGGGAACACCCCACAAGAGCTGCAGTTTTGGAGATGCTCTGACCCAGTCGTCTAGCATCACAATTTGGTCCTTGTCAAACTCGCTCAAATCCTTACGCTTGCCCAGTTTTCCTGCTCCTAACATCAACTTTGAGGACTAAATGTTCACTTGCTGCCTAATATATCCACCCACTAACAGGTGCCGTGATGAAGAGATGATCAGTGTTATTCACTTCAGCTGTCAGTGCTCATGATGTTATGCCTGATTGATGTACATAAACGGAAGTTATCTGTCCTCAACGTGAGGTTCTTTACCCTGCGATGTTGTTGGTGGAGACGCTCTTGTTGAGGGACAGCGTGGAGCGTCCTTTGCGGGAGCCGAGGAAAGACTGTCTCAGTGTCTCTGACGGGTAAATGGCTGAACTCGGCCTCTCCTTCAGTATTGGATCTGGCAAAGGAAACACAGTACTGAATAAAACAGGTTCTTTATGACCAGATCATGTTGAACCAGCAGTGAAACACTATAACTATCAAAACGTCACATCAGATGATCAACTGTGTCTTTATAGGAGTTGCATTATTATTATTACTATTAGTATGAATTAGCAACAGGAATCGGTCATGAGGAAGAGTAAAAGAGGTGAGGAAGGACAGACAGAAACTCACTTTTGCTACGGAGGGCCACATTATGTAAGGTTGCAGTGTTCCTGACCAGCGCCAGCCTCTGTTGCTGCAGATTATTAATATGTTATATGATTTCACATGCATTTATGCACTGAAATATTTACACACATTCAACCATTTCAGAAACCAGGCAATTTAATACAATAGAAATGCAAAATATCCTAAACCTTATTCACTTATTCTGTGTTGTTCTCTCAACATTTAACTTATGTTGACAATTTAATATCCTGTCATCAATTAATCTCCCTCTTGTTGTTCCAAACCTATAAGACTTCTGTTAATCTTTAGAACACAAATAAAGATATTTTTTAATGTTATTTCATCATTTTTGTCCAACTGCAACCAAAACTTTAACACCTAAGTACAAAACAAGATCGTAAAAGTAATCCATATGAATGGAGCGGATCAATCCAACTCTTCTGAAGACTCTTGGACTTTTATTTACTGTTTAAACATTGATCAACACACAAATATAGAGCACATCAAATACTGTACACGGAAGCTCAAATCTCCACGCTTGACACATGTGAACAAACCTCATGGGTTTTCCTGCATTAAGAAAGTACAGTTCAGCTTCCATGTTTAGTTTTTGATCGCTCTATGTATGTTCAGTGATCAGTGTTTATAGTGAATAAAAGCCTAGATTAAATCTGTTCATCATATAAATCGATTGTGTCTCTTCTGAAGACTTCGATTAAACCACTCCATTCATATTGGTTTATTTTACGATCATTTTATGAATGTTCTGAAGCACCAGAGTTTTGGGTGAAATCTCTCAGGTTTCATTAATATATCCTCATTTGTGTTCTGAAGATGAACAAAAGTCTTACGGATGTGGAACGACATGAGGGAGAGGAAATGGGGTGAACTAACCCTTTATAATAATTAGGGATGCACCAATATATCGCCCGATAATCTTATTGGCAGATAAAAGCTATCATTTTCACTATCGGTCATCTGCCAATTGCTTATAAACAGCCGATGATCGGGACCGATTATATACTGTCAATCAAAAGGACGTGTCAGACTGCAACTAATACTGTGTGTGAAGAAAATGTCTCTTGTGTTGAATTTAGAGCAAGTTAATGTGGCAATAACACAGTTAAACACAGCTAGGTCAAAGCAGCTCTAGTCCAGGGTTACCTGATACACTATACATTATTTGTAGCTCATCCCATCCTATGTGTTTTGTTACTTCTGATAAGAAACAAAATCTCAGCTTTCAAATTCTGTCCACTTTATCGTGAAATTCAAACAATAAATAGCATTTGGATGCTCTCGTGACAGATCTCTCTCTCTTTTTATTTCTAGTTATAGCACGGATAAACATGAATGAACATCAGAAGGAATGTCGAAAGATTCAGTACAACTTACTGAAATGAATCATGTCTCATGTCAGTGTTTCAACCACTGAAAGATGTCCATAAAACAGCTGGAGAACAATACGTAATACGAGAGGAGCTTATTTACTGTAAATTATATGTGTGTGTTTGAATAAATTTGTCATGAAGACAAGTGTTTATGAAATCTTATGTGCAAATGAGTTTTATACAAACATTTCAGTTTTTATTTCTGAAAATAAACAGCAGTTGAATATAATAGCTTGTTGTTACATCTAGTATTATAGAAATGTGAGAGGGTGTAGCATTAGTTGGGAGAGATTTTTTTCCTTAAGAATATCAAACTGTAGATATCATTCAGCTCCATGTGTAACAATGCTGCCTTTTTACACAAAAATCTTATAAATTTCATCCCTTGTGCATCTAATTGTTGATATGCCAAATCATCTGATGGTCATACTGATGAGTTAATGAGTTAATTCTCCCCGCCCTCGTCTCTTACCTTCTGCTTCATTTTGGCGCAGTTGGCCAGTGTGTCACGACAGCGGTTGTGAATGGTCACATTGCAGGCTGGGAAGATAAAGGAAGAAGAAATAACATCACTGATTATTACCCTCATAATCTCATGACATCAAATACAAATTCAAGCAAAAGCTGACGTTTGTTTTCAATACAGCCGAGGATAAATGAACGCATGAATTCTTGTTCCTCATATCACTCTCTGTTATCTTTCCCACATAATATAATATAATAAAATAAAATCATGTGAATTCTTTTTAAAAGATTCAGATCAATATTTCATGTGCATTTGTTTATTTGTGAAGTTGGCGTGTAATCTTGCGTTCAGGGCGCTGGTTTGATCAGTGACAGCTGTAGGTTAACCCACACACTTCAATGCTTTCACACAGCTCTGGGTTGGTTTCAGACGCACATTCCCTATTTAACTATTTTATTTCATTATTTAGTTATTTTTTAAACGGATTCATTTAGCTAATAATTATTAATGATAATAATAAGTAAATAATACATTGAAACATTAGCAAATGGTCTTCAAATATTTTTTTAATCAACTAAACATTGCCTTAAATAGGTCAAGTGAAAAGTTAGCAATAAAATGAAGAGCAAAGAAACACTACACGCATGAAAAAGAAACTACAATCGTCTTTTCCTCGCTTTTGTGACGTATATCTGAATGAAATGATTGTTGTCATTTGGTAATAGCTGCATTCTCAGGCCTTGTTTTTGACATAATTTTTAATTTAATGGTGACTTTAAAGCACAAATCTATTTTGACATCAGATTTATTTGTTCTGTCTATAGCTATAATTGTTAATTTTCACAATTTTGTATTCCATCCCACATTTAAACATGGATACAGCTGTCACTCCTGAAGTTTTGTGTTGTGTACTTAGCAGCATAATTAATAAAACTTATGAAACATGTCAACATGGGTTATATCCACTCTCTTTATATTGACTGCAGCTGTCAATCACTTCAGCTCAGCGTGAGCGCACTGATTATAATGGGAGTTTTTGCAAGAAACAGTACAGAACTCAAAGAAGCTGACTGCACTGCACAAGACATGTCTTATTTATACCGTGTTGATTAAAATGAAAGTAGAGAAATTACAGCTCAGAACTGAAAACTCTGGCTTTTTGAGTCGTATTGAGTAGAACCTGACTTACACAACGCCCCTGATTGGCCACTGTGTTTATGCACTCAATAGACATGTTTATGATTGACTACAGATCTCAACAAAAGCATGTAGTACGCATTTAACCTCAGTGATCATCTCTATCTGCAGTGTATGAACTTACGGTCCAAACGCCCCTCTGAGTGCATGGGTTAAATCAAATATAAATCAATATAATAAGGTTAAATTCTGACCTCACGATTATATACTCTTACAGGGGGGGTTACCATCATGGATCATTTTTAGGATTTGTTTTAAATACATTTTGTTTTAATTTATTTAATAACAGCTCATCAACATACTTTATCACTAGAAAAAAATTAAATAACCATTTAAAATGTAAGTAATATACAATTATTTAAGACATTTCTCCTTATATATGCCCTTATTTCTGAGAGTGTAGAGAGGAACTGTTTTTATCAGAGCGTCTCGTTTGGGGCCTGCAGCGCAGAGGTGTGTGTGTGTGTGTGTGTGTGTGTTGGGTTTCAGTGGGAGTCAGTGTCATCTCTGCTCTCAACAGACCAATCTTTGTTCTGGTCAACAGCAGCACTGGGTGACATCTCTGATTCAGACAAACTAACACCTATCATCACATTTGCACACACACACTCTGTCACACACACTCATACTTGCATATGCGGTTTACAGGGACTTTCTATAGGCATGTGTTTTTAATAAAATATTCTAACTCGACTCCACAGAGTTCACACACTACACACATCAGACTACAGCCTCACTGTTTGTCAGAAAACACAAATGACGCACTATACACTGTGTTCTTATGCACTCAGCTGTGTAGTGAATGATTTTAATAAGGTTAATTAGTCATTCAGTATTGGAGTCTGATCTCTGACCTGCTGATTAAAGCTGTGACCGTCGAGAGCATGAAGTGTCCAACATTCAACACTTCGTTTCGTCCGGTAATTAAGTGATCATCCATCCGGGTATTTAAAGCACACTTTTTCACTACTTACACTATTAATACTACAAAACACATAGAAGAGTGCGCACCTACTGTTTTAAACCATTTGGTTTATATAGAAACAGGAAGTGTTCATGGTGTAATACCAAATCATTATGCAATATTTTTTAATAAGCCATGTACACAAGCACACATACACAGTTCATAACAACATCATATTTATGGCCTTTTCCCACAATGCTTCTATTCACAATTCACATAATATTAATTTTTGAAAACGTTATAGGATTAGTTCACTTTCATATAAAATTTTCCTGATAATTTACTCACCCCCATGTCATCCAAGATGTTTATGTCTTTTTTTCTTCAGTCAAAAAGAAATGAAGGTTTTTGATGAAATCATTCTAGGATTATTCTCCTTATAGTGGACTTCAATGGATGGTTGAAGGTCAAAATTACAGTTTCAGTGCAGCTTCAAAGAGCTTTAAACGATACCAGACGAGGAATAAGAGTCTTATCTAGAGAAACCTAAAAAAATACAACGGTATATGCTTTATAAACACAAATGATTGTCTTTTAAGTGCTAAGTAGAATAGGGAAAGTGTAGGACACACAGTGTAAGCTAGTGATCATTTGTGTTTATAAAGCAAATACCGTTGTATTTTTTTAGGTTTCTCTAAATAAGACTCTTTAAAGCTCTTTGAAGCTGCACTGAAACTGTCATTTTGACCTTCAACCATTTGGGCTCCAATGAAGTCCACTATAAGGAGAATAATCCTGGAATGTTTTTATCAAAAACCTTCATTTCTTTTCCACTGAAGAAAGAAAGACATGAACATCTTGGATGACATGGAGGTGAGAAAATTATCTGGAAAAGTTTATTTGAAAGTGAACTAATCCTTTAAATTAAATTCCATGAGCTCAAAAAGACAACACACACACACACACACACACACACACACACACTCTCTCTCTCCCTCGTGTTGTGTTTCTGAGGTTCAGACGGAGCCGGTCAATGATATTGAAAGTCGAACAATCGAACACACACACAATCAACATACAACCACATCTGACAAGGTCACGCACTCACTGACAGGAGTTAAAGAGGCTTGAAGCAATCTAGACAACATCTGACCTTCACTGACCGAGCCACAAGACTCTAGTCCGATCAATATGTTATTGGACCCTGATTTTCCACAATGGAGTCAGGAACTGACCTCATTTGCAGTCTTTTTAAATAAGGTTCAGAAGTGTTGTGGCTCGGTCTCAGACTCAGAAGACTCGGGATTTTATCTCAAGACTGGACACAGGAGAGAACTACTTTTCCTCATCATCCGAGCATTCGCAGTGATCATGCTGAAAATGGCCTGATAATGTCTGATTAATCATCTGATATATTAATCACGACTACAGCCACAGTTAGCCCATAATGTATGAAGTAATCACTTATAGACGTGTGTGTGTGTGTGTGTGAGTGTGAGAGTGTGTGCATGTGTTGAGTGTGTGACAGACTGTGTGTTAATCTTTCTAAATGCTCCAGATTACAGGCGGAGGGGAGGATTCTGGGTAGCAGCTGTGCACACGGCCGAAGGGGGGCAAGAAGACAACAAAAGACCTCCGTTCTGTTCAACAACAACAGCTTCAGAAGAAGGCCATCCGTGCATTATCTGCTCATGCCTTACACCAGATTAAACCACACACACACTACAATTACGACTTCCTTACACTGAAATATGACCCAGTGCCACCAAACCACGACTTTAACATCAAACCACTCAGTATTAATGCGCTCGATCACCTGTGTGTGTCTCAGCTCCCCTCCTCCATGCTATCAGCAATGATGCATTCAAACCCCCACAATGCATCACTCCTCACCACTATAATTACTCACCTGCATCTGAATAAAGATCTGCTCTGTGTCCTCAAACCCTCGGGACTCACACGACCCTTCAAGGTCAAGGTTTAGCCCATGCCAACCGCTTTACAGAGATCCTGTCATCGTTTATCAACTCCAGTGAGTTCATTCACGTCTTCTGAGGGCATGTGATCATGTCACATGATGAACAGAGCTAAAGTGGCTTTTCTCTCTCAAATCAAATCAAATCAAATCATGTGTGACGATGTCATGCCGTTGAGTTTTTCCCACACTGCTTGTTTTCTGTTTCAAAGGTTTATCAAACTACAGCGCAGCTCTCTGGTTCTGTTTCATAAGACACAAACGTTTCTCTGAAATTATCCTTCATGTGCACCTGAGTGTGAATGCTACAGTGTATTTCATGCAGTGACAGAAGAGGTCAGAGGTCAGTAGTGTGTCGTGACGAGCGAGACTCACTCGGGCAGCTGAGCGCTTCTTTGGCGGTGATGCTCTTGTTGCAGGCGGAGCAGAGAGTGGTGGCGGACACGCTGAGGGAGGTGAACAGGTGACCGTTGCTGTACCGAGACTCGCGCTCCTTCGTCTCCTTCTCCCGCGCCTTCATCCGCTCCTTCTCCTTGTTCTGCACACAGAAGTGACAGGACAACATGTCATTCATCTTTCACTATGATGAAAGTTAATATGACCACAGATCAGTGAATTCTCACAATAAACACACACACTGTGCATCAGATGATGACAAACAGAGATGAATGCAGCTCAGAATAGGGTTGCACTGGTGATTTCTGCTGTAGTCAGCTAGTTAATGACAACTCATGGTCTGCGTTAAGGTGGAAAATAATGAAATCAGGGTTTCGTCTCTTTGTCATTGATCGCTTTATTTCTAGTTTCATTGTGTTCATTTAGTTGTCCGTATCAAATTCAAATGTACTAAAGTGATCTTATATATATATATATAAAAAACATTAAATGCAAGTAAAGCGTCTACTTTCATGTTCAGGTCAAATACAAAATATATTTGTTTTCTTGGCATTTTCAAATAAGTGTTGGCTGTTATAACAAAAGGACTATTGTCTTATTGCACTAATAAGTATTTAAATAACCAGGGGACTTTTGTCCGGAAAATGCAGTTCATAAGAGGTCATTCAGTGTAACGGGTCAAGAAGCCCTTCTGAAATCATATAAAAACAGATGTGACCTCATCAAAAGGCCATGTGGTGCTGCAGAAAATGAGTTTATTGCTCTTAAATTGTTGATAATTCCACCTTTTCATGGTGTGGTAGACTGAGTTACAAAAATGCATGTCATTCAGTGAAACGCCAAAAAACACTTTTATTAGAAGCATATGTTGTGAATAATATATAAGCTGAAGAAGAAGTTTGGTCATTCATGGTGATGTTTTTATCATCAGTGTAATATAATTTCTGTTTCACCACAGTCCAAGCAAATGTTGGCAAACAGAAAGTATTCATAAATACAGCTGCGAAGAGTCATTTTTGTGGCCGAGCAAGTCAGAAACAAAGTGACCGGCTAAGCAAGCATGGCAGGAACTGTGGAATAAAATGCACATCTGTCATTTACTCAGGAATATTATTAAAACTAATTTAATGATACAGACTAATACTAAAAACCATGTAATTATGGGAACAATGGCAATATTATATCCCTTTTTGGCAAAATGTCAATCAGAGTAACAGATTTATGTACAAATGAAACAAATTATGTACAAATTCTGACCTGTACTTATATAAAATATATATAAAAACAAGTTATCATTAAAAAAAATGTAAAAATAAATATATATATATATATATATATATATATATATATATATATATATATATATATATATATATTTGAAATAGTGACAAATTGGTAAAACCTAGCGGTTTGAAGGATAGTGGTAAAGTATAATGATTTAAAAATGACAATTAATTCATTTGAGGGCTGAACTGTGATCCTTAAATGAGTCTTTTAATTTGTTATCAAATGATTCTTGTGTTAAATTTGCTTGACAATTTTTTTTTTTTTTTGGTATATAAATATTGTTACACTAAATGACATTTCAGTGGGTAAATCATGGTAAACATGTATAATGTCATTATTTTTTTGCGCCGAAAAATATAAAATTAAACAGGACACATTCTAATGCATGGGGGAAAAACTATATTTAGAGCTGTATTACACTTTTATTGTTTTGATGACTGAAATCCTTTTTTCGTCTTTGACCCAGAGATAGAAGACAAGCATCACAAGCTCTCTCTTTTCACAGGTCAGAATCTCCGACATGTTGTGAACACACTCTTCTAATGTCTGCAGTTCAGCGTGAGCTCACGGCAGCAGATCTCTTGTTCACATTATAATAAGAGGATTCGTGAACTCAGTTTGAGCAGATTCACACTATTTTAACACCTCTGATGCTGTTGAATTCAAGTGCTCAACACACGTCTGTGATTGGCTGCATTGCCATGTAGAAAATCTGCTCTCATTTCTGTTCCAGTGTGACTAATTGTTAATTAGTTTAAGTAATTCACTCACATTCTACTAAGATATTTATCTGGAGAAAAAGCAAACTTCTGTTTACCCAGACAGAATCTGTCAATATCCAGAGGAAAACATTACTGATGTTGCAAATTACCATTTGAAATAGTTTTAGAATTCAGTCTGTGAAATTAAAGCTCTAATGCATTTCTAAAGTTCAATTCTAGTTTAAAAATTCTCTTCAGAAGGCTATTCAAATTAAACTAGCATAAGTATTAGACAGTAAATTTGATTAATAAAGTATATACTTGAAATAAAAATGGTCACCTTTACAATATTATTTTTTGTTAGCAATTTAAAGCAAGTTGTATGATTATCTTCCATGGCAAACAAAAGCATACAATATGTAATGTAAAAGCTGCAATAAACTGTAATAATCTGTCAAATGTCATTAAACAACAGCATCTCTGACTCTCTTCAGCCTGAAACACATCACACAGCATGTGGGAAATGATGATGATGTGGATCATGTGGATTTGACTTGTGTGTCGTCTAGTCGTATATTTGTGTTTAAGTTAAGATGAGAAACCTGTGCTCTGAGAGAGAGAGAGAACCACACAATGAAGAATCAGTGACGGCTGCCCTTTGACCTCTCCAGCTCATCAAAAACTATAACAACATACATATTAGAAGAGCACAACATATCACGGCTGTTTAAACCAATGTGCCATCATCAAGGCGTTTCCCTTTAGGCAGGGTTTGTTAGTGGAGTAAGTGCCAGTTATAGACAGAGATCTGCTGAACAGGAAGTACACAGACACTACTTCCTCTTGAGTGGAGGAGTCTGAGCTTAAAGTCATGAAAGGGAAGTTGCGCTCATCCATTCTTCTCTATTGTGTCGTATGTCGAGTGAAACGCTTCTCAAACAAGCACAAATGTAGGGCGAGGCTTGATTTTGTCTGTGGAGAATTGATTGGATGATTGTGGTTTGCTATTGGTGGATCTCATGTGAGTGACAGGTTGCCCCGCCCTCGTCATCAGAGAAGAGAAGAGATGCTGCAAGAGGAAGATATTCAGATTCACGATTACCAGAACATGAATTTAACACAATCATGATGTGCACTGATAAATCACTTATAATCAACACTGCAATATTCCATAAAAACAAAAGAATTGTCAGTTTTGTTTTCATGGTGATTTTAAACATCAGGATCTGGACGGTGGAGGTTTATATATGAATTAAATGATGAAGAATGACAGATTGGAGATGCTGTAGGCCGACATGTCTTCTGTTTTTACAGTGTCTTTCAAAAAGAGGTGAGAACACGTGTTTGTTTCTGTGTTTTGTTTCCTGAGGGCAAACTGGAGACAGCAGGGCTGACGTCTGTGAACGAGGCCGCTGCCAAACCCAGATGATGATCATCAGATATCACCAGAAGAACAGACCTGAACATCAGCAGGTCTCTCATGATGATCTTAACAGAGACTTCTCTGATTCCATCCCGCTTCAGGATTGTGGGTAGTGTAGTTCTTTACAGCAGTTTTTGTGAATTTAAATATGTTTTTATTTTTTATTTTTTAGCAGTGTAGAAATCACAATGACAGATGAGCATATATAATCCCACTCAATCTTCAAGCCAGACGTATACATTAATGCAAAAAATAATAAAGTATAAAAGAACTTTAATGCATTAATTATGCACCTTATAATGCATACCACAGCTATAATATATTAAAATACTTATTTTACACCTTTAGAAAGTATAATGCATTAAAACACATGACAAACAACCAGCTTCAGATGTAACAAGGAATGTGCAAATGTTATAGTGCATTTTAACTTTGGTTTTTATTTATGAAAAGATATAATGCATTAAAATGTACGGTAACACTTTATAATAACTGCACGCTGTTAAGCATTAGCTAATGGTTAATTCATCACTTATAAAGCATTAATAGACATTAGTAAGTAATTTATAAATACAGCTATAATTGCTTTATTCATGATTTATAAGCATATCTAAAATGTGTTTAATAATTGTATTTTCATACTTCATTTCTGAATTAAGTATTACATTATTTACAAACCAGTTATTTAGGAGTTATCAGTAGTTCATTTAGGAAGTGTAAGTAAATGATTAATAAACTTTAATTTTATACATCTTATTATTTAGACACATAGTAATAGTTACTTAGTGTGTTAGTAAATGTTTTATTAACACATATTCCTACTGCAATTCATGATTAATTCAGGTAATTATAAAACATTTAAAAGTGGTCAGTTAACTATTTTCTAAAGTGAGGACTGTTTATGCTTTGTAAAGCTTTTATAAATGAGATTTAAAGGTTCAGGGATCTTCTGCACTGCTGTTCTCTAATGTTTTAAAGTTAGTACTGAGGTAGTTTTGACACTGTGAAATATGTGTTAACAAAGCATCTATTAACACACTAAGTAACTAATACGATATGTCTAAATAATAAGATGCATAAATGTACATTTAAATATTTTACTAATCATTTACTTACACTTCCTAAATGATCTTATGAACCACTGACAACTCCTGTGAATAATGTAATACATAATTTAGAAATGATAAATTGACCATTAATAAAGTATGAGAATACAATTATTAAACTCATTATAGATATTCTTATAAATCAAGAACAAAGCATTTATAGCTGTATTTATAAACAGCTTACTAATGTCTATTAATGTTTTATAAATGATGAATTGACTATTTACTAATGCTTAACTAATGCTTCATATACATATGCCTCTATAATCCATTATTCATTAAGTAAAGTGTTAGCGGTGTTACTATTAAGAGAGTCTGAGTTTGTGTTGATGTTATCTGTATTCTCTACACAGTTTGTTTAGATATAATGTGGTTTTATGGTTCCGTTACTTGGGAATGTCGTTGTTTCAGTGAACGAGAACAGGTCACATGTCACTGCCGTGAGCACAGGTTTGTGGTCATTAAGTGAGCTCATAGCGGGTAACCGGTCGAGCCGGTTCACAGAACGGATCTTTGTTACTAGTGAATGAAAAAAAAACAGTTTTTAGGCAGTTTATTAATCATTAACATTAGATTAACTGGTTATCAGAATAATCGTTTGTCACAGTCTGTGGAGTTACACATAGATGCGCTTGCTGTCAGGAACATCCTTTATGCCACATGGAAACACTTGTAAAAACTGGAACATTTACAGGTAGTATAGTGTAAGTGCGCTGAAGAAAACTCGCCTCGGGCACGTTAAACGTCACTCATCTGGCAGCAGGAGGATCACGATGTAGTTTGAAGCTCATCTCATGTTTAAGGCCACCATCAGCTCTGTGTCCTTCCTTCATTAGTTATCTATCAGAAGTGTGCGCAACATCAGAGAATATTGATATAAACCATACCGACCATCCTAGAGGGCAAACATGCAGTTTGAAATGGTTTGGTAGGAATACGTGTGGTGTCACAACCCATAGTGTGAACACAAACCAGTGTCAGAACATGTTCCTGCTATCAGAACCAGTCCGAATGGAAAAGATCATGGAAGTGTCTATTTATTTTTCTATCTTGAAATAAATACTAATAAACAAATATGCAGTACATTCGTATAGTTGCATGTTATTATCTGCATTCATCAGAGTTTCCTTCCTTCGTGTTGCGAGCTTCTTCCTTCTGAGAAGCACGACTGGAGACGATGAAGTTTGGTTTGCCGTTCTCTTGTGAGGTTTAGGACACATTCTTCCAAACATCTCTTTGTTTTTCAAAGGATAAAAGGGTTTGCAAAGACATGAGGGTGAATAAATGATGATTTTCCTTTAAAATCGCAGAGTTTTAGGTGAATAATAACATGGTCCAGCACTGTCAGGTATATGATCTTTCATTCATCTCACCGGCTCTCTTTGTTCTTTTCAGTCTGTCTGTCTCTTTTGTTTCTCAGTCTGAACCCCACAGATCTCTCTTTTCTCTATGAAACATTATCCTTTCAATCACACAGCTTTCCATTTCACATGCTGCTACATGTTTACTTACTGCCTTTGAAGCTTTATTAGCGTGAGAATGATGGTCGAATGTCAACAGTGCAATCAGTTCAAAACCAACATTAGCCAACATAGACCATATTAATTAAAATCGCCTGAATCTGTAAGTACAAACTCAACACAACTCCTCCTTGTGTTCGAATGATGGTTCCCCTTCAAACCGGTTTTCCCTCATAATGCCACACCTTCACTCATCAGCGATCAAACATCACCTATAAATGATAGTAATTATTAAGATTTCTCTAGTTGGAAATTGGTTAAATGCTGTTAGAGCATAAGAAACAACATTTATGAGACAATTCAGGTCAGATTTTGTTCCTGATTTGAAACACATCAGCAAGCAGTTTTTGTGATTTCAGGATGATCACATTCATGTACAGAGGAGTTGGTCTTGGATGTTGAAACAGCTGTCCGGAGGTGTCACAAATATGACCGCCGAGTACGTTTGGACACATTCTGCAGAGACTACAAGTAAAACTGAGCTTCAGTAACTAATCAAGTAGGTTCAATCAACACGTGACGATTGACAGAAAACTTTCACATTCTCCACGGGTAAATTACCAGTAAATTCCCATTTACAGATCATGTGTGATCAGGACCTTTTCAAAAATACCAGTATGAGAAGTTGTACCATTACCAATATATGATGCTGTGTGTGAACAAAGAGCAGGATGACCGGTCATCCCCATACGCCCATCACGCATAAGGAAAAACTAATGCTGTCAAATGGGACAGATAGTGAAACTAAAGATAGTGAAACTAAAGGTCATTTATTCTGATGACCAACATCACAGGGTTTACCTGTACTTTAGTACCGATGTGTGAACAGGATCTCAGCGGTGAAAAGACGGAAAGCCGTTGCTTGTGTGAGTATTTATCAGAAAAGTCAATCTGGTAATTTTACGGTAATTTTCAGGGTTTATTGTGAGGCTAATTAGTGATGACACTGAGAGAAGCGGCGTTTGAAATTCTAGGATGAGGACGATCACATCCGAGTGACATCTGAAAAGCCCTGTTCCCAACACAGAGAAGATGAAGTGCAGAACCACATCATCAGAAGATCGGTGGCTGGATCCATTGTGAATGGTGAAGTGTGAATTGTGTCATTATTTTGAACACTAGCTCACCCGAAATAAACACTGTCATCATTTCCTCTCCTTCGTGTCATTCTAAACATGTCTTTCGCTCATCTTCAGAACACAAATGAAGATATTTTGATGAAATCTGAGGGATTTCTGTCCCTCCATTTAAAGTGTTTTCATCCCAAACTCTGACGCTTCAAAACGTTCATAAAGAGATGGTGAAATAAAAAGTCTTTGAGTTTTTGTGCAAGCACTTATATGACGAATTCATAACGACACCCCCTTAAAGGATTAGTTCACTTTCAATTTAAAATTTCCTGATAATTTACTCACCCACATGTCATCCAAGATGTTCATGTCTTTCTTTCTTCAGTGGAAAAGAAATGAAGGTTTTTGATGAAATCATTCTAGTATTATTCTCCTTATAGTGGACTTCAATGGATGGTTGAAGGTCAAAATTACAGTTTCAGTGCAGCTTCAAAGAGCTTTAAACGATACCAGACGAGGAATAAGAGTCTTATTTAGAGAAACGATCGGCCATTTTCTAAGAAAATACAACTGTATATGCTTTATAAACACAAATAACCACCTTCCAAGTGCTTCCGCTTTCCGTATTCTTCAAGAAAGCTTATGCTGTATGTCCTATACTTTCCCTATTCTACATACAAAAAATAAACTGGCGTCACGTTCACCAGTTCCTTTTTATCCTGGAATGGTTTCATCAAAAACCTTAATTTCTTTTTGACTGAAGAAAGAAAGACATGAACATCTTGGATGACATGGGGGTGAGTAAATTATCAGGAAATTTTATTTGAAAGTGAACTAATCCTTTAAGGAAAGTGACCAATTCATCGTGTTTAGACACCGGTCAGCTGTCCACACGTTTGGAAGTGACTCAGATCGGATGTGACTTTTGCATTTTCTTCTGTTTACACGTGCATCAATATCCAATCTGTGTGCGGTGCGAGTCCAAAGTCAGATTTTTTGACGAGACCAGGATGATGTTGGCGAGCCATCCGTAGACACTCCCACGGGCAGAGCGGCTGATCCCAAAGGAAAATGCGGCAATCTCCAACATCCAACTGGGAGCAGGAACCTCACCGAGTTCAGCTTCTCTTCTTCACCTTTCCACCATTCGCTGACCTCAACCCATCATCTGCTTTCCCATTCACTCCCATGAATTCTGTCATCGCTTCTGCTTACCTTTGTGTCCAATAAAGACAAAAATCCCTGCAACATCTGCTTTATTTCATAGACTGAAACTTGGTCTAACAACAATCAAATGAAGGAAAACTGATGCAGTTCCACAAAGCAAAGGTCAGGACTGTTTTGTGAGGTGAACTTAACATGCCATACACCAACATGAAGATGAATCATCATATACAGGCTATTGAAAAAGGGAACTAACCGCGTCACTTCTTTAAAAATAAAAATGCCAAAAAGGCAAAAACTAACACTCAACTGGACATGTGTGAATATAAACTGGTTTACAGGAAAATGTGTGACATGCAGACTTTACACAGCGTATATAAGAACAAAGACGGGATGATACTGTGAGAAGGAAGGACAAAGAGAGATGCGGTAAAATAATAAAACGCGTGCCCGCGCGTCAATCAAACGCGACAAATGTAACTTTTGCGCTTTGTGAACGCGCGCGATGAAGCCGTAGTGAAAGCCGTGTAACATGCAGTAAGAGCAGCAGTGAATGCCGTGTAATGTGCTGCAGTGTCTGTCTTCTGTCCCTCCCCCATTGATTCCCTTCAGTGCCCGAGACAACGTGTTCATGCTGCCGCACAATGGACCCGTGCAGTCGAGTACAGAGACACGTATATACACTCGTCAACTACACACAGACAGGACTGTATGAGCACAGGAAATCCTATATATATCTTCACTTGACCAAATAAAGGAAGCAGAGCAGCAGAACCACTGGCCAGAGACGTTCATCAATGCATTTGTTCAATAATGTCACTGTGTTCTTATATATACGTGCTTTAACAATAATGCTTGAGTAAAGAACAAAAATAGCTATATAATTCATGCATAAGATAGCGTTTATAACTCACCTTTATGTTAACGTCCTTCATTCTTTCCTGGCGTGCTTTCGGTAACGGGTCCGAGGCTCGGGACATCGCGGAAAAATGAAAACTTCACCAACAAGAGTCGGACTGTATATAAATCCAGTTGTTTGAACCTTATCCAGAGAATAAGCATCCAGTGCGTGAAGAAATATCAAGAATAAATGCATGTACCTTACAGCTCCATTTGGTCTCACGTGAACTGTGTGTTTAATAAGATGCACTGGGTTTTTTTTTTTTTTTTTTCTTCTTCTTTCACAGGAAACTCCACATCCTTCATGAGATACTGACCCTAAGCAGACTTTCAACCAATAGCAGTCGTGCATTTCTCTGACTGACAGCCGATTGACCAATCAGAGTGACCGACCCCGCCCATCACAGCTGCTGCTACAGTAGACTACAGCAGGACGCGCCACATGGTGTGTGTGTGTGTGTGTGTGTGTGTGTGTGTGTGTATAGGGAAATCCTGACCTGAACAAACACTCAAACATAAATGTGAGACTGAGCACTATACAGTTCTGAGCATTAATGCATGTATATTATGCTGTACAACTAAACTGAAACTCGTTCATTAAAATTGCATTTCAAATATTTCATGCTAAATCAACCCGATGCTTTTTTGTTGTTGTAAAAAAGTGCTTTTTAATAAGATCTACATTTATTGATTTGATTGTAAATATGAGTAATTCAACTCATTAGATCCACCTCAATGTAGGCTATATAACAATAAATATATAGTTGCACAATACTTGTTAAACAAGTAAAACACTAGAATCTCAGTGAGGTTTATTGAATAATTAAACTGTTGAGAAGGGAAAAAGGTAACGTTGACTCAGTATCTAGACAGCGCACGTATTAATAGTAATAAACGTTGGTAAATTTGTTCAGCCAGTAGCAGACACACATACATGATATTGGTGGACTCAATATGAGCTGCTTGGTAAATTACCTGCTTCAGTTTACTTTAGTGAACTGACTAATGGAAGAAATGGTGACAGAGAGGCTTCAGTCTACATCATTACCTGTGAAGATAAACTAGTAACCTATATGTATGTTAATGTGTTGTTTCTTTGTTTATGTTGTCTTGTTCTGTCGTTTATGCAAGGCTGTTTGTGCCAAAAAGTGTTGACTGATTTCTATAATACATGTGTCTATGTTTACTGTTACTCCCGTCGTCCTCCCTGCCATGCGTTCAGCTCAGCTTTATGTATGTTTTTTTTCAGATCTTTCGATCTAATACACAAAATAAGCTCACGCAGTTTATATATGAACCCGAAAGGAGACGACAGAGAAACACACAGAGAGCATCAGCTTTCATTTCTGCTCTGATAGTCACAATACCAGCCGACCGCTGTGACTGTGTGATAGAAATCAGGAATGATGGAGAACATTGTGCTTGGTACATTTTTCATCTTCAAACCAAACTTGGGTCTTCAGCTGATAAAGTTTAAAGCCCATCTGGCTAGAGCGCTTCTCATGATGTTAGGTCAGTAGGTTGAGAGTAGAGGGTCTGTTTGAACACATTCGACCACGTGAGTGTTTATACTACAAAGCAATCCGGTCAAATGTGTTTTCAACTACCTCTGGAAGCGGTTGAAAGTGGACAAGCTCAAAACTTTTTTCACCTGTATTTAGTGCTGTCCACTTGTGATCCGATTGACCAAAACGCATCTTAAAAGGATTAGTCCACTTTTAAAAAAAACTTTTCCTGATAATTTACTCACTCCCATGTCATCCAAGATGTCCATGTCTTTCTTTCTTCAGTCGAAAAGAAATTATCATTTTCAGGGTGTAAACATAGTTGACACATCCGAGCTAATACAAATTGTCAAGTACAATTATTACAAATACATTATTACAAGGAGAAAGAGAAAAAAATAAAACGCAAAGAAAAATTAAATAAATAAAATATGTATATAAAAACATCACCGTTGGGTTATTCAGTTCTTCCATATTCCCATCGCTAATAGATGTCTCTCTCCAGCCCCAAGATAGATAAAGAAAGGGTCCCATACTTCATAGAATTTAAAAGGTTTGTCTTTTAATGCTGTTGAAAAAGCTTCATATCGAATAAGACCTTTGAATGTGTTAATCCACTGTGCAATTGACGGGATTTGTTCTGTTATCCAGTATACGCACTTGTGGGCACAGTGGAGTAAAATTTGAAGAAGGTGGGTCCTTGGAAGGGATCGAGATGAACTAAGTTTATTTAATTGTTCCTCCATTGGGGATACTCAGAGGCCACTTGAATAGATTTTTTTGTTATGAAGCTGCGTATCTGATGGTATATCAAGAAGAACTTCTTATTGAGATCATATTTTGCAGTGAATTGTTCAAAGGTCATTAGCTGATTATTCTCCATCAGATCTCCTATGACATTTATTCCTTTGTTTCTCAAATGTATTAGGCCGTCATTCATCCCCGGGGGAAACCAGTGTTGTTATGTGAAAGGTGGGAGTCGAGACCTTCTGTTTTGCGGACTGATCTCCATATTTTAATCATATTCTTAAGAATAAAATTATCTTTAATTAGATTTCGCTGTTTTTTGGGCGAAAGATATAGTAAGTTCCGTAGAGGAATTGGCCCGAGAGTAATGTCTTCTGCACTGATCCAAGTTGAGTTTGGATTGTTTAAGTGCCATTCCAGTATAAAACAAAGATGGGCAGAAAGCTGATATAGTTTAATGTCCGGGACCACTACCTCCACATCTGCTTAATAGTGTTAAGAAGCTATATCTCAGTCATTTTTTCCACCAGATAAAGGAAATAATGAAGCCAAGTAACTGTTTTAGTGCTTTGTTAGGAATGAGAACTGGTAGCATTTGAAGTGGTTATAGAAGGCGGGGTAAAATATTCATTTTAACGTGATGAACACGGCCTAATAGGGATAGGGGAAGATTACACCATCTATCTAGGTCTGATCTAATATTCTTAAAGATAGGGGCAAAACTGCTTTTATATAGACTTTCCAAATTCGGCATAATCTTTATACCCAAATAGACAAAGCCCGCCAGAGACCATTTAAATGGGTGAGAAATTGTGGGGTCGTGGGAGTGCGATTTACTTAACGGCATTGCTTCTGATTTTAAAAGATTTATTTTATATCCCGAGAAGGAGCCAAAATTGGAAATAGTATCAATTAGATATGGAATTGATAGTTATAAAGAGTGGATGTAAATTAAGATCACACTTTATGCCGATGTTATTTTTTTACGTTCTCTTTTCTAGTCTGAGCCCTTCAATAGATGGGTCGTCTCTAATGGCCGCAGCCATCAGTTCAATAGCCAGCGCAAACAGCAGTGGTGACATTGGGCATCCGTGCCTAGTACCACGCTCTAATGTAATTTCAGGGGATTTACGACCATTAGTAATAACTCTCGCTCTGGGGGAGAAGTAAAGAATCCTTACCCATTTAATAAATACATCACCCAAGTTAAATTTAGAAAGCACTGAGAATAAATAAGGCCATTTGACCCTGTTGAATTCCTTCTCAGTGTCCGACTAACCCAGAATTTGTGTGCTGATTTGAATACTGAATTATATTAAGAAGTCTTCTAACATTATGAGCCGACGATCTGCCTTTAACAAAGGCCTGTCTGGTCAGGATTAATTATTGTGGGGAGAATTGATTTAAGCCGGATGGCTAATATCTTTGCTGAAATTTTTGTATCCACATTAAGCAGAGAGATAGGGTGATACGATCCACACTCCTCAAGGCATTTGCCTTTTTTTTGGAAAAACACAAATGTTGGCTTCTGTCATGGAGCCAGAAAGCTTATTAGAATCAAATGAATATTGTATCATTTCATGCATTAGACTCGCTAACTCCTTTTTAAATCTCTGAAAATATTCCACTATAAACCCTTCGGGCCCTGGTGCTTTTCCTTTGGGGAGACTATTAATACAATTCAAAATGTTAATTTTGAGTTCAGTTTGTTTGTTTAACGTCTGTCTTTGCTCCTCAGTTAATTCCCATAAATTTAAGTTTGCAAGGAATTTATTCATATTATAAATTTATTCACATTATACAGCCTCTTATAAAATGCCCAAAAGATTTTGTTAACTGCTTTGTTATCGTAATGGCACCTGCCATCTTTATCTTTGATACTGGATTTGACCTGCACTTGAGACCGAATCCTCAATAAGTTTGCTAGATATTTGTTAAATATAGATATTATCTAGATATTTATTAGCGAATTCATACATCTGCTGTCTAGCAAAGAATGCAGATTTTTCAGCTTTATTAGTGAGAATTGCTTCAAGAGAGGTTTTAAGTGTTTCCATCTCAGCCAGGATTACATCTGAGGGATGCGCATTATATTTTGTTTGTAAATCATGGAGGATCATTTCTAATTTTCTCTGGTCTGCCAGCTGCTATTTTTTTTTTTTTTGGTTGGATACATAGGAGATAATTAATCCCCTAATGTAAGCTTTTGCATTGTCCCAAAGCAAATTGGCAGACATGTCTGGAGCTTTATTGTCCATAAGAAATAGTTTAACTTGCTCTTTAAGGAAAGATTCAAAATTTGGGTCATGAACGAGTCATGTTTGAATTTCCAAGAAGCTGGGTAAAATATTTGGTTGGATAGGCTAACAAAAAACCTAAGAAAAACAGGAGCGTGATCCGAGATCTATTACATTTTGAGAGAGAAAAAGTAGTCTATTCTGCTTCCAGTTTTATGGACTCCAGGAAAAAAAAAAAAAAGTGTATTCTCTGTCTCGCCAAACATCTACCAGGCCAAATTCTTCACGTTTCATACAGAGCTCATGCTCTGCTGGAAGGCCTATCATTAGATGGTAGAGATTTATCTAACTTTGGTAGCAGTGTCCAGTTAAAATCACCAGAAATTATACTGTGTTCACACTGCCATTCAGAAAACTTAGAAAAAACCTGGGTAATTAATTTGTTAGATTGTATAGGGGGTATATAAACATTCATAAGAGTAATGGGTTGTTCAGCTAGTGTAGCTTTAAGAAGGATAAACTGTCCTGATTTATCAGAGTATGTATTAATATCTGACAGTGGTATACATTTGTTTAAAAAAAAAAAAAAAAAAAATGACCCCTACTTTCACTGGTGAATGACGAACCATATACTTGCCCCACCCAGTCTCTCTTTAATTTGATGTGCTCACTGTCTGTTAGGTGCATCTCCTGCAGAAATGCAATATGAATTTTTGTTTTTTTTTAAATAGTTTAGAATCTTTTTACTGGATTTTTACATTCCAGCTACATATGTTAAGTATTAATTTATTCATTGACATAACCAAGGAGTAGTATGTTTAAATCTGTAAAAAACATGAACGGTGTACCCATAGAAATTGAATGAACGGTGATGCCTGTAACGGATGGACAAGGATGAGGCCAGGGCGAATCCAAGTGCACACACAAATTTAATAAAAGTCAAATAACAGATAATTCAGACTGTAAAACAGACAAATAGTCCACATGAGCAGAAGACACAAAGAAAACAAAACTTTCTGGATTCGAAGCAGTGCACTATGAAAGCATAGATTATGGGAATATTAACTGGAGAGTAGGGTATGGAAAGAGCAGCACAAAAGTGGAAGATTGAAGACCTTTGAGCTCTTTAGGCCATTTCTCTGCAAAGTTTCAGATTCCTCCTGATAGAAAAAAGAAATGCTGTTCCAAGAACTGCACAGTTTTGATCAGAAACGTAAATTGGATCTGCATCTTTCGTCTAGCGAAACAATGTCATTCAACTTATCTACTGATTTTGATAGATCTAGTAATCCAGAAAAAAACGAGCGACCTTGAGGAACGCATTCTCATGGCAAAATTGAAATGACATAGCAGAGACAGAATATCCCTCTTTGATAGGGTGGTTGAATGAAAGAAGGAATTAATCAATTCTCTGATGCACTGTAATTTCTCAGGAGGGAGAGATGCTTGCATGTGGATGGAGTCTAGTGTTATTCCTAAAAAAAAAAAAAAAAAAAAATCCACAACCTGACTAGGAAATTTGGATTATTCCTTGGATAAGGGAATGCCGACTTTTGAAAAAGTCTCTACCAAGTTGATGCAACAGGATGGATTAGAGTTAGGGTAATTGATGACCCAAAAAAAATCATCCAGTAAATGCAGAATGAAAGGAACGCCTCCGAGAAGGTGTCGAAAATGCTTGGGCTGCTCTTGCATCCGAAGGTGACGATTACTGAAAAATAGAAATTGTTGCGCCAACTAACTCCAAAGAGATGCCACTGAGATGGGTGCAAAGGTAATATTTTGAATGCATCCGTATCCTTTATTAACTTCTTTTGCCAGAAGTTGATCAACAACCTGGGATTCTTTTTTAGCGGATTGAAGATTGGGACAGCTGAAAGAGAAGGAAGATAGGAAAGACCTGCTGAAAAACCATAGATTAGTCCCATTAACAGGTAAGACACGATACAACTATTTGGATGCTTTGTAGGAGCTTTGGAGAGCTCTTGGACATTGACAGGAGTTTTATTTCTTTATGAAGTGTGTGCGACGTGGGCATGCAAATTTCGGGTGGCTGTTCCCGCAGTAACTGCAAAAGGAACACAGAGCTCTGTGACAAGTGAAATGTCTACTAATAAGCGCCAAATCGATGATGGACCAGTTGGATGTACATGGCCGCTTTAGCATAAAATAACTTATGATATTCATAGAATAAGGTACCTACGTGAGACAAAAATAATGGGTCTGAATACACCAAAAACACCAAAACAATACACCAAAAACAATGTTAAATTCGGCATAGTTAAGCTCCTTGATATCCTGGGATCATTGTCTTTTAAAACAACGGCAATGTCCCCACAGTCGTCTCCGGGACAAGATGTAGAAGAACAACGCTTGAGCTTCCAATGCTTGGACCCTTTCATTCAAGGTGTGCTTTCTGAGATGGATGAAAATCAGACTCTGTTGCGCAGGGTTTTGATTAGAGTGATGTGGCTTGGCTTTCTTCGGAGGTGAAGGAGTGTTGTCGCTAGAGATGTTTTTTCTCTTTGCCGAGGCTTTCCGACCCGTGACACAAGGAGGAGGAACTGTGTCAGGTAAATGGAGATCTGGTCCTGGTTACATTCGATAAAGAACTGGAAAAGTTGTTCATGGCTGAGGTCAGGAGGGAATTGAAACTGTACAGAGTGGATAACATTTTTTTCTTTGGGCCATTTGTTGATGCTGACAGTCTTGACTGCTAACTGGGAGCTGTGCCTGGGAGGAAGCCCACAATCATGCTCATCCAGGGGAGTTTCTTCCAGAGTTTTTTCATAGAACAGGGGATCTTTGATAATATCTGGGCTGTCCATAGATATTAGACGCAAGAGATGAACTGAAAATATGACCGGTAATCCATATTCAGAGACTATAGATATGAGCTCTTTTCACAAATGGAATTGATTATACCTCATTCAGCCATTGTAATGGAAAAACTTAGAAGATAAAGTTGAATAACAGTCAATGTTTACTGCAGCAGATGTAAATAGGAATAAACAGGTAAATGAGTCTTTGATAGAACAGTTCAGAAAGATGATAGAATGGCACCGGGTTCACCGTTTTGTAGGTCAAGTGAAGATTGTGGACATGGAGAACCAGGGATGAGCACACACCTCATTAAGAACCAGACAGGTATCCAGGGAAGTAGTATACAAATAGGGAATGTACACGAGGAGGAGAATGGAAACACATGGAGAACAGGAACTTGGAGTAATCATAGGGGATTCTTTGCTAGAACGTGGAATACATGTAAACAGTCCTTCTCTAACCGAGAACATAACAAAGACTAAGCTCGAGGTGTGTGCTTTTATGGTGTGGAGATGACAAGGGTGATTGCTGGCAGGTGCAGGTGATTGTGGAGTGTTTGCAGGTGGAAGCCAGGGATGATGATGAGAAATATAGTGCAGAGGTGACAGGTGAATCGTGACACCCATATGCACAGAAATCCCTTCTCTCCATGGCTATGACTACACACACACACATAACAATTATATTAAACCATTTATATGAATATATGTAAGTGTGCAGCAGTCTGCAGTGACGCTCAGATGTGTCAGTATTTTCTGCTGATTAGTAATCACACTTTGCCTTTCACTTCATAGCTTTCTCTCTTAAACTGTAAATGTTTGTCAAATTTGGGCTGAAAATGAAAATCAGATTAACGTCTAAACATGACATTTGTTTGAGGTCAAACTCCAACTTTGGGTTGATGTCAAATTTTGGTTGAAAATGAAAATCGGGTTGACGTCTAAACACGACATTTGTTTGACGTCACGCATGACATCAGACATTTATCAAACCAATATGACACTGACATGAGACATTTGGAAGATGTTTCATCACTTACTATCCCAATTGAAAACCAACAAAAAAATCTATGCATATTGATGTAATAAGTTTTGGTAATAAAAATAAAAAAGTTTGTTTATTTGCAACCTTAATTCTAGGCACTAATCTTTCTTAATAGTACTGACTACTGAGTAGTGCTGGCTAATAATATAATAATAATAATAATAATAATAATAAATATATGGTTCATTGATCTGTACTTTTTACTTTTAATACTTAAGTACATTAAAATCAAGTTCTTTTGCACTTTTACTCAAGTAAAACTGAAAATGAGTACTTTTACTGGAGTCACCTTCAAGTCTCAAGTAAGTCCCAAGTATTTTTTTCTTGGGCAAGTCAAGTCAAGTCAAGTCACAAGCTATGTCAAGTCCAAGTCAAGTCACCTTATTATTGCAATTTTACCTGCAGAATCTGATCTTAATAAAGTGAAAAGACAAGATATAAGTAACTGTCAGTAAATTAAAATAATTTGGATTTGCATTGTAAATACTCATGTTCAGTAAAATACATCATGGAATCTAACAAAATTGTAACTTCATAAAATTATTTATTTTTCACTTCTGCCAACAGTGTTTGAAATGTTTTAAATTTTCAACATTGAGTCCATAAAACAAATAACAGCTTAACATCCAACAGACTCCTCTCTGAACACCTCCCTCTCTCTCTCTCAAACACAGTTTACAGACAACATTAAACTTTGTTACATTTCTCCTCTCACACACTCAAATTCAAATTCAATTTTCTTTATTGGCATGACATATTTAGGTACATATTGCCAAATGACAAAAAAACTATTTTTTTTCAGGCTGGGTCAATCTAGTGCGCATGCGCACACCTAAATGCACGTCTCTTCGGAGGCGCGAGTCTGACTGTTTCTATAGAAACCGGTAATTCTAACGGCCGCTGAAGTGGCGCGATGACTTTACCAGTCGGCGATTGGCTCTTGGCTTTAGAAGGCGGGATTTATTCCGCCATATTGCGCGTTACACTTTCTCCCATTCAAAACAACACGAGTGACACGTCTTGTGTTATTCTATAGTCTTTGCTTCTAAGGCCCAGTCATGGTAGCCTGGTAATACCAGACTCTGCTACTTCACTTTGCTTCGTAGACAGAGTCTGGAATGGCATAATAGAGAAGTGTTTTCTCTCTCGCCAGGGGGCGCTTGTCTGAAGTTTAAAATCATTGGTTACCCGTAAGCCAATCAGATACGTTTAGTTATGACGTATGTTATGTGCCTGTACAGCCGCATCGAAGCACAGACATCATGCATCGAACTCAAATCTATGATTGAACTTCCACTGTAAACCTGTTGTAAACACATGATAAAACAAATGTTTATCAAACACTCTTCTTGTTCTGGCTTCAGTTTGAAAAAGAGTTGAATGTTCTCCATAACAGAGCGAATTGCATCCCGTGTCTCGTTTCCCATTTCCGCGGTCGTTACGGTTTTCGATTTCTCTAACCTACTATGTAAAACTCGGCGCTTAGCATCTACGTCACGGCTCTCAGCCCGCCCTCTGTTCGTTGATTGGCCCGGCTGTTTCCAGACCGGTGGTAAACAGAAAGCTCTGACGCTGTCTCAGACTGAGTACAGAAGCGAAATGAAATTGAGCGGAAGTAGGAAGTCTGACGTAGTCAGGCTACAGTCATGGCAGTATTTAGTTAAAATGTCTAGGTGGTTCTGGAGACGTTCCGCCGTTTTAGACAGAATTAGTAAGTCGTCTGCATACAGTAATTTGACTTCTGTGTCAAATAGTTGTAGTCCTGGACTCTCTGATTGGTCCAGTAGATCTGCCAATTCATTAATATAAATGCTAAATAAAGTTGGGCTGAGGCAGCAGCCTTGTCTGACCCCTCGCTCTTGGGAAAAATATTCTGTTCTCTGTTGACCTATTTTTACTGCACATTTATTTTGGTTATACATGTTTTTAATTAAGTTGTATATTTTGCCCCCAATACCACTTTGAATGATTTTATAAAACAATCCTTTATGCCAAATGGAGTCAAAAGCTTTCTTGAAATCTACAAAGCATGCAAATATTTTTCCATCTTTCTTTTGGTGTACATGTTACATTAATGTGTGTAGTGTGTGAATATGATCAGTGGTTCGATGTTTGGGGACGAAGCCAATTTGAGATTTGCTGATGACATTGTGCTGCTTTAAGAAAAATGAAATCCGAAATTACTGGTTACACAGATTCCTCTGTAGTTATTAGGGTCTGTTTTGTCTCCACTTTTAAAGATGGGAGAAATTAGCCCTGTATTCCAGACCTCTGGAAAAACACCTGAACTCAGAATCAAGTTAAAGAGTTTGAGCAATGCATTCTGAAGTTCAGGAGAGCTGTTTTTTAGCATCTCATTTTTTATTTTGTCAGGGACACAGGATTTATTAGATTTGAGAGATTTCAGCTTTCCACTAAGTTCTTGTTGGGTTATTGGATAATCTAGTGGATTTTGGTTGTTTTTGATGCATGACTCAAGAGCGTTCAATTTTTCAAGGACTTTTAATTGGTTGGGATTATTTAAAGGGTCAGTTTGATGGCTATAGAGGTTCTCGAAATAATCTTTCCAAATTTGACCATCTTGTATGGCTGGTTCTTGTGGCTTTGTAGTGTTCAAACTGTTCCACATGCTCCAGAACTGGCCCTGATCAACTGTGTTTTGAAGCGTGTTGTTATAATAATCCAGTTTCTTCTGTCTCAGTGTGTTTTTGTATTGTTTCAGAAGTTCTGAGTGTTTTAAGAGCAACTCAGTGTTGACTGGATCTTTGTGATTTTGATTTGAAATGAATCGTAGCTCTTTTCTAATTGTTTTACGGTCATTTTTCAGAAAGTTTTTGTTTAGTGCTTTTTTTGTGTTTACATGGTGTCATTTTATTTAAATGAGCTTTTTTTTGTTATATTTTCAAAAATGTCATTAATATGTTTAATTGCTAAGTCAATTCCCTTCCGATTAATATCAAATGTTGAATTGCCTAACAATGTTATGGAATTGACTATTTCATTTGAGTTTATCACGTTGATATATGTTTCAGCAGTGCTTTGAGTCCATGTATATGATGTGTTAAGTTTATATAGATGGCCTATAATTGGCTTTTATGTATTTCTCTTGATTTGATGTTTTCACCCTTAATGGAAACAATCTGGCTGTGATCAGACAAGGGTGACTGAGCTTTGATGGTAAATGCACTGAAATAGGAGGGGATTATATTTGATATGAAATAATCTACATCACTGTTCCCAAGATTTGAGCCATAGGTAAAGTGTCCACAGGAATCTTCTTTGATTCTACCATTCAGGATATAAAGGGCTAAAGTTTGACAAAGGTGAGCTATCTCCTTCCCATGTCTATTAACTCCAGTATCCTGGTTATTTCTTCTAGGTAGGGTATTAAAGAGGTCTTGGGGTATTTGTGTGAACAGATGTTTATCTCCTGAATTATCAATGTAATCTGGTTCTAAACCAGTTCGAGCATTTAAATCTCCACATAGTGAAATTTTCCCCTGAGTTTGATATTGATAAATTTCTCCTTGTAAAGTGTGAAATATTTCATCGTCATAGTATGGAGAATCTGATGGAGGAATATAAATTGCACAGATAAAAAGGTCTTTATCCAGAATTCCAAAGTTTTTATCCAATTTTAACCATATGTGGTTTTTGCTTTGCTGTACTGGTGATGTAAAAGGAGCAAGATAATTTTTTATCCATATAACTAAACCTCCAGAATCTCTGATACGATGTATTGAGTTGAGTTTCCATGAGGGCACTATGATTTCAGAGTAACCTGCAGGACACTGAGTGACACATCTGATCTACACCATGTTTCAATTAGAACTAATATGTCAACGACATATTATAATATGTCTCTCTCACTCTCTCTCTCTCTCTCTCTCTCTCTCACATACACACACACACACTCAGAGTATATCAATAAGTCATTACCTCTTTTACAAGGTATTGCACAATATAAGGTACGAGAGGGCATGACTGATGATAGTGTCGTGATCCAGTCATAATGACAACGCTATTCTCAGCCTGCGCTCCAGCTGAGTAATCAACTTTATTTTTAAAAATAATTTATATATTTTATATTCAAACTGAAAACATGATGTGATTAACACTCAAGTCATTCAAGTCATCATGTCTCAAGTCAAGTCCAGAGTCTTTAAAGGGATAGTTCACTTTTAAATAAACTTTTCCTGATAATTTACTCACCCCCATGTCATCCAAGATGTTCATGTCTTTCTTTCTTCAGTTGAAAAGAAAAAGTTTTTGATGAAAAAATTCCAGGATTTTTCTCCTTATGGACTTGAATGGGCACCAAATGATTGAAGGTCAAAATTAGTTTCACTGCAGCTTCAAATTGTTCTACACGATCCCAGATGAGAAATAGGGTCTTATCTAGTGAAACCATCACTCATTTTCAGAATTGAAAATTATATAAGTTTTAACCTTAAATGCTCATCTTGAACTAGCTTTCTTCTTCTTCTCTATTTGAATTCCAGCAGTGTAGACGCTGCTAAGTGTATTACTGCCCTCCACAGGTCAAAGTTTGAACTAATTTTTATATGCAATATGCTAGTTCAATAGTATATAACAATTAGTTCAAACTTTGGCCTGTGGAGGGCAGTAATACACTTTCTACACTGCTGGAATTCAAATAAAGAAGAAGAGAGCTAGTTCAAGATGAGCATTTAAGGTTAAAACTTATATAATTTTCAATTCTGAAAATGAGTGATGGTTTCTCTAGATAAGACCCTTATTTCTCATCTGGGATTGTTCTGAACAATTTGAAGCTGCAGTGAAACTAATTTTGACCTTCAACTGTTTGGTGCCCATTGAAGTCTACTATAAGGAGAAAAATCCTGGAATGTTTTCATCAAAAACTTTAATTTCTTTTCGACTGAAGAAAGAAAGACATGGACATCTTGGATGACATGGGGGTGAGTAAATTATCTGGAAAAGTTTATTTAAAAGTGAACTAATCCTTTAACTTCCAAGTCAAGTCTCCAGTATTTTATTTTTTGTCAAGTCACAAGTCATAAAAATAGCGACTCGTGTCGACTCGAGTCCAAGTCACAAGTCCCCATGTCTGCAACCTTGTACTTTTATGTATTTTACATGTATAATACATTCTGCACGATGAAGCCTGCCTGCGTTTACACAAAACTAAAATGGCTGTTTTTTCATAGTAAATTTTGCAATAACACCCTGTACTCTCAAATTTATGTCATATTTTGCTATCAATTCTGGAGACTTTTGTCTGGCCCTAAAAGTTTATTGTGGCTGTATACACTTGGTCTCCTGTGACCAGGTTAGCAGACAGCTGGTATGATTTAATCAGGTGTGAGGAAATCCTTTCTCTACACAACAGTGAACAGTAATGCAATCTCGACATAAGATGCAGATCACTGCTCAAGTTTCTACTATAATGTGTGTTTCAGTGGACTTCCTTAAGCTGAAATTACTCTACTGAGAATTAAAGTGGCATGAAGCATGAAAGGGAAGTTGCGCTGGTCTGTTCTTCCCTAATGTGTCGCATGAATGAAACGCTTCTTGAACAAGAAAAAATGTAGGGCGGGGCTTGATTTTGTTTGTGGGGAATTGATTGGATGGTTGTGACAGGTTGCCCCGCCCTCATAATCAGAGAAGAGAAGAAATAAAGCTGACAGAGGGAGGGGAAGTTATTCTGATTCAAGATTATGAGGAACATGAATTTAACACAATAATGATGTTAATAAAAAAAAAATACTGTACTTTTTCTAAATTGCGTGCATCATAATTTTTAATTTATATTATGATTGTAAACAGCTGAAGGTTTTCTGTTGTATAATCCCTGTATAAAAACAGCAGAAGTGGAGTGTGTCCATTCAGACAGCGTAGTAAACATTCGCGTGAGGTTTCATCGCCCCACCCCGCTGAATAACACAGAGCTTCAGAGAAGCAGGAAGTGCTGGTGGATCATCATCCGAACCACATGCTGCTGAAACACACAAACACAGCCCACAACATTTTATTTTGCGCCGATGAGGATTTTCTGATGAACTGCTGAGGCGAGCAGCCGAAAACTGCAATCTACACATCGCGTGGACGCGTCTGGGCAAACAAGTACGTGTGTGTGTGTGTGTGTGTGTGTGTGTGTGTGTGTGTATGTGTGTGTGCGCGCGCGTCAAATCACGACATCGTATTTGCCTTTGCTCGAGTCCAGCTGTATCAGAGCTCCGTGTGTTCCTCGCTGGTCAGATGGTGTAGTTCTGTCTGTCAGGACTGGACTCATGTATTAACCCGTCAGGTTTGGTCACTCCAGGTGTGATGCTGTCGTTCACTGTCGCTGTTACTCGACACATTGTCACCGCGCGACGTTCACGAGTTTTTGTTTCTCCGTGTCGCCAGAGGCCCGATTTGAGGCAGAAATAGCCTATCTAGGTGAGGTCACTGTTCATTTGCATAAACTATATACAGAAGAAACCCGTGCTTCACATGCTGAAAGTAATGTTTAGTGATGACAGATACTAACAGGAAGGTTTTTCCCCATCGAGAGCCCTCGAGCTGTTTTCAACCTGCGAACAGCTGCAGAACTTGAAATATGAAAAGCTTTTACAGACTTATAATAATTTATAATAATCGGATACTGCTGAAAACGCATTAGTCTGAGGTTAAGGTGAATACACGACTGTGAACTGTCAGTTTCCGCGTTTTGGTTCTTGTTCAGATGGAAACTAATGTGGGCGAACGGGCTGCAGTCGATGTGTTGGGAAACTACAGGCGCTGTCTGCACTCGATAGTGGTCGAGGGGACGTGTTTGTCTGTCTCACCTGCCGACTCGTTTAGTAGATGGGGAGTCGACTCCAAAGAGTCGAGTGGTGCAGGAGTCGACTCCAGCACATGACTCGACTCGAGAGCTGAAGGCAGCTGTCACAGAAAACATCATATTTTTTATTATCTTACTTCACAAAAACATAACTCTAAGTCTGCATACACACCTGCGTTCATTGAAGTTTTATTAATACAGTACTAAATATTCATTTGATTTGCCATGGTTATCCTTATTGTGTTCATAATCATTAAACGAATCATTACACATATCACATGACTAAGTATGTTTCTAGATATTATTTGTAGTATACTGAACTCACCTGTCCAGTGAGCTTTTACAGGAGATGACGCGATTAAGTCATTAAAAAATACATTGAAAACCAGGGGCGGTTTCTTCAGGGCAATAGGGCGACGCACCACCAAAGTGAGAAAGAGACGGATTTTTCAATCACATTCAACCACAGTGTTACTCTAGCTGTCACTGCTAGACTGTTTGTTCTGCCTCTGGATATAGTCCAATCAGCGTCGAGTCACGCTCTGTGGAGCACCGCCTCTTTTTGGGCGATTTCAGTCTGGCCGAGATTTGCCCCGACTGCTCCCATAGACTTCCATTCAAAGAACTTATTTTTCGAACTGCAGGCACTGCAATGCAATCTCTATGGGTTCCGGGAGGGCTCGCACTAACGTGCTTTCGTCATCATCTATGGTCATCATACGTAACCTTAACTTGTGCAGCGATTGGTGGAAACAAACATACCTCTATTAATATATATATATATATATTTTTTAAGCTGAAGTGACATTTAATAATTTCCTCAGTGCATAATTTACATTTCACAGACATATTCTCCATCTGTAAATGTTATAAAGTCGAGAAAATAATATTTCCATTTTGCAGTCAGGCCTGGACGAGCCTTCAGCAAGCACAAACTTCCGTGAACGAGCGCGCCAAACAGACGGAGTTCAATATGAGTAAAACACATTTTGCTAAAAATACTTGTTGAAAATTCGTTTTTGTTGGCGAGCATAATCATGCCATATGTAGAATTTCGAACCTACAACTAAGTGTATTTGTACCATAGCAGTAACTGTGTAAAGTGACTGTTGTAGGGTATTCAAAATAATAATAATAATTAGTCTGTTCTTTTGTTTTTATTTATTTTCATTTTTAGTTTAGTGTATTTAACTTCTGCTTTAAAAAACATTTAAAATTTTAGAATATAGCCTAGGCCTAATGTGATTTGACCCTTTTTTTTGCACATAATATAGCATATCTTGTTTTTTATAGCCTTCAATATGAACATTGTCTCTAGGACAATATTGGGCAGGATGTGAAAAATAAATAAATAAATAAAATAAATAAATAAATATATATATAATTAAATTAAATACATTTTTTTTTTTAGATCCCAGCCCTATGGCATGCTTTAAATACTGAATTTTCCATGTTTTAGATAAGCAACTCTGAAATAATATTTGACCAAGGCTGTTTCTCCTAATTTTTCCCACTTTAAAATTAAGTATTGTCATCAACATAGGAATCGATGGTGATTATGCGTATTATTTCAAGGTAATGTCCATAAACTGGGCTCATTTATACAGTCACACTAACGCTGTTTCAGGTGTAAAACCTGTCAGTGTGTGAAACTGAAGGAAATCTAGTGTTATTGTTGCCGACCCTGTTCGGAAGTTCCGGAAGTTGATTCCATCGACTCCTACGGTGGGAGTCAGGAATCAGAGTCGACTCCGAAATACCCGGAATCGAACAACTCATTTTAGTGAAATGTCGCCCTCTTCTGTCGGTGGCCCGTCACACACGCTCCCGAATAAAAACATTGATAACACACACAAATTAATGTCACATTATTCGGTATTAACGATTAACATTAAACTTTGTAATATATTTTTATATTGTAATACTTTCACATTGAATCTTCAGTGATTGTAGAAACAAAATGAAGATGGTATATTGTAAATATTCAATTAATGGCATTATGAATGACACCAGTGCTGATACTGATGTTGTCTGTATTAAATGGAGAAATTGAGTAATTTTAGCCATTCAACATGAATTGAAAGCCATCATTTTTAACATTTAAAAAGCATTTAACTTGAGTGAACTTAAAACAATCTTCACATAAGCCCATTATAATAAAGGTCACGGATGTGTTTCAGTAATATAGTGATGTTTGTGTCAGTATCAGCTCTCTCTGTTTGATTGACAGCTGTCAGTCAGTCTATCCCCACTAAGTTTAATTTTCATAACAAGGAAATGACTAGTTAAAGTGTGTTTGGTCGAGTTAATTTAGTGTTTGTGTTGGTTCTCTCTTCATCTCAGATGGCGTTATTGACCAACAGCTGGATCATTTCCTTTCAGGTGTTAATTTTTCACAACCGGTGATGATGCATCATTAATAACAGCAGTGTGAAGTAATCTCGCGTGATTTACGGTGGTGACGGCGGGGGCATGGCACATTCCTCGTGTGTTTGTAATGTTCTTACATGCTTTTACACGCACACTCCTCTCAGACCTGCTGTGGAGAAACTCTGCGTCTGTAATGATGGATGCATCTCCAGAATACTGATAACCATGATAAGTTTCCTCACTGTAATCATAATATGCATTTAGTTGAAGATCTTATGATATTCAGTATAAAAATGTGTAAAAAACAACCTGTCCTCCTGCCAGAGGCGCCTGAGGAGATTGATACATGTGTTTTTGTAGCTCACGCTGTTCTCACACCAGGCAGCGTTTGAGAAGGAAAACACCTCACCAAACTGATTTCAGACAGACTTCAGAGGCAGCGTATCGCTTTAGTGATCTACAGCTAAATAAAGAGAGATTGGGTGGAAACTGAGTCAATATTTAATTACTGAAGTATAATTTCTCACTAGAATTGACATCAGAAGTGGGAAACGTTAGTCAAAAACACACTTTTACACACAAACTAACCTGAAACCACAACTTTCAGACACTATCTTTAACAGAATGGAATCACAGGATTGTGGGATATCAAAGGACACATCAGATGAAGTCGGGAAGTGAAGCTAACATTGGATTCGGATGGGCCTTTAGCCTCCGAAGGGCTTTAATCAGATGTAGTTTGATTATATCAGGGTTATTATTGTTAACTGAAAGCAAAACAACACTTCTGTTCACTGAAATAAAATGAAATATAAATATTAGTTGAAAAACCTAAACTAATTGAGAGCTAGAAATGTGGCATTGGCAATAGACTGAAAAAAGTGCAAGTTGAAGAACTAAAGTTTATTAACTGGAAATAAAAAAAAAATGAAACAAACAAAATAAATTAAACCCAAATACAAAAATTATGTGACAAAATGACTAAAAATTAAACTAAAATTTCTAAAAACATAAAAATGAAAGCGAATTCAAAATATCACAGGTTTTGTCAGGTCAGGAAAAAGCTGGAAAAGTCATGAACATTTAAAATAGCAATTTCCAGGCCTGGAAAAGTTTTGGAAAAGTCATGGAAGTTTGGTTGAACAAACTCTTCAAAGTTCTCTGTGCAGGAGCAGCTCGTGCGTCTAGTTATTAAAACAAATAACAAGCAAACAAACAGCCATTTATTATGGTTAAGATATGCTGATGAATCATAACATGGATTCCTATTCTAATTTTACATACATTAGCTCATGATTACTCAAAAGTCATGGATATTTATTGGTCAAACGTTATGAAATATTAATGAAACTGTAATAACAGTGTAATAACTGTAATAAAAGCTCTTTCTCTCTCTGTGTTTCAGGAGCATGGGCCAGCATCTTGGAAAACGTGAACCACTTTCTGCTTCCAAGGTATGTCTGTCTGTTTTTCTGTCAAAAACAGGCCATATCAGCAGTATGTTTATAGTTATTTGTATTAGTATTTCTTTGCATTTTTCTATTAAAGTCTTTAGCGAATCATAGAATTGCTCAGATTAAATGGGGTGCCTTGCGTTATGTTACAGTAATTTAACCAGCATCCTGAGGAAAGAGTAAGTACAGCACTTGTGTTATCATTTCTGCATGTTAGAGTCGATAACAGCAAGAATCACAGCATTTATCGTCCTGATGAAGAGTGAACATCCACGCTGATTCATGCCCTGTGAAGACATAAGCTCAACATTTCAGAAAGAATCGGCCACTTACAGCGTTAACCACACACGCTTTGAGCTGTGGGTCAGTGAATGTGACAGATCAATGCTGTACAGCAGACAGGAGTGATGTTTGTTTCTCATCATCACATCACATGATCCATCAGTACATCATGAGAACCTTAAAGAGACAGTCCTCCCATCAAAGAACACGCTCTACTTCTGAACAAACATCATTCCAGTACAAAATGTTGTTCAGTATTTCTGTCTCCAAAATTCTCCTCCTTTTTTGAAGTTAAGATGCAGCAGAACACACTCGACAGGTTTACTGTGGAAGTACATTAATGACAGGTGTTTTTGAAACAAAAGAGCATGATAAATGTCACTAATTAAAAAAAAAACATTGCATCAAAAGAACAACTGAAATCATCATTTCATTATTGAAAATTCAATAATCCATATTCACCTTCCAGACTGAAATATTTAATATTATTTAATATTCAACAGTCAATTTTTAGTCCATTTTATTTTGCTTAAAAAAAAAAAAAAAAAAATCTAGAGCAGCGATGTGCTGTTAGTCTCCTCACCAGCAGGTGGTGCTGTCCTGGTCATACTGGAGCACAGCTGGTTCACTAATGCACCACACATGCTGCAGTTGTTCATGTGTTTCACATTTATATTGCATGATTAAGTTACATTAAAATATAAATATGTGCAGTGTTCAGTGTTTTTATCCTAATTTTACATTTCAAGAAGAAGACGTTCTTCCAGTAATGTGATTTCACAATAAGAGACCCACAGTTAACACTAGTCTGATTTGTGACCAATCACAGGTGCTGCTGTAGTCAAACACACTCTCATGCAGCGTTTGGATTATACACCGATTATCTCTTATTAATATATTTTCTCATTTGAGTTCAGAAAGCTGCTGAAGGAAAAGGAAACATGACTTTTCCACTTTTTTTTTTTTTTTAGGTTTTGCTAATACATTGTTATTTCTGAAAAAATAAGAGTTTTATGTAGCAGTATTTGGTTGTAAATATAAAATGTTGTATTTGTGTTTTTGAAGGGATCCTCCACAGTATCTGATCACATGTCAGCAGCCTCGCCGGAGGCTCAAGATGAGGTGTTTGGTAAGAAGTTTTATGTGCTTTATTGTGTGCTGTGTATTGCCTGATTCTCCCGTCACTGTCCTGCTGCTTGAGATCATGACAGAAGCTCACGGACTCTAACTCTGTCACTGCAGTCTTATTTACAGGGTCCTTAAACGGTATAAGAAAAGTTTTAATTATCATTTTAACTTAACTTTGGTGACAGAAGAACAGCTTCTGAACTATTGATTAGCTACTTGAGAATATTCAGTAGTATTCGATAGTATCTAATCATCAGGTTGTGCACTCATACAATGTAAGAATGCTGTAAAAACTTTACAGAATGGTTAATTTGTGTAACAACAACAACAACAACAAAACACTGACTCCTGAAATTCCTTAAATGAAAGCATACAGTGACCAGCTTGTGATGAATGATAAAAAAACAAAGTATAATAATTTGTATTCCATATGACTTGTGCACTATATTGCACATTTTCTGAAGCCATATGATAGCTGTATATAGTATATATACTCTAGTGTTCAAAGGTTTGAAATTAGATTTAATAATGTTTCTGAAAGAAGTCTCTTCTGCTCAAAAATACAGTAAAAATGTGAAATACTATTACAATTTTAAAATGCTTGTTTTCTATGTGAATATACAGTAAAGTGTAAGTTATTCCTGTAATCAAAGCTGAATTTCCAGCATCATTACTCCAGTCTTCAGTGTCACATGATCCTTCAGAAATCATTTTTTAAATAAATTAATATTTTTATTCAGCAAAGATGCATTAAATTGACCAAAAGTGACAGTAAAGATTTCTAGTAATAATCAATAATAATCATAAATGTTTCTTGAGCAGCAGATCATCATATCAGAATGATTTCTGAAGGATCATGTGACACTGAAGACTGGAGTAATGATGCTGAGAATTCAGCTTTGATCACAGGAATAAATTACACTTTACTATATATTCACATAGAAAACGGCTGATTTACACTGGAATAATATTTCACTGTTTTTACTGTATTTCTTTCAGAAACATTATTAAATCTTATTTCATGCCTTTGAAGACTAGAGTATATACACTATAGAAAACAGTTGTTTTAAATTCTAATAATATTTAAGTGTTTTTACTGTATTTTTGATTAAATAAACGCAGCCTTAGTGAGCAGAAGACTGAACATTAATATCTTACTTTTAAACGGTAGTGTAGTGACAGACAACAGTAAAGTTTGTTAATATTAAGATTCATAGGGAATCTTCACATGTTGTGTTCACAAGGTTTATAACAACTGAATAATTGTGTCATATGAGCTGCTCAATCTCTGAAACCTTTATGAAAGTTTGCCTATGAGATCCAACTCCGGTAAAGCAAACCAATATAGTTGCAGTGATGTTTAGGTGATGCGGTAATGAGAAGCGTGGGGTACAGTAACAATGGCCGCTGTGTTTGTGTGTTTCGAGCGAGTCAGCAGTCGACGCAGTGTTTCTGCTGCAGGGTTAAGGTTGTTGGAGCGAACACCAGCTGGCACCGGCTTCTGCGTCCATATTCAAGAGCCGATATTGTTGAGAAATCTCCCCGTCACTGCCTCACTGTTCACGGCCTCGACGTCACCGCAGCGCTTCTCACTGTGAAACTATTAACAGCATTTCTGTTCAGTGAAATAAAGCTGGAATGAAATAAAATACAAATGTCACATGAAAATGAGAAATGTTGCCTTGGCAATAAACTGAAAAAAGATTAAAATGAAGCACTAAAAGTATTAACTGGAAATAAATGGATAAAACTAAAACATATAAGTAATATAAATAAGTAAAACCTAAATGACAAAAAAAAAAAAAAAGCTCATGATGTAATGACTAAAAATTAAACTAAAATTAGCATGAAAACTCAAATATATAAATCTAGAACTAAATAACACTGCTCTAACTATTTTAAATAACATTTATTTTGTTCGATAATTAAGCATGCAGTTTTTTTTATAAGATTATATTAATTGACAGAAACTAAATTTGTTATACTACACGAATCAGGAATATTTGTGAGTAAAGTGCAAAAAAATAAAACATGATGATGGAAAAAATTTACATTTCAGCACCTACAATATGCAGTTTCTCTTATACATTCAAATACATTTTAAAAGCTGATATTTTAAAAGATGATTTGATTCAAATATCCAAAAACCACTAGAACAGTGTTATATATTTTGTTGACTTGTGTACTTACATTATCCCAAATGTTTCCAAGAATGTATAAATCCAGAGAAATAAGCCATTTTAACCAGGACACAGACGGTCAATGACGTCATACCCGCGTTATCCTCGATTTCGGGTTTTATGTTGTAGAAACCATGGAAACGCCAAAGACTCTTTAATATATCATGTGTTTTATTAGACAGATGAGCAACCGTTTGGATATATTGATCGACAGAAAACCAATAATGTTATACAGCTCAACACAGCAAGTCTTATGGTTTAAATCTTGTTTTCTTGATTTACCGCGATTACCATGTTTTATCATGTCTAATATCGATCTATCTCACTGAAGTGCAACAAGTGTCTCATAGCAGCTGCCAAGCAAACGCACAGTAGCATTATAACAACTTTCAACACTCAGATGTATCTAATATGATAAACAGCGCTGCTTTACCCCACATACGCTTGACTGGAAGAAGCAGAAGCGGCATAATAAAAGTCCCGCTGCTCTTGAGGCGTGTGTCTCACTCGTCTCTCGTTAATAATCTCTCCAGCTCCTCGTTCAGCTCCACAGCACTCACCCTGCTCTGCTTCATAATACAGTAATGTTAATAATCTCATCCATGAACATGATTTCTGCCTGAGTCCCATCCTGATTCTTTTCCACCGACTGTGGATGTGAAGACAACACCTCCCATGATTCTGTGAGATCAAGATGTCATCAAGCTACGCCTTTGTTTTGAATAAGCGACCTCTAGTGGCGAAAATCTACATAGTGTGCTTTTAACTACAAATATAACTGTTGAAATAGTTTTAGTTTGTTAGTTGCTCTGGTGTTTAGTGTTTGTTTTAGAGCTGTTGTGATAACTGCAATATTGTAATACTGACAGAGGAACACAAACAACCGTGATGTTCACATGCTTTTTTCCACAAGGCAATACCCTTCTTGTTTGACACTTCATGCATGTGTATTGAACGTTAAACAAGTTAATAGGGATAACAAGAGTGAAGAATGTAATTTTTTGCCATTCCAATGTAATTGACTGACAACCTGTCTAAAAAGTGCAGAGAAGAGCAGTGCTGATCCTGGTGAAATATCTGCAGTTTTAGAAAGCCTCTCTTCCACTCAGAAAATGGTGATGGTAATGCATATTCAGAAATTCCTTCACTGCGACAGACCTAGTACTGGTGACCAAAGGATTGATGTAACCATTGGTTGTGTCCAACTCTTGACTGGAGAACTGCTTTCACAGTATCATTATATTGTTAACTGCAGAAATACTGTACATGAGCTGGATCAGACACAGATAAAGCTGTAATCAAACCATAAGTATATTTATGAAACCCTTGGCAATAAGTTCTAACTGCTTGAGACCATATACACTATATTGCCAAAAGTATTGGGGAAACCTCTCCAAATCAATGAATTCAGGTGTTCCAATCTCTTCCATGGCCACAGGTGTATAAATCAAGCATCTAGACATGCAGAACTCTTCTACAAACATTTGTGAAAGAATGGGTCGCTCTCAGGAGCTCAGTGAATTCAAGTGTGGTACCGTGATGGGTTTCTACTTGTGCAATAAGTCCATTCGTGAAATGTCCTCGCTATTAAATATTCCACGGTCAACTGTTAGTGGTGTCATAACAAAGTGGAAGCAATTGGGAACAACAGCAACTCAGCCATGAAGTGGTAGATCACGTAAAATCACAGAGCGGGTCAGCGCTTGCTGAGGCACACGGTGCGCAGAAGTCACCAACTTTCTGCAGAGTCAATAGCTACAGACCTCCAAACTTCATGTGTCCTTCAGATTAGATCAAGACCAGTGCATAGAGAGCTTCATGGAATGGGTTTCCATGGCTGAGCAGCTGCATCCAAGCCTTACATCACCAAGTGCAATGCAAAGCGTCGGATGCAGTGGTGTAAAGCACACCGTCTAGAGCAGTGGAGACGTGTTCTCTGGAGTGACCAATCACGCTTCTCTGTCTGTCAATCCGATGGACGAATCTGGGTTTGGCGGGAGAACGGTACTTGCCTGACTGCATTGTGCCAAGTGTAAAGTTTGGTGGAGGGGGATTATGGGATTATGGTGTGGGGTTATTTTTCAGGGGTTGGGCTTGAACCCTTAGCTCCAGTGAAAGGAACTCTTAACGCTTCAGCATACCAAGACATTTTGGACAATTTAATGCTCCCAACTTTATGGGAACAGTTTGGGGATGTTCCTGTTCCAACATGACTGTGCACCGGTGCACAAAGCAAGGTCCATAAAGACATGGATGAGCGAGTTTGGTGTGGAGGAACATGACTGGCCTGCACAGAGTCCTGACCTCAACCCCATAGAACACCTTTGGGATGAATTAGAGCGGAGACTGTGAGCCAGACCTTCTCAACAACATCACTGCCTGACCTCACAAATGCGCTTCTAGAAGAATGGTCAAAAATTCCCATAAACACACTCCTAAACCTTGTGGAAAGCCTTCCCAGATGAGTTGAGGCTGTTATAGCTGCAAAGGGTGGGCCAACTCCATATTAAACCCTATGGATTAAGAATGGGATGTCAGAAAAGTTCATGTGCACGTAAAGCCAGGCGTCCCTAAATGTTTGGCAATATAGTGTGTATAATATATATTCTTCCTGTTCTTCTGGATTTTATTCTCCAGGTTTTGAAAACAGGCTCCAGAAGTGTAGTCTAGTGTGACCACCGCTTAATGTCATTATATTCCGAGCACATCTCTGAGGAAACGGCCTCCGGTGAATTTCCATCAAACACATGAGAGCAACACAGCTGAGCATTTAAAACAGGACCGGAAAGTGTTTTTATTATCTCTGCAGCCATCTATCATAATCACAGAATGAAAATAAAGGAAGCTTAAAGGCCAGTGTTGAAGAAAGTAGTCTCAGAAATTGTTTTGAAATTTGATTGCAATGTTTCTAGTTGCATTTTTTGGCCAAGATTTGGTGGTTTATTACATTTTTGGCCTTTTTTAAATGCATTCCTAAACGTTACAGCTGCAGGTTATATTTATGGTTGTTAGTTGTTTATAGCAGTGAGTGAGTGTTTTTCTTGGGCTGGTGTGTGGAGAGTGAGCTGGTGAATGCTGAAACAGACAAGGGCCTGTCTCTGGGGCCCGTGGGCGCCTCGGGTCCTCATGAATGCTGCCATAGAGGATCTGCCGCAGGGTGGGAGGCTGGATGCGGATCGCATGCCTGCAGCTCCTCTCAGAGACATGCTTCCCGTGCCTCGGTCCCACTGCTGCACATTGTGTGGGTCGAGCTGCAACCTCTCTCTGAAATCTGATCGTCTCAGAAGTGTCTTTCACATTTCACTTGACCAAAAACTGTTTTACAATACAGCCTATATATAATATATATACATATATATATATATATATATATATATATATATATATATATATATATAATGACTCACTTTGCTCAAAAGAAGAGAAATTAAGATTTTGGAGGAAAACATTCCAGGATTTCTCTATCTAATGCAAGTGAAGGGTGCAAAATGTAGACCAAGGTGAACATTTGTAGTTAAACCGTATGTATATTTTTTACAATTTATTTTCCTGAAAATGACTGATCGTTTTACTAGAGAAGACCCTTATTCATCAGCTGGGTTCACGTGGAGCCCTTTGAAGCTGCCTAAAAATGGATGTCAAAAATGATCTACACTGGGCTCCATTCAATTGCTTTAGTTGGAGAAAAATCCTGTAATGTTTTCAAAATCTTAATTTCTCATTAGCTGAGGAAGGAAAGGTATTTACATCCTGGATGGCCTTGGGCTGATTAAATAATCAGGAAATTTTCATTTTTGGGTGAACTATTCCTCAAAGCTTCTCATATCATACAATTGTATAACAGAATTCTCTCCATCTAGACAGGTGGTCAGTCAGCGCAGTTACATTATTACATTGTCTTTGAGCAAGTACATTCAAAAACAGTCATTCATTCATTCATTAAAATCTACGGAGCCTCTGTACAAATCACAAAAAAATTGCATTCTTCACTCTTCAATCATTATTACCTTGTTTTACAGTTCATGCATGTGCACTGAATTTGAAATAAGAATGGTTTAGCCTTATGAAAAAAGAAAACATTGCGGTTGCTTGCGTTCCTCTGCGTTTGGCTTGTCAGTATCGCGGTATTACAATATTGTGGTTATTACGACAGCCCTGATTACACTTTCACTGAGACATGAGCCGACACTGCATGTCAGTGATCTGAAGGCAGCAGTGAGGCCGACAATGTGTCTGCAGCAAGAGTACAGTTCACAGTATAAGGCAAGAATAAATGAAGCCTCACCGGCGTAACTAATCCAAAAGAGCCTTCAGGGTGAAACAGACCCAGAAACTTTATCATAGACATCACTGATGGCACAGCAGATACAAACCCAATACAAATACAAAGTTGCTTCAATCCAGACATTCAACATTTCATGCAATCCATGTTTGAAAACACAAACACTTTCTCTGATCTGGAAGAACAGTAATAATCAACTCAATTCAAGTTTATTTGTATAGCACTTTTCACAATACATAATATGTTTTCAGAGCAGCTTTATGAAAAATGCTTGATTCAAAGATTAAGTGATAAAGTGATTCTTTTTCTCTGAAATGTGTCATAGGTAAGTTTAATTTACATCACAAAACCAGCTGTTTTAACAGGGGTGTGTACTGTATAGCAAATCTCAACCACTCGATTGCTTATATCATCATCATCATTGAATGTAAACTATATTACCACCCAACTCTAAACTGCTAAATCTAAACAATTAGTCATGAACATGATGAAACTCTATAAAGCTGATTTTAAAGAAAGTTTATTGTGAAAAGTGCAATACAAATAAATTGACATGACTTGACTTAAAGAGCATTGGTAACACTTTAGTTTAGGGTCCAATTCTCACTATTAACTAGTTGCATATTTCTGGAATATTGTCTGTTTATTAATACTTATAAAGCACATATTAATGCCTTATTCTGCATGATCATATTCTACATCCCTTAATCCTACCCAATACCTAAACTTAACAACTACCTTATTAACTAGCAGTAATTAGGAGTTTATTGAAGTAAAAGTCATAGTTAATAGTGAGAATTGGACCCTAAACTAAAGACCACACTGAAAATCTAGGACTTCAGATTCCATTAAACTTTTTTGAAGGATTTTGAACAACATTTTAAATATTGTTTTTTTGTTTTGTTTTTTAAAATAAAGTGTTACCCAAACTTGTTGACATTTGATTAGTGCCCTTTAGACATTTAGTGTCCTTGTTACATGCACTAACCGTAGTATATACAGTAAATTATGCATAATTACATGTAACTAACCCTAAACCAAACCATAACCCTATAGTAAGTGCATGTAGTTCATTAATATTACTCAATAATGACTTAAATGTTTAATTACACTGTAACAAGGACGCCTTAAAATAAAGTGTAACCCACTTTTGTTAAATTGAGAAGCTGGTTTCCACGAGATGCTCTGAAATTCAGTTTAATTTCCACATTTAACTAAAAATCACGCCAAAGTAGAAGTTTTGGACCTGCCCTAATGAGTCATTTGGAGCAGCCACACCTTACATGATGGACTCGAGAAATGAGATGAGTTTCACTTTGCAGAGAATTCGCAGAATCCAGCCTGGGGAAGTTATTCCAGTCACACTGTTTCCTTTGTCCTTCTACAATAACTTTGTGATGAGACAAAGAAGCTCTGTGAGGGACACTGGAGTTCAGATTCTCTTGTGTTGTGTGGTACAGTCACGGCTTTGTCTCGCTTTCACCGGGTTCAAACCTGACGACCTCCCGAGGAAGCGTGCGGATCTCCACGTCTGTTAAGTTTTTAACTCTGAGGAGAACAAAAACACGATCGTATAAGCTTCTCGTGGGCTCGTGTTTATTAAGAGGACGGTTTCTCAAAGAAAAGTGCTGGGAATGCAATGAGTTGTTAGTGTCACTTGTACAGCACTCGTCGGCTGTGTAGGTGATGACAATGATCTTACTGTCCAGCGTCGGATAACTCCCGATGTTTCTGTGCAGGAGAGGGGGAGGCGGACCTCAACCAGAACAATGGCTGCTCCAGCAAGAGTCCAGCGGTGACCGACTCCATGAACGCCGCAGTAGATCACAGCAGCTGGAAGCAGCCGAGCACGGCCGACCCCGACGCCTCGGAGCCCCGCCCACACTTGGTCCGCCTCTTTTCTCGAGATGCCCCGGGCCGCGAGGACAACACCTTCAAGGACCGCCCCTCGGAGTCGGACGAGTTGCAGACCATCCAGGAGCACGGCGGCAGCGGCGGCTCAGAGTGCGGCTCGGATTGTGCGGAGCAGGACCTCGAGTAGATATCCTCCTCGCCTACTCTTCCTCACTCACCTCAGCAAACACTCGCTATGGCGTCCGCAAGCTCTTCCCAGTCAACCTTCAGGCTGGGCCGCAGCAAGAAGAGCCCTACCGTCATGGATCAGATCGGAAAGTTCTTCGGAGGGGATAAAAAGAAGAAGGGAAAGGTGAGGATTGAGCAGACTTCAACTTCTCCACATGAGCCTTTACTACTGTTCTGCTTGCTTGAGTTTATCTTGACCTGCAGTTATTGTTCGATTAGCACCAGTAAACCAATTGCGTATGATTTTCTTTTTTTAATTGACTTTTGACTTGTATCTTAAAGCGTATCGCGCGCCAAACCTGCTGTATATCCAGTATTGAATTAAGCTGCAGTTTGGCATGTTATGGGATTTTACTGTGATTCAGGGATTCGACATACAGCGTGAGAATTATGTTTATAAATGTGAGCTTTTATAAGATTTTCAGATGCTTGTACAGAACAAAATCTAGTGCTTTTGCAGCTCTTCACTGATAGCAAATGACACAAGTGAAAAGTTCAGCAAATCTCGAGCAGTACACGTGGGATATCTTTTCATACAGTATATGCGACTGACTGGTGAATATCATATATTTTAGAATCCAGTCATCTTTTAAGGAAGCGCCTCAGGGTTTTTCACGGTACGGATGGAGGCTTGGTTTCTAAAATGAATCTGCAAAGTTTTGGAAATTATCTTTAGTATTATTGCGTGTGTAATTATGCAATTTCTAGAGCCTTAAATTTTAAGACAAGAAAGAGGGAGCTGAATATTTTTTCCTTCTAAAACATATTTCCTTCTAAGATATTTAAGCTGTTTGGGAACATATTTGAAATTAGACCTCTGTGATGTGTTGTGACCTTATTTTTAAAGTGCCAAATGATGGCTGAAGCTGATGTAACAGAATTACTGACACCGATCATAGCTCATGTGGTCATGTGAGCGAGACTGAGATTGTGATGGTTCCAGCTGTGTAATAGTTTGTCTGTTGATGTCTCAAACAAGCCTCAGGGGAGCTCGTCTCGTCTCTCTGTGTAACAGTGTGATCTTTAAGTGTTAATGCCGCGCTATTAACCCCTACGGATTGTGTTTCGTTTGTAACAAGAGCTTGTGTAACCTACCTATTCCCCAACAACCCTGACACTGTTCCCTCGCCTGATCCTGTCTTGAGCTTTTTCACATTTGCTTGATTAAAATGAATCTAACAACATGAACACTGGCTTTTTTGTTTGTTTGTGTAGCTCAGAATAAGGCTACCATCACATTTTGCTCTTGGTAAAACATTGAATCTGCTGTGATTGATCTCATTCAATGCAGTTTTTGCTGCTGTCCCAATGAAAAGTTCCCAAACTAAAGTGTCTTTTATAGGGAGCCATTTCCCAGAACTCCGATTCAAAGCAGCTTTACTCAAAGTCATACTACTTCATGTTTTAACATAGAGGGGTTTTAGGGATGGGGAATATATATATATATATATATATATATATATGAATATAAGTAATGATATCACCATAATTGAATAATCTAAAATTACAGAATATCATTAATATCGAATATTGCTGAAAATTATGATTACTTAAAAGAAGTTGTGTTTTGTGATTTGAAACAATAGCTGTTCTATCCAAATTTTTACTTATTTATTTATTTTTATTTTGGGCAAAAGAAAATCACCTTTCTATTTATTCTAGACCAAATTCAAAAATATTGAGATGCATGTCGCTTATCGTCAATATTTGGAAAGATATCAAGTTTTAGGTGTGTCGCCCAGCCCTAGAATAAATGATCCTCTAAATGTCGATCTGTGAGGCGGATAGATCAGATCCACAGTAATGAAGCAGAAGTACACTCTGGGTTGACCCAAATTTGGGTCAAATATGGACAAACCCAATCGTTGGGTTAAAAAATGATTTTAAAAATTTAACCCAATGGTTGGGTTTGTCCATTTTTGACCCAAACTTGGGTTGAAACAACCCAGCATTTTTTAGAGTGTAGCTTCCATCGTTTTCACCCTAAAGATCCAGTTATGACATTATGAGGTCAAAAACTGTTAAAAACCCATGATTTAATCATTCACATTAAGATCTAACCTGCATTTACAACATAAATGAGGTGAATTTTCACTTCCTGCAGACTTATGATTGAGTTTTCAAAAAGTGTTAAAGAAAATATGATCAGTTGTGGAGAAATCTGATCGTATTGTTCTGACAGGAAACTGCTAATGCGTATGAAGACAGAACACAGGTGTGAACTTGATCCCCTGATAATAAACCGCAACGGAAATGAAAAATCACACGGAAGGTTCAAGGTTTCTTCTTCACAAGCAGTTTTTCATTTTCACTGGGGTTCAAAAGTCCAAAAGTGACGTCTGAAGGGGATTTTTGTTCCATTAAACCACCAAAATATGAGGAAAACATTGAGGGAAGGACAAAACACTAAACTAAAGTTGTTTATACGACAAAATTATTTGTCAAAAAAAATCAAACTACAGCTGAAGGTTTTTTTACTATGCAAAAATACACACAAAAAAACAGGAAAAAGCACACATTGACTACAACATAATCCGTTATTAATATTTGGTTGGTTCTCTCTTGTTTTTGCATGTGTTCATAATTTGTTAGTAAGACGGTCTGGACAAAAATGATGTGACACAAGTTGTCATGTTTCATTGAGTTATTATCACAAATAAAACAATCGATTTCAAGCACAACTACACAACATGAACACAACATCTTTAACATATTTTGATAATATTTTAATAAAGGTTGAAGATGTCAATTTTCCTAGACTGGAAAGTGACGTCTGGCCTAATTTTTCAGCTTTTTGATGACATTGTATATTTATATCAACATTTACACTGTATATTTGATCTGTAATGGTGTAAAAGGTGGTTTCTTCAGAGAAAGCATAATTATGAAATAATGGATCCAGTTAGAATCAAAAACATTTATTGCAAGAAGTAAAATGCAAAAGCTGAGACTGGGGCGGGACCCTTTCAACAGGCACACCTTTGTACCTTATTTACCCCTAAACGGTGTGTATTAGTATCTTAAAGATACAAATTAATACTTAGATGGTGTATATTAGTACCTTTTGAAATGGTGCTGTCCCAGTCACAGCTTTTGTTCCTCACTCATGTTTTCTGAGAGTGTACAGTAAAAATAGTTACTAAATGCTTGACCTTTACTAACCAGCAGAACCACTAACGGCACATGCTCTGTGGAAACCCTTCCTCCAGGAGCAGCATGTGGGTAAACGCTCAACACTTTTGAGCGAAGGGATTTCAGGATGTTGGTTTGTGGATCTGCTCTAATGCCTTAGTGAGGAAACAGAGCCCTAAGGAAGTGTTGATGGATCAGTGTGAGGTACAATCCTTCATTAAACATACACAGATTCCCACATGTTGTTCCCAGCTTTTAAACCCTTAAACACCCACCACTCTTTATTGACCTGAGTCGTCCTTCCAAAGCAAAGTCCCTCCAGCAGGAGTTCTCTATATGAGTGTCAGTGTTTCTGAAACACCTGCATTGAGTTTTCTTCACAATATTCCTCATTTAAATAATTATTATGCAGAATAAAGGGGCGGGGCCTGGTTGAGTTAGTTAGTAGTGTGTTGAAATTGGTGGTTATGGTAAGGGGCGGGACATTTCCCAAACACCAATCACAACACACTGCTCCAGCCAACCAATAGGAGCACACTGTGCTTTTCAGAAGGAGGGGCTTCATAGAGACAGGAACTAAGTAGAGCGTTACTGACAGACTGGGAAGAGAGGAGCTGCAACAATGGAGAATATGAGGAAAATAATCAACATTCAAGCAGGAAAACCTGTTCTAGTAGAGACAAAAAACAACATCAAGACTTTGAGAAAGAGCATAATAGATCCTCTTTAAATGATTTGGGGGTTTTCCTCTGGCTTAAGTCTGAAGATGAGCGAGTAAGACAGGCCGGCACTAATATAAATGTAAAGGCCCGTTTACATAAAGACAAATATTCGGTATGAAAATTTGGTGTGATGACGTTATGAACTGTTAATGCATCTGTTCAGACCGACATCAACATTAATATGCCATCAATGCACCAGACTGTTTTTAAGGAGACTCTTTTCTATCACACTGCAAAGAAAACTGGCCAACCAATAGGATTCACACATTTGGTCACATGCCCACAGCCACTGAATTTTCATGTCGAACATTCATGTTAGTGTGAAAAGGCCTTAAAGGGACACTCCACTGAAAAATGAAAAATCTTTCATAATTTACCCTCATGTCGTCCCTTACTGTCTTCTGTGGAACACAAACAGATATTCTTACCAAATACTCCATCTCTTTAAATCCATATAACGCAAATAAACGGGACCCTAAAATTTGACGCTTGAAAAACCACACAAAACAAACATGCTGGTAATCCATACGACCGCATCGCTCCTGTTGGGAGCTTAAAATCTCCGTTTGTGTTCCACAGAAGAAAGTCATGTTCGTCTGGGACGGCGTGAGAGAAAGAGAGAATTATCCCTTTAAGATGCTTTATAACAGTAGTAGTACAAAATGAATTGGTATGCACATGTATAAATGTAGAATAACATGTTGCACAAATTCTGACACCATAAAGATATCTATAGCACAGCGGGATACCAGGGATTTATTGTCAATAAATAGAATATCACGAATCATTTGTCGTCCTCAATCCTCACTGTCCACAGAGTAATTACCCCGAATTAACAGCTAGTTGGTAATACATGTTTTTTTTAAATTTTATTAAACCTGAAAATTATTATTGCAAAATAGTTAATATCATGCTGCAATGAAAGTTGGAGTGTCTGACCAATAAAGGATAAGCTGTGTTCGTTCAGGTAACGAGTTTAACGCAAACTTTTAATACAATATCTGACCATCAGTCACACCACCATGAAATCAAAAAGGACAATTCTTATTTTTTATTTTATTTTTTTTGGAAGGTTGCAGTGTTTATTATGTAATATTAGTATATTATTAAGGAATAATTGATGGCCAGTATCAGAACATGCATTGTTCCCTTCTATATATGCTATATTCACAGTATTCATAAAACAGTAGCTGGATGACCTGCTGTTTCTGGTGACATTTGGTACTTTTGTAATCATTAACCAACGAGGCGAAACACAACATTACAAACTTTGAATTGACAGACAAATGTACAAGACTGTGAAATAACTACAATGCCACAAAGCATTGTGAATGACATTCATTAAAAGTGACAGAGAAATATAAAACTATAGATGTAAAGATGTTTATTATATACAGTTTAACCTCATGTTCTGTTGCAGGTCTGTTGATTTTTGAGTTGTCAGAAATATCAGTTGTTAGTTTTTTTGTTGTTTTGTTTTTTTTTTTTTTTGACTTTTTGACTTTTTCCAATTTAGGGTCATGGACATGCATGCAAAGATTCAACGCGTTGGTGTGTTGTGAAATGATCATACAGAAATTTGATCTGTTCGTGGATCAGTTTGACCCACAAAGACAGCTGTTCAAAAACTATACAAACACAAAACACTTTTCAACTCTAGTCCTGAAGTGTCTTTCTGAGTTTAACCACTTTTTATTTTCAGTTAATTGTCTGTTGAGAACTCAGGAGATTCAAGCGTTCAACTGTCCCGCAGTATCAACACGCCAACTGAAGTGTGGCGCTTGTGATTTGGAGAACATCCTCTCAAAAGGACTGAATTAAATCATTTTATATAATAAAGTTATGCTACAAATAATCCTTATGCGGCAGTTTGAATAAATGAGCTTTATATTTGTTCTTTATGCTTTATTTACCATCAGGAAACATTACTTAAACTTGGTATTTTAATGTGTCAAGAGCTCTTATCAGTCCAATGCTTTATCACTACAGAAGAATCACGATCCTAACCTTTTCATCCACACTCAATCTCAGCTGGTCAGAGTGATTCATTTTTTAAGAATCGTTAAAATACCAGAACACTGAGTTTATTCAATCTTGGCTTCATTTCAATAGTGCTCGTAAACGGCTGATGCGTCTGAACATTTCTCTCTTCTGCAGAACACAAAAGAAGATGTCTTGAAGAATGTTGGTAACCAAATGTTTTCAGTTCCCTTTGACTTCCAAAATACACAGTACCAACATTCTTCAGAATATCTTCTTTTGTGTTCTGCAGGTTTGGAAAGACACGAGGGTGAGTAAATGTTGACACAGTTGTCTCTCTCTTTAAGGGTGGAAAGACAAACACTTTTTATCTGGAAATATGTCAGTCATTGTTTTGTCTCAAGATGTTTTTTAAGACATGTTTATAAAAGCTATTTTATTGTCCTAATTGAACTAAATCCTAATCCTCACTTAATCTGAGCCCTGTCTGTGAAACCGGGCCGTAATGAGTTCAGATGGACAAAGAGACAAATGTGGCGACGCCGAAGTCTTCCATCTACTTCTGTTTCTTACCTAAAGTTGTCTCAGCAGTATTAAACATAAATGCATGAACCTAAAAGTCAAGTATTTATGAATAATTAAATGTATTAAGATTAATGAATTCAGCTAGAAGTATTAGAATTAACACTTTCACTGCAAGAGTTTTTGTCTTGTTTCTAGTCAAAATTAAGTAAGTTTTTCCTTAAAACAAGCAAAATAATCTGCCAATGGGGTAAGCAAAACAATCTTATTTCAAACCAAGAATAAACTATATAATCTTGTTTTCAGTTTGGACTAGGATTATTTTGCGTGCTTAATTTTGATTTATTTTTCCTGAAAACAAGAAAATAATTTGTACTTGTCAAGAAAATGCTTCTTGATTTAAGAACTTTAAGATATTTTGACTAAAAACAAGACAAAAACTCGAGCGGCGCGGACATCGTAACTTGAGTGTGTCGAGTCTTCCGCTCTCATCCGCTTCCAACTATTTCAACTGTTTGTTATGCTGATATTGAAAACGTTTGTTTGTCATATTATATTTAATTTATTATCTAATCAAAGATTACCCATAGCGGCCATTGAACCGGACGTATCGCACATGCACTGAAAAAAACGTACTTCTGCATATTACTGCGTGACTTGATAAATATATGCCATTATGACATTGATTGATAACCTTCATTGCATCCAGTCATAATTAATCTACACTGACGCAGAGGATGAAGCGAGTCATTCAGACTGGAATCCGATCAGATTTAGCAAGTGTGAACGGCAAAAAAACAGCATGAAATGCGAATTGTTTTTTAGCTACTTTCGTAAGTGGTTTGAAATCCTATTGTTGATTTCTGGAAATACATTTCACATGGTTTATGTGACTTTCTCATGCCATATAAAATGTAAACATGTCATATAGGAAACATGCAGAAAGTCGCTGCAGAAAATGACAATAAAACAGACCGATGGAGTCGACAGCACAGAATAAAGCCACTGCCTTATGCAGTCGTCAAGCGGATACACATTATTGTGATGTTCAAATCAGATCTGAACAGTTGCGACACACAGTGTGGACAGTCAGTATTCCAGATTTCAACCGGATACACAAATAATCGGATATGAAGAATGCTGGGATGTTTAATGTGTTGTCCTCATCACAGGGATCTTTTCGAGGTGGTTTGTCCTCATCCCCTCAGAGATCGAGCGCGTCCCCGCGGCGCCGTCCAGATGAGGGCGCTGTCATGCACTTCCTCAGAAACATCGTTCGTATCTCCTGCCTCCTAAAAATATTGAATGATAGATTTTTTTTATTTAAAATTGGTTATTCTAATTGTAGTTTATCCCTCCCCCACCCCAATTAGGTTTCTCCCTCTACCCCAAAATCTAAGGTGAGTCTCAGTCTTCTGAAGTCAATTCCTTATGAGAAACATCTGTTAACAATATGATAACTAATACTATTTGTAATCGTCATGCTTTGCCTTTGATTCATCACATGCAGCTGTTTCATGTGCCACATAAATTCACAATTTCCTCTCACTCAATTAAACCCAACATACATATTGTATTTTATAATATTATACAAGTAATCAGTAGGCTACACTGTAAACCTCAATAAGTTGGCAAAACTCAAAAAAATTAAAGATTAAGTAAGCAGAACTGGCAGATTTCAATTTTTTACTCTTTTGTACAATTTAATTGCTCTTAACTTGAAAGTAAATTCATGCATTAAACTTAAAATGATCATGTAATCTTAACTTATGTCAGCAACTATACTAACTATATGTCGGTGTGCTGCCCACAAGGCTATCAGCACCAACATGTTCAAGTATATTTTTAGTAGTGGAAATTTAGCTATTCTTTGATAACATCAGCATAGCAATTGCTGAAAGAGTACATCAATAAAGAACAATTATGAAATAGCTGTTTTCAACGAAACAAATGAAGCTCATGCTCACACATGATAACCAAAACATTAACAGAAACTCTTCTAAATGGAGATAGCAAAGCATTAAAAACACTACTAAATCTACCACTTAACATTAATCTTGCACAAAAAAACATTATATAACACCTGCATGTTGGCAAATGTAAATTTAAGTTTGTCTAAATGAAAAGAAAAATAAACAATTCAAATAATTGTGTCAGTTTCATGAACTCAAAAGAAAACGTTCTAAATACTCATAAAAGTTAATTTGATTGAACTAATTTGTTTAATTTGAGTTTGCCCTACTCAAACCAATTAATTATTGAGCGTAAGGGTTTATCGTGTAGCTCTGAACTGATCTGCCATGATCCACCCCGTCTCAAACTAACAAAATGATTCAGTATGA